>NW_028230442.1:15806120-16132176 GCF_043228905.1 Azolla caroliniana
AAATCCACAGATGTCATTTTAAGATACCCTTGGTTTTTTAATAAAAACCCTTCTTTGTCCATTGATTGGGTTAATCACTCAATCACATTTGAACTTAATAATTGTAAACATTTTATTCAAGGTTCCAAACTTCCTTCTCGTTCACTTGTGTCTTCTAAATCTTTTAAGTGAGTATTCAAGTTCATTAATTTATTCGTGTGTAATTGATCCTGCATTTCAATTTTATTATTTTAATATTGACGCCACACAATTACCACATTATGAACAACAATTGCTCAACTCTATTTTAGATGATTTTCAAGACGTGTTTCCTAACGAATTGCTACTTACTTTACCACCAAAATGCAATGTGGACCATCAAATTGAACTCATTACTGGTGCTACTCATGTGAGCATTCCACCTTACCGACTTAGTCGATTAGAAGAGGATGAGATCGCTGAACAACTTAATATTACTTGAGTATGGGCCACATTAGGTATAGTAAATCACCTTGGGGTGCGCCAGTTCTATTAGTTAAGAAGAAGGAAGGTTCATGGAGAATGTATCAATTATCGCCGTTTGAATAAAATGACAATTAAAAATGCATATCTGTTACCTTGTGCCGATGATTTGATTGATCATTTGCATGGGCCTCGATATTTTATGAAATTTGACTTACAGACAGGTTATCATCAGATTCGCATTCCCGAGGATGATATTCCTAAAACCGCTTTTCGTACGTGCTATGGCAATCATGAGTTTTTAGTCATACCTTTCGGGTTGACTAATGCTCCAGCCACATTCCAACAAGCGATGAATGTCGTTTTCTGAGATCAACTCGATGATTTTGTTGTCGGCTTCTTGGATGATATTTTGATATATAGCCGTACCTTGCAAGATCATGTTCAACATGTTCGATTTGTTTTGCAAAAGTTGCGTGACAACTCTTTCTATGCAAAACATTCAAAATGTGATGTTTTCCAAAAATCTATTGTATACCTAGGTCATTTAATTACGGAAAATGGTGTTGAAATTGAACCTTGTTGTATTGAAAAGGTTAAACTTTGGCCCATTCCTCGTAATATTCGTGAATTGCAATCATTCTTAGGGTTTGTTGGATGTTTACGAAAATCAATTCGTAACTATTCCAAATTGACTACGCCATTAACTGACGACCTTTTAAAAGGTCATCCACGTAAGTTTGTCAAACCAATTGCATGGAATAAAAAACTTGACAAATCATTTGAGACACTCAAAGAGCATGTGTGTCAAGCTCCCACGCTTCTATTACCGGACCCTTCTAAGCCTTTCTTAATCGAAACCGATGCTAGTGATTATGCTATTGGTGCCGTTCTTTATCATATTGGCGGTCACCCTATTGCTTTTGAAAGTAAGAAGCTTGATGCTGCTCAATCTCGGTATTCAGTTCAAGAGAAAGAGTTGTTTGCGGTAATACATGGACTTAAAACATGGAGGCACTATTTCTATGGAAATAAATTTGTGGTTACCACAAACCATCAACCATTGAAGTATTTGTGTGACCAACTAGATCTTGTTGGTCGTAAAGGCCATTGGGCTGACCTTATGCAAGATTTTGATTTTTCCATACGGTATCGGAAGGGTTCTATGAACACTATTGCGGATGCTCTTAGTCGCATTAAAGAAGTTAACATGCTTAGCTTCACAGAAATAAAATTTGATCTTTTAGACTACCTTTGAGGGAAATACCTTGATGATAGTTATTTTTCGAAATACTGGACGAAAGCCGAATCTAGTTTAGATGCTGATACTAGCACCCTACCCTCGAAGGCAACCTTTCACATTACAAACGTTTTGCTCTATCGTAGTGGAAAGATCTTTGTTCCAGATTTAACAAACGTAAAACAAAAAATTCTTCATGAATGTCATGATGCACCATCTGCTGGTCATCCTGGAATACAACGCACACTCATTCTCATCTCGAGTACTTTTTTCTGGCCTAAGATGCGCTCTGACGTGCATAAATACATAACTTAATGCTTCCAATGTGAGATTAATACGTTGAATGACTTAAAGTTGTTGCTCTTTTACATCCCTTAGATATTCCCAACAACAAATGGGAAAGTATCTCGATGGATTTTATTGTTAGTTTACCTCGTACACAAAGGGGTCATGATGCCATTTGGGTTGTCATTGACAAACTAACCAAATTGGCTAGATTTATTCCTACCAAAACCACGGTAACCGCTCAACAATTGGCTTATCAATTTGTTGATGAGTTATTTCGTTTTTATGGATTACCGATGGATAGTGTTAGTGATCGAGATTCCAAGTTTACTAGTGACTTTTGGACTCAAGTCTTTAAGAAACTAGAAACTATGTTGAGCATGAGTTTTGTAGATCATTCTCAGTCTAATGGACAAACTAAACGAGTTAATCAAATTATTGAGGACATGCTTCGAGCTTATGTAGCAAAAACCCCTTCTAAGTGGGAGCAATACCTTCCTATCTTAGAATTTGCCTATAATAGCTCTAAACATACATCCACTAGATATAGTCCTTTTATGTTGATGATTGGTTTTCAGCCACGTGCCCTAGTTGATGTCACGATTCATCGTGATACATTAGACAGTACACACAATTTTTTGCAAGACATGAACCAAATGTTGCATATTGCCAAAGAGAATGTCAATACAACTCAAGATCGTGCTCGATTTTATGCTGATCAGGATAGATGTCTTCGTGCATTTACTATTGGTCAAAAAGTTTTTTTGCGTGTCCCTACTGACTCTACGTCATTGTCTATGGGCAAGTGCACTAAGTTAGCCCCACGATATTGTGGCCCATTTGAAATTCTTAAGCAGGTTGGGTCATCTACTTATCACCTTGCCTTACCCCATACCATTGATATTCATCCTGTTTTTCACGTCGGTCATCTAAAACCATATTTAGGCTCTGATGATAACACCATCACAATCCAAGATCTTGTAACATTAGAGGATTTTTCTTACAAACCTCATGTTCTTGAAGGAATTCTTGATTCTCGTACTAAACGTTTACGTTCTAAAGAGATTCGGCTATTCAAGATCAAATGGATGGATAAACCTATTTATGATGCCACATGGGAATGCGAGCATACTCTTAAGGCACAATTTCCTCACTTTATATTGCAAGAGTGCAATCTTTTGAAGTAGGGGAGTATGTTATGTACACATAACGTTGGTGAGGGTAGGTCACCAATATTTACATTAGTGAAGGGTATGTTCACTAATGTTAAAAAGGGGACTAATGATTGGATAGAAGGAATGATAGGTGCATGCACTATCATGATTTGGACAACCAATGAATGGAGAGCCTTTTAGGAAGGCACATCTATTCAAGGGGCCTAGGAAAAGGCATAAATATGAGGCTTAGCTACCCTCATAATCACATTACGTCGGAAGGCTGTTGTCTTACACACCAGTGGTGTGGGCTAGGCTTTCGTCTCGACGATCGTGTTTATCTCTTCCAAGGTATTAGTCATCCTAATATTTGGCGGTATGGGACGTCGGTGGTAGGTTGATTATGTCTAGATCATAGCTTGGGGGTGGTTGATTCTTCTGTCCATTCTATTTTCCTTCTTTTACTTTAGTTTGGTCTATTGATTAGTAATAGACTCTGAACATGCCAGTCGAAGGGAATTCGGCCAACACAAAGTCTTCATGGAGGAGAAGACTATTGTCGAGTGGGAGATGTCACGACTTGAGAGTAGGAGAGACAAAGATAAAAAGATGATGATAGAATGTAGAGAGAGAGAGAGAGAGAGAGAACAGTAGAAATGGAAAAGAGTTTATAATATAAGAGAACAATGGTCACAAAGAGTAATGAGGCTATTGGCTAAAGACTGGTGTTGAACTGAATGAGTTCTGATGAATGAATAGACATCTATTTATAGGTTCTTATGGAGTATTTTAGAATGTTCTAAAATATTTTAGATATTTATGACATTTAATATGATCATGGAATATTCTAGAATATTCTAGAATACTCTAGAATGTTCTAGAATACTCCAAATATCTTGTAATAACTAATAATATAATTATTATGCCTATATATTATATATGTTATTATAATGGTTAAAAGTCTAACACATAGCCAAGACGTTGTGGGTTCAAATCCTTGTAAGCCAATATATTTCTTCATGACATTATCCCCCCTTTTCGACGACAAGTAAGGGTTCCTCCGCAAGGTTCATCCACGGAGGGTGAGTCAGGGCCTAGCCACGAGTTGGAAGACAAGATGTCAGACTTGACTTATGGGGATATTTGTTGTGAAATGCAGCAACCATGTCAGAGGCATTAGGAAGATTCTTGGGGGGCTTCCATGTTCGATCATTAAGTGTATAACCTAACCAATCCACCAAATAATACAATTTGTTGTGGATGAAAATGGACTCGAGAATATCCGCAACTTCATATTTAGAGGCATCAGAAACTTTGACTTGAGGTGGGGGAGATGTAAGACAACCCAGAATAGAGTTGGTTATGTAGGGCTCCAAAAGTGAAACATGCAAGATCGGGTGAAGACGCATGTGAGGAGGAAGATCAAGGCAAAATGCCACATTATTGATCTTACTAGATATCACATATGGGCCAAAACGTTGATAATCCAATTTACAACAAGGTCTGATGGTTTTAATGCTACCTTGTAAGAGTTGTACTCGATGCTCACTTGAAACGTAGTCAATGACGGTCAACAACCTTCTTTTGAGTGTGACTAAATGGTGCGAAGGGATATCCTGAATTTCTTGGAGTCGGGTGTGCCGATCTTCAACAACTAGGTTTGTCGGGAGTTCGCAAGCTTTGTTCAATGAGGATGGTACCCAATGTTCGCAAAAAATGGCAAATATCCAGTAGAAGAATGTTCTGAATTGTTGTAAGCAAATTCTGCCAAATGTAATAGATCCACCCAATCATCTTGTTGATAGTTGACAATGACGAAGATATTGTTCTACTCTTTGTTTGGTGCGCTCACTCTACCCGTTAGTTTTTGGATGGTAACCGGAAGAAATTTTGCAAGAAGTATGTAAGAGTTTGAACATGTGTCGCCAAAATTTTGAGATGAACTGGGGTCCAACCTCGATCACTAATAATATCATCAGGAAGACCATGATGTCGAAACACCTCTCACATGAGTAACTGGACTATCTCTTGGCTAGTAATGGCCTTCGTGCATGGAATAAACTGTGCCATCTTCGTAAAATGATCTACTACTACCGTGAGAATAGAATCAAACCCCTTAGAAGGTGGTAGATCCTTAATGAAGTCCAATGAAATAGATTTCCATGGACTCTCAGGAATAGGCATTGGCTGTAAGAAGCCATATGGATGATGTTGAGGTTTTTGGATCAACAACATGTATCACAACTACGAACATAATCCGTAACAAAATGGCAAAGTCGTGGCCACCAATATCTTCGAAAAATAATGTGAAAGTCTTGTGGATGCCGAAATGTTCAGCCATTGGTGTGTCATGACATTGTTGCAAGACTTAGAGTCGAGAATGACCCTCAGGCACATACAAGAGATTTTGTCGAAAAAGTAAACCATCATGCCAATTGAATTGGTTGTAGTCTTGATGAGGATTTGAGATTGGGAACAAGAAGCATGATCTAGGATAATATGGTTCAAAATGCCTTGGCCGAATTCATCAGTCTCAATATGCTCCTGAATGGAACCAAGAAGACTTGAATCTCTAGGTGTGTCTATAGCATGAAATGTCGTTATTCGTATATGTTTAGGAAATAAGAGGATTTACGTTTGACTTTTAAATGTGATGTCTCCTTGTTGAATTTCCATATACAAATGCTAAGATAAAGCATCTGCTTTTCCTTATTGCACCCCACGGTGATATAGAATTACGAAATCAAAACGAGTTAAGAATTGTGACCAACGAGCTTGTTGACGACCCAAGACTCGAGCATGTTGGAAGTACGTGAGATTTTTGTGATCATTGTAGACAATGATCTCTTAAGAAGAAACCTCCAAAAAATGACGCCATTGTGGAAAAGAATCCACAATGGCAAGAAGCTCTTTGTCGTGAATCTCATAGTCGATTTTTGCAACTTCAAATTTTCGTGAGTGAAAAGCCACAAGGTGTAGTATGCCATCATCACCAATCTCAGATAGAACGCTTCCTAGTGCAAAGTCGGATGTATCGGCTTCGATTATAAGGCCCTTCATTTTGATCAACATGCATTAAAATAGGTGCGGATGTAAATGCTTGCTTTAAACCTTCAAATGCAGAGTTTGCATTTCTACTCCACACAAATGGTGAATTCTTTTGTGTCAGTTGAGTGAGGGGCAATACGATCTTTGAATAATCTTTGATGAACTTGTGATAAACTATGATGATCAAGATATTATCGAAGTAAACTGTGATGAAAATATCGAGGAAAACTCAAAATGTCATTCGCCATATGTTGGAAAACTGTTGGTGCATTCGTGAGACCAAATGACATCACTGTATACTCAAAATGGTCATAGGGAGTACGGAAAGTAGTCTTTCTTTCATCCCGAGGACGAATTCGAACAAGCTTGTAAGCACCTCAAAGATCTAGATTTGTGAAATATTTAGCTCCGCCGAGGCGTTCCAGAAGGCTTGAGATCAATGCTAGAGCATATCGGTTTCGAATAGTTACTTTATTCAATCCCTGATAATTCATGACCAGACGAAGCGAACCATTTTTCTTCTTAACAAAAAATATGGGTGTGCCGACAAGAGATCTTGAATGCTAGTTAATCCCATTTGCCAAGTTCGCATCAATATATACCTAAAGAACCTCTAGCTTCGTGGGCGAAAGGTTATAAATTGGCCCCCATGGAGGCTCTTTTCTGAGTTGCAAATCAATCAAGCAATCATATGGTTGATGCTCTTGTAGTCTATTAGCTTTCACCTTATCGAACACATCGGAGAATTCTGTATATTTCTTTGGTAATTGGACCCCCCAATTCTTGTGAGATAGATGTGGCAATTGCTAAAACTATGAACACAAACATGTCTTCCTTCTGTCCTTTCTCACATAACTGATGTGCAGAGATTGTTGAACTCTTTTGGAATATTATATCCCTTGTTGGAGTTTTAAGAGACTCATACTGTACCGTGACCTCCTCAATGGTTCTTTATCTCCAATCAATAGTTGGGTTATGTGTCTCAAACCATGGAAGACGAAGAACTAGGGAGTGCTCTGGACTACTAACGATGCTGAACAAGATGAATTTAGCGATATTGCCTAGGACTACATGAATTGGTTCAGACTCTTCAACTTTATCACCTGATGCTATGGGGCGTCCAACAATGACTTCAACAGACACTGGGCTTGGAAGCTTATGCAACTGAATTTTATGCATTACAACAAACTCACGATCCATGAAACAAGAATTGACTTCAGAGTTTAAGAGGGTAGAAGTGTTAAACACAGTGCTCGGCCACAACCGAGGAATAGGATCAACTCACAGAAAACAGGAAATACAAAATGCACGAAGACAATAGAGAGAAGAGTACACAGGATGTTTTACGTGGAAAACCCTAAATGGGAAAAAACCACGGGAGTCCTCAAACTCCAACTATCACTATAAACAGAGATGTACAATGGTGAAGCTACAAGGCAACAACCTTGAGCTCACTGTCTTCGCCACAGGCGGCGGTAATACACAGAGGCAACGACCTCTTCGTCTCTCTCTCTCTCACTCTCTCTCTCGGCTGCTCTCACTTCGCTCCCTCTAAGTGAAAACAGAAAAATGAGCAACAGACAGTAAACTGTTTGCCCTAAGTCATATTTATACACATATGACTTTCGGGCTATTTACAAATATAGCCTCAAGGGCCCTTGGCAAACATATTCACAAATATGTCCCCGCATCCGGATCTCTCTCTGGGTATATTCGTCATCCGGCTCCGTAGCCGGGGTCTTCATCATCCGGATCCGTAGCCGGGTACTCTTCATCCGGCTTCATGCCGGGTACTCTTCATCCTCCGGTTCCGTAACCGCAACCGGGCTTGCCGTCATTCATCTCCGGACATCCCATCCGGAGGGACCGAAATCCCAACAAACTCCCCCTTCACTTCGGCATGGGATGTCTCTCCAATCCGATCCTCTTCCGGCATGCTTCCAGCTTGTCGGGTGTGAGCACCTTGGTCAGCATATCCGACCCGTTCTCGTCCGTGTGGATCTTCGTCAGCACGAACTCCTTGTCTTCTATCCTTTCCCGGATCCAGTGGTATCTACGCTGGATGTGTTTCGTCCGGGAATGGTAGGCCGCGTTCTTCGCAAGGTGGATGGCACTCTGACTATCGCAGTAGAGCCGGTACTCCTCCTGCCGGATACCGAGCTCTCTAATGAAGTCCTTCATCCATATTATTTCCTTGCCGGCTTCAACAGCCGCCATGTACTCCGCCTCCGTGGTTGACAACGCAACCGTCTTCTGCAACCTCGACTGCCACGAAACGGCTCCCCCTGCATATGTCATTACATACCCAGATGTAGACCGGCTGGTATCCGCATCAGCCGACATGTCCGAATCGGTAAATCCATCGAGTTCGGGCTTACCGGAGCCGAATCGGAGGCACATGTTCGAAGTGCCCTTTAAGTATCGGAGTATCCATTTGACCGCGTTCCAGTGCTCCTTGCCGGGATTACTCATATACCGGCTCACCACTCCGACTGCGTATCCAATGTCCGGTCGGGTACACACCATTGCGTACATCAAGCTCCCGACGGCAGAGGCATATGGTATCTTCATCATATCCTCCTTTTCAACTTTTGTCTTGGGACTTTGCTTGCCGGATAACTTGCAGGTTGCGGGGAGGGTCGACCCGACCGGTCTTGCTTCCGACATGTTGAACCGGTGAAGCACCTTTGTCACGTACTTCTCCTGTGACAGCCACAACTGCTTCTTCTTCCGGTCCCGGATGATGTGCATCCCTAGTATTTGCCTCGCCGGACCCAGGTCCTTCATTGAGAAAGTTCGGTGAAGCGCTTTCTTCAGCATCCGTATCTTGACCTGGTCCCGTCCAACGATCAACATGTCGTCCACGTACAGGAGGAGTATTAGAAAGTCTCCTCCTTCGAACTTCTTCACAAACACGCAGTGATCGGACTGCGTTTTGTGGTACCCTTCGTCGGTCATGAAAGAGTCGAACTTCTGGTACCACTGCCGGGGAGCCTGCTTCAGTCCGTAAAGGCTCTTCTTCAACCGGCATACCAGGTGCTCCTTCCCTTTCTTCTCGAATCCTTCCGGTTGCTGCATGTAGATCTCTTCTTCGAGGTCACCGTGAAGGAATGCCGTCTTCACGTCCATCTGTTCTACCTCAAGGTCCATGCTTGCCGCTATGCTCAGCACCGTCCGGATGGAGGTCATCTTCACTACCGGGGCAAATATCTCGTCGAAGTCGACGCCCTTCTTCTGCTGGAACCCCTTCACCACGATCCTGGCTTTGTATCTCGGGGGGTTTCCGGCATCTCCCGGTTTCAGCTTGAACACCCACTTGTTTCGAAGTGCCCGCTTTCCTTTCGGCAACTCCACAAGTTCATATGTGTGGTTCTCATGCAGGGAATCCATCTCCTCCTGCATGTCACTTAACCACCTGCGGCTATGGGTGTCAAGCTTTGCTTCTTCAAAACTCTCCGGCTCCCCCTCGTCGGTTAGCAGCACGTGCTCTGGTTCCGGAAATCTCCGGGGGGCCCTTCTCTCTCTTAGAGGATATCTCCGTTCCGGAGCTTCGGTAACCGGCTCCTCCGTTTCCTCTTCATCCGAATCCATTTCGGGATCGGGGCCGGTTCCGGTATCAGTTTCATCCTCCTCGGCCGGTTCTGTTTCTTCACCGTCTTCGGCCGGATCCTCGAGTGCTAACCGGTCCCTTGCCGGTCGGGACTGCTCCTCGTAGAGTTGATCCTCACCGGTCGACTTGGAGCTCTTCATCTTCTTCTCCGACTCCCAGTCGGCGAGTGTCTTGTCCTCCATGAAGATGATATCACGACTCCGGAATATCTTTTTGTCGACCGGGTCCCATACTCGGTAGCCGAACTCGTCATCGCCGTAACCGAGGAATATGCATGGCCGGGTCTTTGGATCTAGCTTTCCTCTCCGGTCCTTTGCCACATGCACATATGCGAGACACCCGAACACCTTCAGATGCCGGTAGGATACTTCCCTACCGGTCCACACTCTCTGCGGCGTGTCTCCGTCCAAAGGTACTGAGGGTGATCTGTTTATCACGTATGTCGCCGTCGACATTGCCTCAGCCCAAAACCCCTTTGGTAATTTCGCATGCGCCAGCATACTCCGGACCCTCTCCATTATAGTCCGGTTCATCCTCTCGGCCAGCCCGTTCAGTTCCGGCATCTTCGGCACAGTAAACTCGAGCCGGATTCCCTTCGAGCGACAGTACTCCTTGAACTGCCCCCGGTATTCCCCTCCGTTATCCGCTCGTATCGCTTTCAGCTTCTTGCCGGATTCTCTTTCCACTCTCGCGTGGAGTTCTTTGAAGACGCACAACACTTGGTCCTTTGTCTTCAACGGTGCCGTCCACAGCTTCCTACTGTGGTCATCAATGAATGTCACGAAGTACTGGGCTCCGCCATGTGACTTCGTTTCTACTTGACACACGTCAGTGTGCACCAACTCCAATGGTGCGCTATGTCTCGTCGGTGGCCTTGAGTGGAAAGAGGTTCGGTTCTGCTTATCGGCCAGGCAATCGGTGCACTTCTCCAGGTGCACATGCTTCACTGGAATAAGGTTGTCTTCTGCAAGCCTCTTCATCCCCTTCTCACTCATGTGGCACAGTCTCTTGTGCCACAGCTCACCGGCAGTGTCGGCTGCCACGTTCAACTCCTCCGGACATAACCAGGCATTCATAAGGTACAGTGTGTTGACTTTCCGGGCCCGAGCCACTATCAGGCTCCCCTTGCTGAACTTCATTACGCAGTTCCGGATGCTACCTGTGTAGCCTTCATCGTCTAGCCTCCCGGCCGAAATCAGGTTCAATCGAACCTCCGGAACGTGTCGGACATCCTTCAGCGGCATCTTGCATCCGGTTGATGTCATCAGCCACACATCTCCTATGCCGGAAATCTGGCATGTACCTTCATTTCCCATCCGGACACAGCCGTGCTCACCGGCTGTGTAGGATGAGAAGTATTTCTTCTCCGGGGTCAGGTGGAACGACGCTCCGGAATCGACCACCCAGGTCATCTCTTCACCGGCAAGGTTCAATTCCCTCTCTTCGGTAATGAGCATTATCTCTTCTTCACTTGCCGCGAGTGCCGTCGTTCCTTTCCGGTCCTGCCCTCGCCGATCCGGACCTCTCCGGTCCGTGGCTCCCCGGTATGCACCGTTTCGCTCCGGTGACTTCTTCGAATCGGTACCGTCGGTTCCGTTGTCTTTCCGGAAATGCCGACAGTTCTTCTGGAAGTGCCCCGGCTTCCCACAGTAGAAGCATGTAGGTCTTCCCCTCGACTGCGACCGTGTCCCCGACTTCTCCCGTCTTTGCGGACTCCGGTTCCGTTGTCTTCCCCGTTCCGATTCGGTAAGCAGCGCCTTCGAGTCGGAGGCCGGTTCTTTATCTCTCCGACGCGCTTCTTCATTTAGAATACTTGTCTTTACAGTTAGTAAAGACAAGTTCTCTTCCTTACAGGAGGTGCTGAGAGTAACTACCAAGTTCTCCCAGCTCTCCGGAAGGGTACACATCAGCATGATGGCTTGCATTGCGTCATCCAACGGGAACTTGATCGCCGCAAGCTGGTTCACGAATCCCATGAACGTGCTGACGTGTTCGACCATGCTCTCACCGTCTCGGTACTTAAGATTCACTATCTTCCTCATCAGGGAGGTCCGGGTAAGAGCATTCTTCCTCTCATATAGTCCGGACAGCTTCTGCCACATCTCATAGGCGTTCGTATCGTTCGCCACATGTTGCAGGACACTTACATCGACATATTGCCGGATCGTCGCTACGGCTTTCCGGTTCAGGAGCTTCCACTCCGACTCTATTACCCCCTTGGGTATCTCGGCATTGTCGATCGGTTCGTACAGGTCTCGGACGATGAGAAGGTCTTCCATCTTTATCTTCCAGTCGGCGTAGTTCTGTGAGTTCAACACCATCATGCCCGGAGGCCCACTACCGCCGCCTTCCATTTTCTGTGTTACCATCGCTCTGATACCACTTTGTTAAACACAGTGCTCGGCCACAACCGAGGAATAGGATCAACTCACAGAAAACAGGAAATACAAAATGCACGAAGACAATAGAGAGAAGAGTACACAGGATGTTTTACGTGGAAAACCCTAAATGGGAAAAAACCACGGGAGTCCTCAAACTCCAACTATCACTATAAACAGAGATGTACAATGGTGAAGCTACAAGGCAACAACCTTGAGCTCACTGTCTTCGCCACAGGCGGCGGTAATACACAGAGGCAACGACCTCTTCGTCTCTCTCTCTCTCACTCTCTCTCTCGGCTGCTCTCACTTCGCTCCCTCTAAGTGAAAACAGAAAAATGAGCAACAGACAGTAAACTGTTTGCCCTAAGTCATATTTATACACATATGACTTTCGGGCTATTTACAAATATAGCCTCAAGGGCCCTTGGCAAACATATTCACAAATATGTCCCCGCATCCGGATCTCTCTCCGGGTATATTCGTCATCCGGCTCCGTAGCCGGGGTCTTCATCATCCGGCTCCGTAGCCGGGGTCTTCATCATCCGGATCCGTAGCCGGGTACTCTTCATCCGGCTTCATGCCGGGTACTCTTCATCCTCCGGTTTCGTAACCGCAACCGGGCTTGCTGTCGTTCATCTCCGGACATCCCATCCGGAGGGACCGAAATCCCAACAAGAAGCTGGGACTCGATGGAACCTAGACGTATTAAGCTCAACTTGTGCAGAGAAAACTCGACTAACTTGACTGGATAAAATGCAACCACGACTAGAGGCAGGTGCTATATGCCTAGGGTTGTCCAACCAAATGGCTCCGATTTTGGTCGGACCAACTCGTTTAACACATCGTCTAATTGGCCCAAGACATCAAATGTATTTTCATGACAGAGGCTACTAGGCTTACTTGGATTACAAGAAGGCGGGGAAAAAATTGAAATGGGGTTGTCATGGGCACTTGATTAACTTGTCACCGTGGTTTATGTGCACAATTCACAACAATATGTCCTAGACCACCACAATAGAGGCATAGATGATTCACTTGACATTATTGCTTTTCAACATTCGATAATGGTCCTCAACGTCGTGTTTTCTCGATTTTCATTTGATTAGGGCCTTCCACCAAACTTGGCTTTGACACTTCGGGTGGAGTTGTGACCACTAAAGCATATGTTTCAATTGGTCATAAGCGTAACATTTGTTGGCGTTCAGAACGAAACTCAAATAAGCAATTGTCACATTGCATGGCCCGACTTATTGCTTCCATAAGAGATTTTGTATCATCGTGGAAGGTAAGAAGTAAATCCTTCACATCTTTGTGCAAACCTTAATGAAATTGGTCCATTAACGCCGCCTCGTCCCATGGAATATCACATGCTAGGAGGTCAAAATCTACACCATAAGCGGAAGCAGGACGATCTCCTTGTCGTAATCATCGAATTTTTTTTATTGGTGTCTTCATACTATCGGTGTCTCCAAAGTTGGCGTAGAAATCTTTTATAAACCCTTCAAAATGGTCTAATAATGGCGAGTGCTTCTCTAGAAATGGTGTAAACCATGCTAACGCGGTCCGTTAACAAGGTACCAACTAGTCCCATGCGAGCAACATCTGTTGGGTAACTATTAGTATACAATTTAAGCACGAGCCTTACTTGATTTAAAAATACAAGAAATTGAGACCTTGTACCATCAAACTTGGCCGGAAGACTAATATTTCGTTCTTTGGGCGAGGTTCGAACTTATGCCGCTTGTTGTTGCAATAGAATAGTCTCCAATTGATGCACCCGTTGAGATAATTCTACATATTATTCTACTTTCTTAGCACCTACTTGTTGAAGGTCTACCAACAATCTTTGATTTTCTTGCTCCAATGTCATGAATTAGCTTGTTAGCATGTTGAACTCAAAGAGAACGCGTATATATTCGTGCTTGTTGACGGACTCCATAGTTACGAAAGAAAATTACTATATTTGCTTGAATAAGTTTAAGAGAAGAAGAAGAAGAAGAAAAGAGATTTGGTTCAAACTGTCATGACTTGAGAGTAGGAGAGAGAAAGATAAAAGGATGATGATAGAAGGTATAGAGAGAGAGAAAGAGAGAGAGAGAGAACAATAGAAATTATGGAAAAGATTTTATATTATAAGAGAAAGGGGCTGAAGTTGAATGCGTTGTGATGAATCAATAGACACCTATTTATAGGTTCTTATGGAGTATTCTAGAATGTTCTAGAATATTTATGATATTTAATATAATTATAGAATATTTTAGAAATTTCTAGAATACTCTAAATATCTTGTAATAACTAATAATGTAATTATTATGACTATACATCATATATGTTATTATAATGGTTAAAGGTCTAACACGTAGACCAAGAAGTTGTGGGTTTGAATCATTGTAAGCCAAAATATATGCCTTCATGAAAGGAGAAGGAGAAGCCGAATGCATCCTCTAAGCCAGTCGGAAGTTGAATGCCGACTAAAGAACATGGTGAGCCGACTGGATCCAGAGAGGGAGTCAGATTGGTCAAAGAACAGTCGGTATCCGGTTGTATTCAAAGAGGAAGAAGAAGTTGATTCCGACTGAAATTGAGAACCAATCGAAGATTAGGCAGGACCTAATGAGCCGCTGATGAGAACGGAGGAAAAGATACCCTCTGAGAGACAGAAGACTCCCCCAAAGATATCCGGATAAAGAGTACGTGCTACTAACCGACGAGTGGGAGTCGGAGAGCTTTGAGGAAGCGAAGAGGGATACCCACAATAGAGAGTGGCTAAGTGCCATGCAGGACGAAATGGATTCCTTGCATGAGAACCACACATATGAGTTGACGGAGTTGCCGAAAGGAAAGAGGGAAACCCCAGAACAAGTTGGTGTATAAAAACTAAAACCAACGGATGGCCGAAATCTACCAACATATAAGGCCTGCATTGTGGTGGTAGGGCTTTTAAGCTAAGAAAGGAGTGGATTTCAATGAGATTTTTGCCCCGGTGGTGAAGATGACATCCATCCGGACGATGCTGAGCATAGCCACCAGCATGGACCTTGAAGTCGAGCAGTTGGATGTCAAGACAACCTTTCTGCATGGTGATCTTGAAGAGGATATATACAAGCAACAACCAGAGGGTTCCTTGAAAAAGGGAAGGAGAACCTGGTATGCCGGTTAAGGAGGAGTCTTTACAAACTGAAGCAAGCTCTTCAGCAGTGGTACCGAAAGTTCGAATCCTTCATGGTGGACCAAGGGTATCACGAAACATAGGCTGACCACTGCGTGTTTGTGAAGAAGTTCGACGAAGGAGACTTCCTTGTCCTCCTATTGTATGTGGACAACATGCTGATTGTCGGACGAGATGATATCAAGAGTGGAATGCTGAAGAAGGCCTTGAGCAGGTCATTCTCAATGAAGGATATGGGTTTGGCAAGACAAATCCAGGAATGCACATTGTCCAAAATCGGACAAACATACATATTATGCACATATTATAAACAAACATCCAGACACATCGAATCATGTACATGGACATATGAATATATGCATACAGATACATATATACACATTCCACATATCACCATGTATATGTGTCATATGGGGTCATACAAATTACAATACCTACAAATTAAATGTGGGTTGAAGCACGCTACGGTGTACGAGAAAGTATTGTTTTTGATACTGTTAGTAATAAATAATTGAAAAAAAAATCGTGTAAAAAAAAAAAGATTTTGGGGAGTGGGGTGGGAGTAGTACAAGTGAGATTTAAGGCAAGGAGTGGGGGGGACACGTGAGGAGATATTCTTTCCATTTTGGGGGCTATTTTCCCCTTATGTGGGTTTGAACACTTTTTGGTGGTTCCCCTCAAACCAACTCCTCTCCTTCTATCCCTCTGAGTTCCTTTGAGCTCTGCATCTCAGGCATCCATGTCAGGTTTAGGGTAGTCCTGTCATCTCAGAGTTTTTGTTACGCATGTATATCGTTAGAGTGCGTAAACCCTATATCTCAAATATTTGGGTCCTTCAACTCTAAAGATGTTTTAACACAAGAGTTGAGGCTTAGAGACCGATCTGAGGCCTCTTATAATAGCCATTAGTGGTTTCTTCGAGAATGATTTCAGGCCTCTTCCACCGATTTTAGTTTTCATCTCGCAGTGATTTGAGGCTTATTCCACCGAGTTGAGGATCCTTCCACCAATTCGAGGCAGAATATCACACAGATTTGAGGCTCCCTACGCCGATTTGAGGCACATTATCACTGAGATATGAGGCATCCTCCATCGATTTGAGGGTTTGTCCACCGAGTTTGAAACTTTTTCCTCGTCATTTGAAACTTCCGCCACTGTTTTTGGAAGTATTTCAATACTTGTTTTAGGCTTTAGAAGTAATTAATTTCATTGGTAAGCACCTCTTTCAAAAAACATTAATTTTTAGATTTTCCAAATTCTATAGTTTCATTTTTAGAAATCTATTTTTTTTCATATTCAGAAATCTGTGATATAAAGAAATGATTATTTGTCATTTTTGAAACATATTTCTAATGTCCGAAAGTGTTGATTGCTCATGTTTGCAGGCCCCATTTAAAAACATTAGACTGACATTTCTTAGTGTAGTCTATATAACATTAACTACTCTCACAAGACACTTTTTTTTTTGCTAAATCTAGTGACAATGATAGTCCCCAACAAGGGTGAGTTGTCAAGTAACTCATGTATTCGAAAGGACCAAGAGACGAGTGGTTCTTCACATAGTCCGTTATTTGCCGGAAATAACGAAGAGATTTAGTGAGGAGGATCATAGGGATATTATATGTAGAGTGTTACACCATCAACGTTTGACTGAAAGACATGGTTAGAATTAAATTTAGGGACCAATGTGTTTCAAAAGAGATTGTAGAGTCTATGAAGTCATCCCTAGACTTAGTGAAAGGTGTAGAGAGGATAAACAAACTTGCTACAAAGAGGGCAACCCTACACATGGTTGTGAACGGTGTCAGAAAAAATAATATAGTGATACGAAAGTTGCCTTAGCCCTTGGTATTCAAAGAAGGAACTTGATGAAACATCGCACAAAATTTACACTCAAACCAATTCAAGTGAGTGGGTGGGGTTAGGACGTAGACGACGATGTGATGCCTTGTCTCAAGAGATTATTATGAAATCGGATTCTTTTTGGGCAAAAAACACACGTGTCTCACGAAATAAGAAGAACTCGTGTAGACAACAAATAAGTCAGGGTAAGTACTAGATTCACCCGAGACACTTCTTGGAGCTGACTGAGGTATTCCATTTTTTTATATTAATTCACATTCCACAATTTTTTGTTTTGACTAAGTGTATATTAATGTTTGCTCTATACTGGCTGATGTAGGCTGAATTGTACATGAACTTCAAAAACCAACATCCAAGCATCACTCTTGGATTTCGCAAGTTCCAAGGTTTGAAACGATATTATGTTACAAAATTAAAGGAGAGGAATACATTCAAACAATATTGTATACTACAACCAACGTGAAGACTTGGCAATTTTATTGGAAGTTGGAGATCATTTTGCAATGCTCAAATCTTCTCAAAATGAAGATTTAGAAGACTACTACATTGTGGTGTGCAAGCAAGGGAACACATTACTGAAAGAATTGGTGAGGGATGGCTGGGGCAACATGTTCAACATTGGTGAGTCTGTCATGTATGTAAACTATTATGCAAAGTTATCGCAGCGCAAGAACACATGCATTATTAAAAGATGCACCCACCGCAATAATCTATGTTGATGCCATTATTGTGATCAAGTTCAATATGACTCAAGCAAATCACAAGGTTAAGGGATACAACATTGTCTACAAGGTACCCGAAGAGGTTCATGAGCACATATTGGCGGAGGTCTCCCTGTTAATGCTTGAAAGTTAAACTATTAACACATTGTAGTTGGTAATTGAAAGTTGTTACTTCTTTTGTTCTATTGGATTTGATAGATGAATGGAAAAACATCCTCTTGTGTTTTTATTTGTATCTAGTGAGGTTATTAATTTTGATGATTGCCAAGTGAATCGATATATTTCTTCTTTCTTCTAAAGTGTTTCTAGTAATTAGAGAGCTTCTTTTGTAAGTGTTTGTTATAATTATAGAGTTGCTTGTTTTTAATCCCTATTGCCTGAAGTCTTTGTTCAAGAACAGACGTGCATTCAAGTATCAATACAGCTCAAACTTATTACAGTATACAGATTAACTTATTACAAGCACACATACTTATCAGTGAACAAACGTGCATTCATGTATAAATACTAATAGTAACAAGTATCAAACTTAGTAGTAAGTATTTCTAGTAATTATAGCAGTAAGTGTTTCTAGTAATTATAGAGTTTATTATTTCTAAACCCTATTGTGTTAAGTCTCTATTCAAGAACAAATGTGTATTTACGTATAAATACTTAGTAGTATCAATACGGCCCAAACTTATTATAGTATACATATTAGTTTATTACAAGCACACATATTTATCAGTATACATGCATAGTAGTCTCCCGACGTATCTCAATTAGACGGATATATATATATATATATATATATATATATCTCAGTTTTGTACTAATATGAATGTCACATGTTTACTAATACGTATCTAAGATAGGGAATGTTTTGAAATCGACACAATCATGGGTGCACGACAATTGTCAACATTCTCATCCTCTACAATTAGCAATATAGCATTTCACATTACACTAAAATGAGTGAACTGGAGTCCAATTATCAATACCAGTAGAAAAGGTTTGTTAAGCTGATTTTGGTATTACAAACACTATTCAAGTATAGAAAATATTTTGGTATTACAAACAATTCAAGTACAGACATCACTAATAGTTCAATTGTAGTTCAAGTACAAACAATTTAATAGAAAGACAATCAGTCACCATTTCACTATTTCACCAATCTTGTAATGCGCCTGTTATTGGTGCCAATCTTCTATTATTTTACACTCTTCTTTATCTTAAAGCCTTTAGGTATCAACCTACTAAGTGCCACTTCATCAGCAGAAGCATCAAAGACAGGGGTAGATGTACAAGCTTCTTGGATCGGTGGCAAGCTTGAGAGAGCAACCATGTTTTTTGCAATTGCAATACTTGTACACACATCCACAAAGGTGTTGTTGATAGTTAAATTATCACTCATCTTGGTCTCTAGATGTTGCTACTCCTCTTTGTGGGTTGTTACAGTACTCATGGTCAACTCCTCCTGGATGGTGATAATCACCTCATTCTTAAGACCACCCTACTCCCCTTCCTGGGTGGTCTTTATTGCCCGCTTCTCATGAGTGATGCTAGTATGCTCATTGTCAGTACAATCATACTCCTCTTCAGTACTAGTGTTAGGCAAATTGTTGTTTGTACATGTTTGCTCCTCTTTGTGGGTTGTAACAGTACTCATGGTCAACTCCTCCTCGCTCGTGATAGTCACCTCATTCTTAAGACCACCGTGCTCCCCTTCCTGGTCCGTCTTTATTGTCCGATCCTCATGGGTGATGCTAGTATGCTCATTCTCAGTACAATTAGGCTCCTCTTTAATACAAGCAATATTCTTTCCAGACTCCTCGTGGGCTTCTTTGGACAAATTGTTGGTTGTACATGCTTGCTCCTCTTCAAATATAAATGCTTCCTTCTTTTCACAATCCGCATGTGTGGAAGAGGTGCTTCTGGAGTTTGCCTCTGTGCAAAGAATAGTCCTAGAATTTGACTCTTCAACAGTTGTCCATATAGTTTCCGAATCGTTTGATTGTAGTTGGGAATCTACCTGCTCTTGTAACCCTAAATAGTGGGATCCCAGAGAATATCAGTATCAACTCACATACTCACAAGTGTGCAAACATGCTAGTAACTATAAACATAGGAGGTTAATAGCCACACTTTTACCTATTGTTACATCATCATATTGTACAACCGTAGACAACACATTGCAAGTGGTAAGGTCATTCATCTTCTCCACAACAAATTGTTGTTCATTAGATTTAGGGATGGTGCCAATCACATGTTGGGGCTCATCACCATTTGAATCTTTCGTAATAGTATATATAGAATGCACCAAAAGCACCACTATAATAGGGTTGTTATGATCTAAATAATAATTATTTCCTTAGAGGGCTTTTGACGTGTACTTGGGAGTGTGATAAATTCTTCTTCATGATCAGGCTCTGGACTCGTATCTCCATCTCCTAAGATCCTTTCTTCATCTTCTAGTAACCCAAGTACATGGTATTAGCCAATGCATTAGGTTCACAACTCTCTAGATAGGTGAGAACATATATGACTCACTATTGCATTCAACTATGCCTTTCTTGCCTTTTCCATACAACTTCCTTGCAACATTCCTCTTCTTAGTGAGCTCTTTTTTATAGACATCAGACATTCAACGTACACACACAAATGAGAAATAAGATGTGAAACCACAATTTGTGTTACCTGGATTGTTGCGATGTTGACCAGAGCTTGGGGAATTTGTTTGCAGAAGCACATGTTCCACTGCTCCAATGGCCCTTCTCATACATTCATCTTCATCATAAAACTCATAGGTTACTGGTAATGAATGTCCCTGAACCTTGGAATGTGCCAGATACCGACGGTTTAGGCACAAGAGTTGGTTGTTTCATTAGCTTCAATGGTATGGAGTTGCTTGATACCTCTCCAGTTTGTTAGAGCCTAACACAACTAAACTACCAAGAGTTGTAGTACTCAATCATCCGTAAACATTTAGTTCCCATTGCACACAAGTAGTACTAATCGTGAAGAGATTTACTACACACCTAGTTCCCAAATTACACAACTAGTACTAATTGTGAACAATGTACTACACACCTAATTCCCAAATTACACAAATAGTACTAATCGTGGAAAATATACTTCCTTGTACCCATACTAATTATATATTAAGACATGTAGAGGATTCTTGATTGACAACATAGTACAACACACCTAATTCCCAATTTATAGTGTGTACTACACTTGTACTAGGCAAGTTGTAATATAGATTGGACTAATAACTAATACAACTAAACAACCTCATACTTTAGTACTAAAGTGCTATTTTGCACACAAGTAATACTAATTGTGAACAATGTACTACACACCTAGTTCCCATATTACACAAGTAGTACTAATCGTTAACAATGTACTACACACCTAATTCCCAAATTACACAAATAGTACTAATCGTGGAAAATATAATTCCTTGTACCCATACTAATTATATATTAAGACATGTGGAGTATTCTTGATTGACAACATATTACTACACACCTAAATCCCAAATTATTGTGTGTACTACACTAGTACTTGGCAAGTTGTAATATATATTGGACAAATAACTAATACAAGTAAACAACTTCCTACTTCAGTACTAAAGCATCAAGTTTGAAACAACTAAACAACAAGGAATACAATGTAATTAGTTGTCGTCAATACTAATAGTACGAATGACAAAGAGTGATTTGTAATGTAAAGATTCTGTAGTGCTAAAACTCTACAATGCATTGCACACCGGTTTCAAAATGAAGTGTGAACTATGCTAGACTTTAAGGGAAAATGATTCTAGTACTAAACGAATGACAGTCCAAATTGCAAATATGAAGTTTGCACTAAACCAGTACTAGCCCATCACATAAATAGGGTTCCACATATTAGTTGTTGGAGAGACACTAGTACTAACCCATTGTTTTCCTAATTTGAAGTATGAATTGTGGCCTACACCAGTTCTAAACCAAATGTAAATTGACATCACATATAATACAAACAACAGAATAGTAGAGTCACATACCATACGACTGTACTTTTAAACCCCAAGGTAAGTACCATTCAGTAGTGTGAAAGTGTTTTTAGAATTCAAGGTATTGAAGTCTACAAGAATATAAGGTATGGTGCGTTCACATCCGGAGGGCAAGATCACGAGCTAAGGTCTTGAGGATAAGTCAAACAAAAAGCAAGTCACGTGGAGAAAAGTAAAAGAAGAAAAAAGCGGGCACCAAAAAGCAGTCAGAAACAAACGCTCATAACTCTCTCGTTTGACACCCAAATATCACGTGTAAATATGGGTTAGAAAGGTTGTGAAGAGAGCTATCCGTAGCTTTTTAAAACTCTAAATTTGGAGCATGGATGAGGGAGATATGACGATTAGAAGATCGTTGTGTCATAACTAAGAATAGGAGATGGAAAAGCTCTAAAAAAAGCGTGGAAAAGAAAGCAAGCGAAACTTATCTACTAGAGGAGAACTTCATATAAAGCAAGAAGAGTGAGGTGGTGAGAGGGAGCTTTTTTCTAGTGGTGTTTTTCTTGCCTATTCATGTAGTGTGTTTTTCTAGTGATCAATTCATCTTTGTAGGCTTGAGTTTATGTATCTTCTTTCTCTTGTTTCTATGATCATCACTCCTTATTAATATATCTTGGTAGATTTGGGTTTCTATATCTTCCTTCTCTCTCTTTTCTATCATCATATCTCTTTTCAAGTAGCAACTATACTTTTACAGTCCATATATGTATTTTCTTTCTCAAAATGGTACTTAGCACATAGCAAATGATATGTGTGCAAGCATGGTGTAATCATAACATCCATAGCCTCAAGCTTGAATCCAAGGCCACAAATATACACCTGGAAGTTTGTAGACACCAGTAGCAATATATTAGCTAATATGATATTTTATACCATAGAAGTAAAAATAAATAACTTATAAAGCCAATACGGTGATATAGCTATACTTGTAATGGTATTTTCCATACCAACTGGGTGCTCAACTATAGATGGACACAAAGTTTCAAAACCTTTCCATTGTAAATCTTTCATCAAGCACGCAAGGTTCTCATAATGCAACTTTAAAGCTCACAACTTATTATCAAGTTCACAATGCGCATTTTTGGGAGTATCAAGGTCTATCATTTGTGATCCTAATTTAGTGCCCATATTGTTCAGCTCTTTCTTTAACTCCTCTTTCACCACATTAGTTTCTGAATTTAGGATTGTAGATGCAATCCATTTATATGTAGTCTTTATTGAAGGGATTTGCTTTTCTACCGCCATCTCAACTGATTTAACTGCTTCCAAATCAGCAAGCAATGCTTGTATTTTTTAGTTCATGGCATGTATGCAACCAACCATCATCTGTTCATGCTTTTCAGTCATTGTGACCCTTACTTTTGCAGATTCAACTTGGTGGATAGGTGTTGTAGATTCAATTGAGACATAGAGCGAATTTGATGATGGCATCATGTCGGACAAGCACCTCCAACTTGGAAAATGTGTGGTTTGGCGACTCGGGTGCATCTAACCACATGACATCCCACGAGTATTAGTTCATAGAGCTACGAAAGCCCAATCGATCCGGCTATGTGGAAATTGGGGATGACACAATTCACCCCATTCAGCATGTCGACAATGTCTCATTTGGGGAAGAAGGCAATCAAACCTACCTCAAGAACGTTCTGCATGTTCCTACAATAACAAAGAACTTGGTCTCAATTGCCGAGATAGTCGCACAAGGCATGCAAGTCTGCTTCAACGATGAAGGATGTTTCATCAAAAAAGAAGATTGACTCATCGCTCGTTGTTAGAGAGAAGGTCGGATGTTCATCCTTGACTCTCACGAGATGAAATTGGCAATGTATACCAAGGACCAGAGAGCCAACACTGACATAGAGTTATGGCACAAGAGGATAGGCCACATCAATCTCCATAAGCTCAAAGGAATGTAGTTGAAAAGAGTCGTCACTAGACTCTCAACCTTCACCGAAAATGAAATTGCAAGCATGTGTGAAGCTTGCACCAACAACCGTTCCCAAAAGAGAGGAACATAAGCAAAGGGATCCTAGATGTAATACATTCAAATGTATGGGGACCAGCCCAAACATTACCATTTGGTGGTTGGTGATACTACATAACGTTCATCGACAACTTCTCCAGACATACCTGGATTTATCCCATGCGCTAGTAGAGTGAAGTGTTCTGGCACTTCTAGAAATTCAAGAACAAAGTCAAAAAGGCAAGCAATTGTCATGTACAATGCCTTCGATCGGACCACGTGAGTTTACTTGTAGACGCCTTTACAACATACCTTTGATAAGAAGGAATCCGGTGGGAGTTTACTTGCCGACACACACCTCTACAGAACGGAGTAGCCAAATGCAAGAAACGACACATACTCGAGGTGGCAAGGGCAATGATGAACGAGAAACATCCGCCAAAGTCATATTGGGTTGAAGCGGTGAATATGATAATCTATCTAATGAATCACTGCACAACATCAGGAATGCACAATATTATCCCCCATGACAGGTTCTATGGGAAGAAACCGGATCTATCCCATGTTAAGATATTTGGTTCAATAGCATATGAACATACTCCCGATGAGATGCAACATAAGCTCAATCCCAAGTCAGAGAAATGTATACTCGTAGGGTACTCACTTGAGCAAAAAGGGAATAAGTGCTTCAACCTTTCCACAAAGAAGGTACGAGTGAGTAGGGATGTCGTATTTGATGAGTCAACATCCTCATATACAGTCGAATCAGCCCCATCCAACACCATCGAAACCGAGTTCGACACACATGCGGAAGAGGATGATCGACTGAGGCTCATATCAGAGCGATGTCCAATCTCAACCAGGTTGAGTGGACCACAAGAGCCTCCAAGTCACCAAAGCACATCCCGACTGAGTCCGAAATAGGACAAAGGAAAGACCAAAATGCATGAATACGAAGACTCAGATAGAAACGAATCGGACCATTCACCCGATAGTGAACATGGTGGACTAGATGTGCCCATCATGAAGACACTAGGAGAACCACATTGCTCCACCCAAGAGAAGAACGTAGTCAGCCGATTTGGCTACATTGACTACATGGCATATCATTATGCATTCATGATGAAGGTGGTGACAATCCAAGAACCGGAAATGTTTTCCAAAGCTGCGAAGGACCCTAGATGGGTCGAAGCGATGAATGAGGAGATGCAAGAATGAGACATGGGATCTCGTCCCTTCGTTATCATGAATTTATTGCTTCACGATATCAAAAATCTATAGAAAGAAATTTCCTATATGGAGTTTGTGACGAGGAGCATTTGCAAATTTTCAGTTCGTGAATTGGAAATTAGGAGCCCAAGATACAAGCTTCAGAAGGATTAATGTTACTTGGGACACAAATGTAATTATGTCAAAAGGGGGAGTCAAAATTATATGTGCTATTTCTATAATTTCTCAAATGTACAACTACAAAATCGAATTTGTAGAATCAATAAACAAAATAATAGGAAATCAATATAAAAATAATAAAAATAAAAAATAAAAATAAAAATAATTTGTCAACCGCCTCAGGAGGGTGGTAGGACGGTTGACCACCCTATATAAGCCACGCCCATGGTGGCTAAAGAGGGAAGAAGGAGAAGAAAAGGAAGGAAAAGCGAGTGAAGAAGGTCGTGTGGGTATGGGATGCAGAGCTCGCCAAAGAAGATGGTGGCTTGCATAAATCAAGACAAGACTTAAAGAAAAGAGAAGAAAGGAAATACAAAAAAAGGAAGAAGTTGAAGTGGTGTATCTCAGATGCCTCCTTGTAAACAAAAGGTTGTGAGTTTGAGTCCTCTTAGAACAACTTCTTTTGGTAATCGAATTTTGTAATATAAATTTAGCATATATAAACTGAAAGAGAAAGACAAACAAATAGAAACCGAAGAGGTTGAAGTGGTCTATCTCAAACGCATACTTTTCTCAAAATAGAGTTCGTGAGTTCAAGACTTGCCAAGTAGCTTTTGGCAAATAAATATTGTAAGTGGTTGGTTTACAAATAACATTCTTTTCGCAACAACGTCGCATCTATATTGCCTTCTCGACTTCTTGTCATCGCACCATTTGCGATTACGCCTTGTCACTCTAATCATCCCCAAGTCATAGAACCTCGGCAGTTGCGACACACAACCACAATCTTCTCGACATCGTCACACCACGAAATGGCAATTGGATGGTCATGGATCTTCAAAGTGAAGTACAACTCCAACGGCACTATCAATCGGTACAAGGCTTGGCTTGTGGCAAAGGGTTATGTGCAAACGCACGATGTCGATTATGAAGAAACCTTTGCAGCAATGGCAAAGATGACAACCATTCGAACTGTGATAGCACTCGCAACAGCCAAGGGATGGCACCTCCATCAAATGGACATCAAGAATGCCTTTCTCGAGGGCAAATTAGATAAGGAGGTGTACATGGTACAACCACCAGGCTTCAAGTCGAGCACTCACCCACAAGCAGTATGTCGAGTCAAAAAGCCTCTCTACGGCCTCAAGTAGACACCTCGAGCCTTGCACTCGAAGATAACCCATTATCTTCATCAAATAAGATTCAACGTGTCCAAATCTGACAACTGTCTGTTCATCCAGAGCGACTTCGGAGGATAGGTATTTATCATCATTTATGTGGATGACTTGGTCATAGGATGAGAGCACTTAGTAGATATTGAGCACATCAAGAAGCTCCTCTCCAACCGATTTGAAATGAAAGCCCTAAAGGAGCTTCATTACTTTCTAGGAATAGAAGTAATTCGGACTCCTGATGGCATCATGCTTTCTCAAAGGCACGATATCCTCCATCTCCTTTACAAGTTTGGGATGACACAATGTAAGCCTATCACTACCCCTCTCGATCGAAATCTAAAGCTAGATGTCGACTCAGGCACAAGTGAGTGTGAGCCGATTTTTTATCGTGAGCTAGTCAAAAGCCTAATCTACCTCACAATTACCTAACCCGACCTGAGTTACCCGGTCGGCCTCCTTAGTCATTTCATGCAAACTCCATGAGACATCCATCTCGACTATGTTAAGAAAGTGCTAAGGTATGTGAGTGGAACCACAGATTTCAACATCCTCTACATATCGGCGACACTGATACAACTCGAAGGGTACACAGATGCCGAACGGGCTGGCTACAAAGTCAACAAACAATGAACCTCAAGGTTCTTCTCCCTCGGCAGCTAAGCCATCCCCTAGAGAAACAAAAGGTAGCCGACAGTTGCACGGTCGAGCACAGAGGCTGAATACAGGGGTGCGACTGTTGCCGCCTGTGATGCCGTTTGGCTAAAACGGATATTGAAGGATCTTGGCATTCCCATATCATATCCGATTCTCCTCTATTGCGACAACATGAGGAACATTCACGCTCGGACCAAGCACATCAAAGTGCAGTATCACTTCATCTGAGAGCGTGTTCTAGCCAGGGATGTCGACCTGCAATACATAAGAAGGAACCTACATACGGCTGACATCTTCACCAAGCCTTTGGGAGTTGACAAGTTGTGACATTTCATGATGAACCTGGGTTTTTTGAGCATTGACCAGCCAGGCTTGAGGGGGACTAAGGAGCATCAGGAGTAAACCGGAGTCAACTCAAACCCAACCTGAAGACTAGTCCAAACCAACCATCCGACGACCGGAAGTTGTATTTGAAGGTGAGTGTTGAGAATCAAACTCAACGTTTCTATGTTTCTATTGTGGAGAGATTAATGGATATGGTTATGGAAGAGATGTTTAAAGGTTAGAAGTAATGTGTGTGGTCACATTGTAGGAAATTAGGGACTTAAATGTTGAAGTTTTCTTAGAGAAAAACTCGGTATGTGTTTGTTCTGGCATTGTAGCAACTTCATGCAGTGAAGTTCTGGCTCTTCAAAGTTGAATGTTGTGAATTATTCTTCCACATCACATGGTATATTCTTGTTATTATATATTGTTACCCGTAAGAATATATGGGGAGGCATAAGGGTATGTGTAATGATGTGCCTGTGTAAAGTAAATGAGTGTGTGAGGATGAGTATGTGTATGGACACATGCACAACTATGTGCATATGTACAAGAATGCGTAATAGTCTTATTTATAACGGTCATGTAACTGTTACATTGGATGTATTATATAAACCCCCTATGGGGTATGTAAGGAATAAATTTTTCCCTCTCATTTTGGTGTGTTTCTTTGTTTCACTCTCCTTCTCTCTCTCTATCGTTCTTGGCTTCACCCCCCACTCAACAACACTTTTGGCATGCTTTACAGCCAATCTTCCCTTGAGAGGAAGTCTGTCTGTCTCTCTCCCCCTAACTATCTATTTGCTGGTGTCTTTTGTTATAGTGTGGTTGGTGTGTGTTTCTATGTGTGAGAGCTAGTGACGATGGCAATGGCGATCTATTGCTTGTGTTTCTAATGGATCCAAGGCTTTATGGACATGGCCTCGCAGATCTCCTCTGCTCTCTCATGGCCTCCACTCCACCACGTGCGATTCGCCTTCGTCAACGCCGACTCCTTCGTCTCTTCGATCCGTCACAATCACTCCCTCCCTTCCCCTCCCCATGCGATGCTCCTCCTCATGACTACCTAGCCTGCAAACCCTAACCCTCATGCTTTCCCTTTCATGGGTGTCAAGATTGTCTCTGTCTTCCCGGGCAACTCCCAGGCTCCCTCCAATAATGCTTCCTATGGCGGCGTAGTTTCGGCCTCCTACCTGTTCTGCTCCGCCATCTTGGGCCGGCCTGTTGTGTTTCTTGATGGAGGAAGCCTCACTTTGTGGAGAACTGCCGATGTATGGAACCGCACCTACAACAGAGCTTCAGCCATGGCTGAAAACCTATAGGCCAGGATGAAAAACCGAGATGTTGCCATTTCAACATGCTCCACTCTAGAAGAAGCATCTTGATCCGCCAACCTCATCTATTGTGCTACCAGGTCTAAAGATGCGTTGATTCGTGGGGCATGGTTACATCCAGGTTCACACTTAGACCTAGTTGGATCATTTCGTCCTCACATGTGTGAAGTTGATAAGGATGACATCTGTGACAATGTTGTATTTGTGGACACAGAGGCAGCTGCCATTGAAGTTGGAGAGGTGGTTGGTCTGAGTAGGTTTGTTCAAGGTAACCTCTCCCAGCTCCTCTCTGGAGAGAGGCCACGTAGAAGGAACTTGACTGATATCACAGTGTTTAAATCGATCGGGTGTGCCCTTGCCAATCTGGCCACAACTCCGCTTGTTTATGAAAAGTTCATAGGACAATCAAATCTGAAGAATGGCTAGATCTTGTTTATGGAAAGCTCATTGGACAATCAAATCTGAAGGACAGCTAAAGACAGCTTTTCATATGACAAATCTCATCACTGCTCCAATACCTTGAAAACTTTGATGCCATCGAAAAGGCTTAGGTCAAGATGTTGAAATTTTGGTATATGGAACATCAGCAAGAAGAAACCATTGCTAACTGCTAGAGGCTTCAATCACTGTCTTCAACCTGATCTCCAACTTTTCAACATTAGCCAATTTGTTTATAGAAAAGTTTATCGGATGAAGCTTGCCATGGTTTTGGAGATCTTGCATGAAGGTATAAGTGTTGAAGAAGAAAAAGAAGGTTACCCTGTTCAGAATGATAGAGATCACCATGTCTATGTATATAGAGAACTTGATAAAATAAAGATTGATGAAGAATATTGTCTTAATAAAGGTACAAATCATGACATCAAATTTGGATTCCCAAGTACAAGAAGGTGATAATAGAGAGGAGAAAGCAGCGAAGCAGTCCCTTCCTTTTCGACTTCTTGCTCAAACAAGCTTGTGTTCTCTTCGTTAAATTTTCTGGTGGCTTTCTTTAGCTCCCTATAAGAGAATTTTCTAGGACCACTTGGCCATCACCGCCGCCACGGCCATATTGCTTCCAGTCGAAGAAGACGAAGAGGAGAACAAAGAAAGAACAAGAAAGCGAGAGAGAGAGAGAGAGAGAAAGGGGCAGAAAAAATAATTCAGAGACACGAGGGGACACAAACAAATTTCGGAAACAGAAGGGCAGGACACGAGATTTCTAAAACCGGAGGGTACTTAATATAATTTTAGAAAAAAACTTGCGGGGTAGGACATAAATTTTCGGAAACACAACTCATCACTACACATACTAGTAAGGAAAAAGAACATATCTATATCTATATATACACACACCCACAATTATTAGTAAACCTAAATGACAGTACCACAGTGGATAATCATGCAATTATGCTGACCGAACGAGAATGTTCGTGTCAAGCCAGCTCTGATCAAAGTTATCTATGGTTGAGCAGTAAGCCGGTCGAGGAATTTCCGTCCGTGAGAGAAGACTGATGGAGTTCCGGTCAACAAGAGATTTTTCGGCATGGGATTGTGGGTCCGACGTGCAATGCACTGTCCCACAAGTGTGTCAGGTGTTATCCATATAGGTGTACGGGATGGATAAGGTGTAATGTGTATGGTGTGTAAAGTCTAAGGTGTGTAATATGTAATATGTATACGAGTCTGTGAGGATGAATATGTGTGAGCACATGCACAATTATGTGCATGTGACAAGAATGTAATAATCGTCTTTTTGTAACGATCATTATTTACCGTTACATAATGTACTATAGAACCCCCTTATGGTGCATATAAGGAGAAGAATATTTTTTTCCCCTCTCACATTTGTGTCATTTTCTATTTGTCTTTCTCTCTCACTCTGTCTCTAACTTTACCCGTTGGGAGGGGGGTGAAGCCATTCTAGGCTTCACCCCCACCCCAACAACATATATGTTCTATTAGATATATCATTTTTTACTTCCATGAAACCATGATATATACAATGTTACATAGGCATGTCAAAGAAGATGGCATTAACGATGATCCTATTCTTTGAATGAAGCTGGTGTGAAGACACACATACTCTCCATGCTAACATACATACAAACAAGTACACATACATCCATCCATACATACAAACACATTCTAAACAAAAGAAATGTTGAAAAGAAAAACAAAAAATAAATAGTATAGAACTAAATAAATAAATAATAAATACATACTTGTTAAAAAAAGTAAAAACAAAAATTAAACATGTTGCAAATAGATGGTATGCAAGTGATGCCAATAGTGATGAGTTTTGGCATCACTACTAACCTATTTTATTGTGACATGTATAGAATACACATCCACATAGGCCTAAGGTGTGCATATATATGGAACACACATATATACACTTCTACATATATACATACATACATAGACACACTCAATAGAGACACATAGACACATGACACAATACAATATGTACATACAACACTTGCAATACAGTACAACACATACATACATAAACATGGAATACAACACCATCCACATAGGCCTAACGTGCAAAAATAGTGGAAAAACATATCTTGAACGCACGTGATACAACCTCTTTACTTATAGTGGAGCCCTCAAGGAAACTAGACCACTATTCAAGTAGGCCAGCCAGTTGTACTCTCTACTCATGATCGACATCGTATTCGACATCATTTGCGCTTAATCTGCGATTGACATTGAGATAAGCAATAATTATGCTTAATACAGCTAGGAAACGTTGGGGAAGACTAGTTGGCTCTGTCCCACTGCTCGTCGTACCCACTTCAAGCAAGCTTAGCAACCTAATTGCCATTTGAAATCAAATTGGCAAATCCATAGCCAATTTGATTAGGCAAAATTCGGATAGACTAGTCGACTCTACTCTGATTCGGTTGTAGTCGTCGTAGGTAGGACAAGCTGATTAGTTCGTATCCAATTTGGTCCAAATAAATTTTAGGTGGACTAGTCGGTTGCACCCTATCACCGATTGTTAGTTGTAGTCATTTTAGGTAGGGCAAGCCGATTAGCTGATTTAGTTTGTGTCTGATTTGGCTAAATCAATTTTGGGTGGACTAGTTAGTTGCCAACTACAGACAGAACTCTCAGTCGACACAAACAAAAATGGCTTCCACATCCGGCTCATCAGACATGCGTCTCTCAAAGTTCGACGAATCAAGCTTTAGCTTTTGGAAGGAGTAGATGCAAGACTCTCTAATCATGAAAGGTTAGCTTGATATGATTGAGTATGAACAAGCTCTAGAAGAATACAAGCCCAATGAGTGGACAAAATTAGATGGAATCGTCCGGGCCACCATTCGGATGCACCTCTTCGAGTCAATGTACTACACAGTGTAATCTGGTTCAACAACATTCCAACTATGGAAGACATTATCGAACACATATTGATATGGTGTACAAGACAAATGATAATCATACACAATATGAGGGCTTGATCAAACCGATTAGATAGAGTTATGAATTATAATAGATTATATAGACCAAGATAACTATGAATTAGAGAGAGAGAGAGAGAGACTCAAGAGATAAAGAGAAAAGGTAGAGAAGATGAGAAAGGGGTAAGAATGTTATAATATTCAAGTATCAATACCATACAAAGGAGATAAACTCCACATTGACCTAAAAAACCAAAGACCTTCTTACTTCCAATCACTCAAACCCACTATTAAGACCCTTCTTCTTCCACTAAAACACCTCTTCCCAAGACTCCTCATCCTCTATTAGCACCCCTCCTCCTCTATTAGGATCCTCTTTTATAATTTTCTTCTTCCTCCTCGTCACGCTATTTTTCGAAGCTTTCTATCTCCTATTTTTAGCTAAGACCCAACGACCTTCTTATCGTCATATCTCCTTCATCCAAGCTCCAAATTTAGAGATTTAAAAAGATATAGATAGCTCTCTTTACAAGCTTTACCCACGTGATATTTGGATTAAAAATGAAAGAGTTATGACCATTCCTATTTTACTGTTTTTTATGGCCCGCTTTTTCTCTTTTTACTTTTCTCTATGTATCTCATTTTTACTTTTAACTTCTTCTTAAGATATTGGTTTGTGTTCTTTGCCTCCAAATGTGAATGCTCTATATCTTATATTCTTGTAACGTTCAATGTCTTGAATTCTAAAAACACTTTCACACATATGAGAAAAAGGTCGTCGTCACAAAGATATATCTGATCTGGCATCTTTACAACCTTTGGATGAAGGAATCCGATTCGGTCGAGGCACATATAAATGAGTATGAAAGCATAAGTTCCCAACTTTCGGCTGAGGGGATGACGATTGAAGATGACCGGAAAGCTCTTGTATTAATGAGTAATCTACCCCCTTCTAGGGAAACTTTCGTCACTACGGTGTGCAACACAGGAGCAACCATGCAATACCCTAAAGTCAAAAGCTCAATGTTGATAGAAGATGCTCAAAGAAAATTGTTTCTACACGATTTGGCCAGAGACATTTATGTAGTATAGAGGTCGGCTGAAAAACCGAATAACCGGGGAATAAGTTCTTCTCGGCAACCGATTAATCCTCGAAGCCAATGCAAGTCCAACAATAGCCAAATCTGCAATTATTACAAGAAAACCGAACATATTAAGGCTGATTGCCACACCCTCAAAGCCAAGAACAATAAGGCTCAAGAATCAGCGCGAAAGGGCTAGTCGGAAGAGGAAGTCAACTTTGTCGGCTCATCAAGCCAAGTTTTGACTGACGAACCAAATATATTATTTTTCGAGAATTCATTCATTGTACCTGCTTTATGTCACTCTCTGAGAGGGTGCCTTATTCCTCATAGACATTCTTGTGTCATCGTTATGGCACGGCCAACTCAGCCACCTTAGCGAAGCCGAGATCATGTATTTATCAGGGGCAGCTACATCCTCAAACTCTCCTTCTCCTATCACCAATTTTGTGAGAATTGCCAATACGGCAAGCAAGCCACGACGTCACACCCAATGACCGCATCTAGAGAATCGAGTTCGCTCGATTTGGTTCATTCGAACGTTTGTGGCCCAATGCTACATCAATCTCTCGGTGGCACCTCCTACTTCCTCACGTTCATTGACAACTCGACAATGAAACTGTGGGTGTATCCTATCCAAACCACGGATCGCGGTTTCATGATCTTTTTTAAATTAGGCTTCTAACTAGTTTACGATAGTGAGTCGGCTCACACTATTCTATGACGGAGTCAACATCTAGATTCAAGTTTCGATCGAGAGGGTTTGCCATATATTTGCACTTAGTCATCCCGAACTTGTATAACACATTGAGGATGTAGTGTCGTTGGGAAATCATAATGCAAATTGGAGTCTGAATTACTTCTATACATAGAAAGTAATGAGGCTCTTTCATGTCCATCATCTCAAATTTATCGGTGAGGAGAGACTTGACCTTGTTGATGTCGACTAGCTATTCACCGCCAATGACTAGATCATCGACGTAGAGAATGATGAAAATTGGTCTTTTGGAATCGCTTCTTAAATAGATTCTGGAATTTTTGCCTTTCCTTTGTCTGAATTTGGACTTGGTTGTGACATGTTTTTCTTTCTTGGAGGGTCTCGAGGTGCACTCAATCTGGTTGTGATCGAACTCTCCTTAGCCATTGCCCTTAGTTGTTTGTCATTGTCCAAGTTGTCTTCAAAATCGATCATGATTTGTTCGGGGGGAGTCGACTTCGGTTTGTACCATGATTCCGATTCATCAAAGACTATATTCCGACTTGCGCAAACCTTCTGAGTAGTGAGGTTGAAGCATTTCAACCCCTTTTGCTCCAATGAGTATCCTATGAGGATACACTTCTCCGATTTTGGGCCGAGCTTCTACCGCTTCTCATCAGGAATGTGCACGAATGCAATTGAGCCAAATATCCTTATATGGGATAGATCCGGCTTATTTCCATAGTACAAGGGATGACATCATGCACACCGGATGTCATACATCAGTTCATTATGTAGACGGTTGTATTTGCTACTTCTGCTCAATATGACTTCCGCATGTACTTCTCGTTCATCATGGCCCTTGCTACTTCGAGGATGTGCCAATTGTTGCGTTCGGCCACTCCGTTCGATTGTGGTGTGTGTCTGCACGTAAAATCTCGCCGAATTCCTTCTTTTTGGAGATAAGCCAAAAATTTGTCAGAGAAGTTCTCTTTTCCTTCGTCCTATCGAAGGCATCTAACATGCCGACTTGTTTCCGTTTCGACTCCACTTTTGATTTTTTGTAAGTGTTTGGACACTTCACTCTTCTACCTCAATGGGCAAGATCCAGGTATGCCTACAGATGTCTTTGATAAAGGTGACATAATATCAACATCCTCTGAATGTTGTCATCTGAATAGGTTCCACACATATGAGTGGATCACATCTAAGAGTCCTTTGTTCACGTTTTTCTCCTTTGGAAATAGATGCGATGTTGTTTGCCGAATTGGCATGCTTCACATACTCCATTGATTTCCTTTTCCTGAAATGTAGGGAGTCTGATGATGAATCCTTTTGATTGCATCCCCTTGAGCTTTTGGAGGTTGATATGGCTTATTCTTTTATGCCATAGCTCTATATCAGTGTCAGCTTTATGGCCCTTTGTGAACATGGCCGATTTTACCACGTTCAACTCAAGGATAAACATTCGGCCATGAGCAATGAGTAGCCTTCCTTCTCAATAAAGCAACCACCTTGGTTGAATCGGACTTGCATGTCTTGCTCCACAATTTGGCCGAGCCAGACCAAACTCTTTGTTATGGTCAGAACATGCAATACATTCTTGATACAAGGTTGTTTGTCCTCTTTCTCGAATTCGACATTGCCGATGTCGTAGTGTAATTCACACACTACGTGAAAAGTTACATTTTTTGTCTCTCCAGATAGGGCATGGAGTACTCGGTGAGAACCGCAAGAAGGAACCGGTAAGGACTGAAACCGGTAAGGAGACCCGGCAAAGAGCCGGATGCAGAAGGCCGGTGAGAGTCAGTGAGAAACGGACGAAGAGATCGGGAAGGAGGTTCCGGCAAGAACCGGACAAAGAAAACTAGCAAGCACCGGATGAAGCAGAACCGGAAAGAGCCGGATGAAGAAGGCCGGTGAGAGTCTCTCACCGGATGAAGAGACATATTTGTAAATAGAAGAAAGTATAAAAACATATATTACATGCATAGGGCAAGATTCAAACCGTGCACCTCCATGTTAATAATATTAAGCCTTATCATTATACTAGCGTATTATGAGTTTTAAAGTTATACTAAACTTTATCCCATGTAAAATTTCTAGACATGCATGGTACAAAAAGTTATTCATGCATAGACACTCGAGTAAAAAGAAAAGATGAGATAGAAAGCTAATCATGCACATGTAGTGTGCATGAAAACTAAAAATAGGAAAAGCATGATGCTTGCATGTAATAAACTTAGACTCTTCCAACACTATATAAGGAAGAGAGAAAGATGTATAGAGGTTGTTGATTATTTTACAAGGATTTTGATCAATCTAATATATTCGTGGGATTCATGATTTTTTTCCATCTATTTCTCTCTTACATTCTAAGTATCAATTAATACACTATACTCATGGGATTCACGAGTTTCTTATCTTCTTTCAAATATTTCTCTTTCTTGCAATCGATTCATAAGGAGCCTTATCTCATATTCTTCTTTCTCCTAGTCCAAAACCTCAGCGGTTCCCACCCGATTCACACAACGATCCAGAGCCGAAAGGCACGACACAAGTGGTGAACCCGACGTGAAAATGGGTGGCAAGGAGATGGAAAATCAACCAGAGGCTAACAACATGATGATGATGTTCGAGCGGATGCTTCAAGAACAACGTGCGATGTCGGAGATAGCGGCGGCAGTAGAGCGGCTCGTGCAACGGATCGGGCAATTCAACGGAAAGGACGTATCATGCTATCTTCGGGACTACAAGGTAGAAATGCTATGGTGCGGGATTTCGGAAGGACTGCAAGTGGCATCCTTCAACTAGGTGGCTATTGACGGGCTTCAAGCAAGTATCCACGGGCTACGACAACAAAATCCGACATGGGAAGTGTTTGAAGAGGCGCTAAAGACCACGTTCGCTATCGAGGACTCCTCCAAGGCAACGCAGAGAGGATTTGAGGATTGGGTAGAAACGCCGGACAAGGGGATGAAGGTCTTCGATGTGTTTTCGGCATTCGAAAGTCGGTTCGGGAGGTTGTCTGCGAGAGATCAAGCTATCCTCGCACCGGACAAAGTTATCATGTTCTTACGAGCCGTAGACGTCCGGGACCGGAAGGATCTTGGAGTGCTTCTAGAGGACACGAATACCGATAGTGGTCTCACCGAAACATGGGAAAGCGTGCGGGATATCGTCGCGCGATACACATAGAGGGGGCAATGGCTTGCCAACGAAGAAAAGAGGGTTTCGGAACCGATTCCGAAACCGAGATCCGGATCGGAAGACCATCCGCCGCGGGCTCAGGAAGCTACGACTGAGAAGGGAATCGACGCAACTACGGTGGAGCAGTTGCTGAAGGAGATGGAAAATCTAAAAATCGCGATGGTGAAGAAGTCGGATGACCGTCCCACAAGTTCCAAGTATATGGACCGTCGATGGATATGGTGCGATAGCACCGAACATGATCAGAGGGATTGCGACGAGCACAAGGAAGCGCTACGACAGGATCTTATCTACTACGAGGGAAATCAGATTCATTCGATGGACTCTCGGAAGCCGCTCTGACCGAACTTCCGAAAAGGCGGCATGAAGAAGGTCCTAGAGGAGGAAATAGTGGCGAAGAACAATTACGCGACAACTGCGGGAATACGTGTCGGGGAGTCATCGGGAGCAAAGGTGTCTTTTTTGCCGGAAGTGCTAGAAAACACAGAGAAAACCGACTCTAACGAGATCTGAAGCACTGCGGAAGGCATCAGGGAAGCTACGGGATGGGAGTGCCCCGTCGATAAGAATAGCGTGTTTGCTTTATGCCAATTGCATGAAGTGTATGTAGATGAGAAGCGACGGCGCACGGATGAGGCGGCCGGTCCATCGAAGACACCGGAAAGCTAGAACTCCGGAGGTAAGGGAAAAGAAAAGATGATTCCGGCATTCGAGCTCGCCTTGGACATCAAACAACAAACGGACTTGAAAAAGGTGTTCGAGGAGAGAATCCTCGATAGCCGGGTAGATTTTTCGCTTCGAGAATTACTCGGAATAGCGAAGGAGTTCCACGATCTTCTTGTGGATCTCGTGAAGAGAAAAAGGCAAAGTACGGAGGAGAACGCCCCAAGGGTGAATGCAAATACTGTTCTAATGAATGACACCGAATTGGAGGACGAAATACCGAATTCTCACTACACAAAGCCACACTAGGCACGCGCAACTACGGAGACTCCGGTCCGAATCGGTAACATCAAAGAACACGTGCTAGCATTGATTGATCACGGATCGGAGATCAACTTAATGTCCAAGGAATTCTACCGGAAGGGTAAGTGGCCTATTAACACGAATCATGGGTTGAAGATCCGGGCAGCCACTAAAGCAACAGAAGATCTATTTGCGGCTTGTCCGGATGTGACGGTGAAGATCGGGGATGTCGAGATCGACCAAAATTTCTTTGTACAAGATGAGGTCTCACACTCCGTGATCCTTGGGCAACCCTTTATCACGGCATCACGGATGGAGACGAAGGTGCTCGATAGCGGTGCGGCTTTTGCATGAATTCGGAGCCAAAACGGAGGGAATTCCGTCCAATTCCTAACGGTGCCAGCAAATCATGAAAGGAACAAGAGAGAGCTCTTGTCCCAAACAAGAATGGATTTTTAGAGTGGACTGTTGCAGAGTGGGGAAGTGATAGTCCGAGAAGCCCTGATACCCCACACAGGAAGAAACCTCTCGGTGCAAAACAAGTACGAATCGGTCCGGATGGGGCATCCACGTACACGTCCGTAACCAGAGGAATGAAGAAAGAATACCGAAAAGTGGAGGATAAGTTACGGTCGGCATCAATAATAAAAGAAGACGAAGAAATCGTGGGAATAGTCGAAGAAGTGTTCTATGGGACCACACTACAACGGCTTGAAGAGCTCGCGGAAGATACAAGCCAGGGAAATTGGGTAATTCCAGTGGAGTCGGTCGAGATGGACAAGATCATTGTGAAAATGGGGCCAGATGCGCTCCGCAAAGAAGAAGCAATAGTAAGTACGAAATACAAGACCGTGGAGAAGAAAGTGAAATCGGCCGCGGGACCGTTACCCGCAAATAGTGAACAAAAGAGGAAAGAAGTCTCAGGGGATCCGACACTTCGGAAGTCCATGGATATCGGACATGCCTTCATGGATGAGACCCGGAAGAAACTTCGGATCGATGGAGGTGGATTCCTATTAAAGAATGAAGAAGAACGATTCCGTGGGACCAAAGATAGTGGAGCCGATGGTGATCTTCACGATTGACCATATGCCGTGGAACCTCAAGCTGATTCCGGTGCCACGGGCGCATATTCCGAAAATCATCGACTTGCTCAAGGAGAAGGTGGCGATGGGGATTCTAGAGCCATCAAATGCTCCGTACTCAAATCGATGGTTTACGGTTCCGAAGAAGAATGGGTCACTCCGATTTATTCAAGATTTGCAACCGGTAAACAAGGTCACGATCCGGAACTCCGGAGTCGGTCCGATAGCGGACGAATTTGCGGAAGCATTTGCCAGTCGTGCGATATACTGCATCGGAGACCTATATTCCGGATATAACCAATTCCAACTAGCCGTGGAGAGCCGAGACATCACTACCATGCGAACACCGATAGGATTAGTCCGGATGTGTACGCTATCACAAGGCGCGACGAACTAAGTCGCACATATGATGAATGCGATGAACAAGGTGCTCCGGGATTGCATACCGGAGATAATGATGTTCTTCCTAGATGACATTCCGATGAAAGGGTGTGCGGTGGAAGAAAAAGATGAAGCTATTGATGAACGGGGATGCCGAAGGTTCGTAGTCAACCATATCCATGATTGTGAGAAAGTGTTACGGAAGTTAGAAGATGTGCATCTAACACTTTCCGGAGAGAAATCGGCATTCGGACAAGAAGAAATATTGGTAGTCGGACATCTATGTGGGCCCTACGGCCGAAGACCGTCACCAACCTAGATCGATGCGATTCAAGCTATGAAAGAGGTATGCGAGTCACAATCCGAAGTTCGAAGGTTTCTTGGAGCATGTACATTCTACCACATATGGATTCCGCACTATGCACATATAGCGGACCCACTCTATCACTTGTTGCAGAAGGGTAAGAATATTGAATGGAAACCGGAGAATACCAAAGCCGTGAAGAAGCTCAAGAAATCACTACGGAGGGCAAAAGCACTAAAGAAGCCGAACTATGACCAACCGATCATAATAAATGTTGGCACAAGTCCAACCGGAATCGGATGGGTCATCAATCAAGCCAATCCGGAAGGTTCGCGATATCCGATTTGATTCGGAGCAAAGGTTCTCAACGAAAGGCAACATGGATATGCACAAGTTAAAAGAGAATTATGGGGAGTCGTGTCGGAAATCAAATCGGATCGAGATTATTTGATCAGAGCCGAAGTAGTGATCGAAACGGATTGTCTTCCGATACTCGGGATGATGCGGTGTTGCACAATACCGGATGTGGCTATGCTAAGATGGATTGCATATGTTAAGTCACTTAATCCAGAAAAGACAACGCTGTAGCGGATATGCTATCAAGGGCGCGGTTCGGAGATGACATAACCGAATCCGATAATGAAGAAGTTTTTGAAGACTACTTTGCTTCAGAGCACATATGCCGGGTGGACGTAATCCAAGAATTCCGGGAAGAAGAATACGAGGGAGAAAGCTTGTTGATTGTGAAAATGCTACAAGAAATCGAGGAATCATCGGACAATAAAGAGAAGAGAGCCGAGATCCGAAGTAAGAAACGGCAAGTCCGAAAGTTCTTCTTGACAAATGGATTTTTATGGAGGGAGCCGAAAAGACCGGGTGGCATACCACTTCGAGTAGTCGAGACAAAAGAGCAACGAAACCAGGTAATGTCCGAATTTCACGAATCTGATTGGGCTGGACATCGGGGAACATGGGCAACATTTGGGAAGATCAAGCAAAGATATTGGTGGAAGAATATGTACAAAGATGTCGCGAAGTTCACGGAAAGCTGCGAGAAGTGTCAAATCTACTCCAGATTTCGACACCGAGATGAGTTACATCCAACATTCTCACCGACAATCAACTTCAAATGGATGGTCGACATTGTAGCCATGCCAACCGGGATCGGATAAAAGAAGTACTTGGTGTTAGCTCGGGAATATCTCACAAATCAAGTAGAAGGTCGGGCGCTACGAAGAAAAACGTGTTCTGTGGTATGTCAATTTCTTTTGGAAGAAGTGTTTTGCAAGTACGGGTGCGTACTAGGACAAGTGATTGCGGATCGGGGATAACTTGACTCTGATAAAGCTAGGGGATTCTTTGCCAAACATGGAGTTCTGTTAACACTAACAATGGCATATAATCCGGAAGCCAACGGGAAGGTCGAGCGAGGACATAGTCCGATCGTCAAAGCACTTGCCAAAGCATGCGACGGAAGGGTGAAGGATTGGCCGCAGATGCTTCCGTATGCACTATGGGCGGATTGGACGACGCATAGCTCCGTAACCGGTTACATGCCGGCAGAACCCATGACAGGACAAGCACCGGTAATGCCGACGGAAACCACAATCGCGACATGGACAATGCTACCATGGAAGGAAGAGATGAGCTGGGAAGAACTACTAGCGGTCCGGATACGACAACTGGAGGGAAGACCAGAAGACATAGCGAAAGCAATACGCCGACAACAAGAAGCGCGATTCCGGAATAAAAGCCAGTTCGACACAAAGCACCGACTATGACCACGGAAGATTGAAGAAGGACATTGGGTGATTGTCTACAACAGTAGTTTGGATCATCAACATACAATGATGCGGAAGTTCGCGAAAAGGTGGTTCATGCCATACGAGGTTCGGAAAGTTTTCGACAACGGAAGTTACCGACTATGCGAGTTGGATGGAACAATGCTACGAGTGCCTACAGCCGGGAAACGGGTGAAGATTTTCAAGAAGTGGACTGATGAAGAACCCTATGTGATCCTAGACAAGACCGACAAGAAGGAGGGTGAAAGCATGCGAGTGGAAACAATTAGCTATGTCCTTGACATAGCTAATTAGCTATGCAAAAAGCTACCATTGATAAATAGTCATTTTAGTAAAAAGCCATCATTAATAAATTAAGTATGCAAAAAACTACCATTGAAAATACTAGAGTGTTTTAATTACATATGTAAATGAGTGCCATAAATGTGCAACATAAATTGATGTGTGCACCATAAATTATATATTGAATTCCTAGGTCCATTATGCATGATCCTTTGCCACATCACGTAGGCCATCTCTAGTTGAGTACTGTGGGTTAGTTGCTACCACTGTTGCTAAACCTTATCGAGTCAACCTGCCGCCACTCTACACTGAGGGGCCGCTACTGTATGTTCCAAGCATCATCAAAGAGCTGCTCAATCTGACGAGGTTCTCTTCTCTGTGACACTCTACGCTCAGGGGCCACTACTGTGCATTCCAAGCATCATCAAAGAGTTGTTCAATCTGACGGGGTTCTCTTCTCTATGCCACTCTACACTCAGGGGCCGCTAGTGTGCGTTCCAAGCATCATCAAAGAGCTGTTCAATCTGATAGGGTTCTCTTCTCTGTGCCACTCTACACTCAAGGGCCGCTACCGTGTGTTCCAAGCATCATCAAATAGTTGTTCAATCTGACGGGGTTCTCTTCTCTGGGCCACTCTACACTCAAGGGCCGCTACCATGCGTTCCAAGCACCATCAAAGAGTTGTTCAATCTGACGGGGTTCTCTTCTCTGTGCCGCTCTACACTCAAGGGCCGCTATCGTGCGTTCCAAGCATCATCAAAGAGTTGTTCAATCTGACGGGGTTCTCTTCTCTTTGCCACTCTACACTCAGGGGCCGCTACTGTGCGTTCCAAGCATCATTGGTAACTGTTTAATCTGACGGGGTTCTCTTCTCTGTGCCACTCTACACTCAGGGGCCGCTACTGTGCGTTCCAAGCATCATTGGTAACTGTTGAATCTGACGAGGTTCTCTTCTCTGTGCTACTCTACTCTCAGGTGCCTTCTATGTGCGTTCCAAGCATCATCGGTAACTGTTCAATCTGACGGGGTTCTCTCCTCCATTGCCATCATTCTATACTCAGTTGCCGCTACTGTCCAGTCTCGGATTGCTTCCACATTTCGATTTGACGGAGTTCACTCATCCAACGGCAACATTCTACACTCAATTGTCGCCATTGGTCGGTCTTGGATCGCCTCCTCAACTGTTCAATCCAACGGAGTGAACTCCTCTACTGTTCGGTCTTGGATTGCAATAACTTTTCTGTCTATTGATTATCTTGTGTATTGTTGTGTCTAATCTTGTGTATTGTGGAATATTTTTGTGTATTGTCGTTGTCCATAGCCATCTTAAATACTTGTTTTTTTTCTGGAAATTTAGGGTTTTAACATGTCCAGCCAAATGGAAGGGGAAGAAGGGTGTTTAGAATTACCCCTCAATGATCATAAGGATAGGGATGATGCTATCAGGACACAACAAGCCATACGAAACTATTGGGCAGAAAAAAAGAGGAAACATCGTCAATTGTTGAAAGATACGAAAGCCACACTCAGTAAAGGTAAGGATAGTTTAGCTGAGAATGTAAGTAATGCGACTACCATCATAGAGAGAAAGGTTGTAGACTATTTCAATGTTCAAACCAAGCACATCAGCAATGAAGAAAAGAAGGTAGTACTTTATGGAATATGTAATGATCCATCGATAAAGGACTTAGTTGATTGTGATGGTCTTAATGCAAACATATCATCTATTTTAGTAAATAATCTTCGTAATAGTTTCGTATCCATGAGCAGGTCAGAAGATGATCTTGTCTTAAAAGGGTCTAGTCTAATGATGTTACTTAATAGTGACGTTGATGATATAAACATCAGTGAGCTATCTAAGGTAATTGGTGTTAGTAGAAAAACAGTGTACAATACAATGAACCGTATAATTTCCTCGGGTGAAGGAACTAGTCTACTAAAGCTAACTACAAGATGTAAGCCAATGACACCCATAACATTTGAAATCAAGGATGTAATCACAATGTTTTTGACCTAATGAGAGTAAGGTTTCACCCAATAAAAAGGATTTATGCAGGAACCGTGTTGGAAGAAATCAATACGAGGAGCATCCCATTCATCTTCTTGATGTACCTCAGGTATTTACATTTATCTCAACATTTGTTTTGACTCTACACGGAAAGTTAATTAGCTCAGTTAGCAGAAAAGCTAATTAGCTTATCAGTTACATTTACCTCAATTAGCTACTAGGATAGCTACTACATAGGTAACTGGCTACTCTCAATAGCTACTACCATGATAGCTAATTAGCTATTCTCAATAGTTAATTTAGGTACTACCAGATAATTAGCTGTACTGGTAGCTAGTTAGCTATCATGGTAGCTAGTTAGCTATTTCTTTATTACCAGCTAATTAGCTACTAGGAAAGCTAATTAGCTACCATGATAGCTAATTAGTTACTAGGACAGCTAATTAGCCACCATGATAGCTAATTAGCTACTAGACCCGCTAATTAGCTATTATGATAGCTAATTAGCTACTGGACCAACTAATTAGCTACTAGACCAGCTAATTAGCTACCATGATAGCTAATTAGTTACTAGGAAAGCTAATTAGCTACTAGACCAGCTAATTAGCTACCATGATAGCTAATTACCTACTAGAATAGCTAATTAGCTACTAGGACAGCTAATTAGCTACCATGATAGCTAATTACCTACTAGAATAGCTAATAAGCTACTAGGATAGCTAATTAGCTACTAGAATAGCTAATTAGCTACTAGGATAGTTAGCTAGTTACGAGAATAACTAATTCCCCTTTATTACGCAGGTCGATTTATTTATTAGGTTCAAATGAATGCATCCAACTATCAAAGTTCAACTACGAAAATTCGAGTCTCTTAAGCCACACTTTGTGAGACACTTAAAGGATCGATACACATGTTGCATTTACCATGTACATATGGGTTTTTTGAAGGACTCTGTTAATCTACGTCACCATAGCGCATCCCTAACTAATACAGTTTGCACAAGTGGGTGCCCAATCTGTCGATCAAGCCCGCAAGAGGAGTGTAAATCATCTGAGCACGTTATCTCTTCCATGAGTTATTTATTAGATTCAATATTGTGTCCGAGAGAAACTGACGCTATCTTCCATATTCATAAATGTGTCATGGGTTTATGTCAAGATTGTGGCCCTACTAGATTTAGTTGGTGTCCAAATGAATTGAGTAGTGAAATATTGATCTCTGTGAAGTTCTTTGAGTCAGTGAACACCAATTTCGAAGGAAAGGTGTGTAAAAGAAAGGATCTAGTTCGGAAGATGCTTAAACCAAGGGATTTGGTGTCTCTGTTTGTAGTATCTCTAGGAAAGTTCATTAAACACAACTTCATTTATTCATGGCAGGCCCATCAGTTTAAGACTTGCATATCTGATTTCCCAAATGATGTAGTAGTCTCAGTAGTAGATTTCGCAGAGAATTATACTTTCAAGTAGCAGAATGAAATTCAATCTATGCATTGGTGTTCAGTTCAGGTAACCATTTTTGTGCACATAACATATTTTCGAGTTTCAGGTGATGTTAAAAAAGTAATTCATTTCTTTATTTCCGATGATAAGAAGCATGATACCTTGTTCGTCGAACACTGTTTTAAGTTACATTGGCAGTGGTTATTAGCTCAATGTTTGGAGCTTACTCAACATTGGGTCTGGTCTGACGGAGCTGCGTCACAATTCAAGGCTCGATGTCCATTTTATTTTGTGGGGAGGTATCCTACCATAACAGGTTTGGAGATGAGATGGAAATTTTTTGGGTCTGGCCATGGTAAAGGTGAACATGATGGTGCAGGGGCTGTTATAAAGCGGGCACTTACCCATGAACAACTAAAGACAGATGGTGTGCACATGAATTGTGCATCACATGTAGTTGAATTTTTAAGAACAAATATATCAACGAGTGCCACAGGTGTTTACTCCTCGCAAGTCCGAGATATCAAACGTGAATTTTGGGAAGTGAAGATAGATGAAGTAAATAGGGAGAAGACCTGGGAGTGCCAAGGAATTCCCGAATTGCGATCTCTGCATGCTATTCGCGGTTATTCCAGGTTGGATGGTCATTGTATTGCGGTTAGAGAATTGACTTGTTTTTGCTTCCATTGTGTGCAGGGAAATTGGAGATATTGTCTAAAAAAAGCATACATTCAGAATTGGGAGTATCACACTCTGAATGATAAGGAAGCAGTTGATAGAGAAACAGGGCAGAATGCTGACTTCACATATGAGGGACTTGGAGATACTTTGAGTGATGTCCTGAACGTTGGGGATAACTTCGATGTAAATGTTGAAGAAGGCAATTCAGAGGGTGTTGATTTCTATATATTAAAGTGCACGGTTAGTAAACAGTGTGCAAGGCAGAATATTGTAGATACATGGGGAAATTTTGTATCTGCCGGGACATTCTACATCGAAGGCATTTTTTATGCAAAACTAGATGACTACGAATATGTGTACAGGCTGTTAGAAGACAAACCAGCGGCGTACATGTACTCTCATTTGGTCAGGTGCATCAACGTCCCAATGTCAGAATACAATAGCTGCTCAGGTTTATACACTGTTGGTGCTAATGTGTATGAATGTATTTACAATAGTATGCCATGGAATTTGTAGCTACAAGTAACACTTACCATGTTCTCTTGTAAAACAAACATGTATTTCGCGAAAACAGTTAAATAAATTCGTTTGAGAATCAATTTCTTGTATACAGTTTGCTTTCTGTGCTTCTTTCTCAATAAAATCATGTCTTTTTTGTTAAGTTTTAAGTTATAAGTTATAACGAAATAGTCATCAGTAGCTAATTAGTTGTACAAATGCAGCTAATTAGCTGTCAATAGCTAAATAGTCATCAATAGCATGAAATCAACAATCTGCAACATATTCCTCAAATTACACAGTAGATAAGTACAGTGGGAACAAGTAATTAAATTCTTCATTGAATAATGTCATCTCTTTACATATTTATAAATTACCATTGGAAATGTCTACAAATCTCCTATAAACAGCTAAGCTCTTGCTAGTTAGTGGAACGAGTCTACATATATTATCTGCATATCGAGCTTGGTATGGAGTCCACAACCATGCACCTAGTTGGCAGCTCACTGTTTGCACCAGGTACTGTTCAGGCATTTCCTCGGGTAGAATGAGACAGCATCTCCGAATATTGAAGTAGTGCCGGAAATGTTCTGTATCCAAAATCAATGTATTGTCGGCATTATATTCAGGCCAAGTAGCCCAAAAATCAGAAAGTCTCTTGAATCCTGCAGCTTCCATTTGCTCACAATTTCCTCGTGCCCATTGACCTTTAAAACGACTTCGCCATTTTGGGAAGAGTCTTGCCAAACACTTCCACACATCTGATTTTGGTTTTTCACTCCAAATAAACAAATCAAAGTATTGCACAGCCCACTCTAGAAACTGATTTGCGTCCCTCCTTGGTTGCATATATCTCACACTCATCAAGACTTTATCAAGCTCCAAGATCAAGGCTCTTCTTTCGACTTCTAGTGGTTTAGGTTTCCATTCCTGAAACTGAGCCGCTATTACACCATTTTCTGGTAGGATACGATCAATCTTAATCAGCTCAGGTTCGGCCGACACAACTGGCATCCTTTTCCTCTTCAAACCCCTAGTCGACTGTGTTGGGCCTGGCTTCACATTCTGGTGCTCTTGTTTTGTCGACTTAGTTATCAATCCTTGGATTACCTCGGTGCATGTAGCTACTGATCTGCTCGATATCAGTCCACTGGTATCACATGCTGCATCTACCTGCAACACCAAGTCACCCGTGCAACATGCTTGATCAACTTGTGTGACCAGATCACTTGTATCAGTTGCTACATCTACTTTCAAGATGGGGCCCTTTAAACATGCCGCAACATCAACAGTATCCACACTGCCATTGGCCTTACGAGCAATAGAATCAAACCCTTTAGACTCTACAACATCAGAAAACACCAACATATTCACACTCACAAAGTAACTAACAGTCTCACAAACAACATCCTGAACATCAAAGAGTTTCAGTCATAGAACAACACTCTTCAAATTATCTTGGAAAAACATCATAGAGTTCCATTACATAATGTGGATCAAGCAACAACCAATCTGAGGTTTTACTTGTCCAACAGGATAGTAAAACTTCATAAAACCCTAGCAAAATCCCTAAGCTAACAATCATATCCAACTAAATAGTATTTCGCTCCACTACGTCTGGGCCCCTTGACCGAGTAACTGCTCTTGTTCCCGATTGTGGCCCCTTCTTCAGCCTTTTTTTGGTCGGTTTCCCTTTTAGCCTTGCTTCTTTCACCCAATGCGCAAGTGTGTCCTCCTCCGACAACCTTCCCATCACCTCAGCAGCTAATTGCACATCAGCCGTTTCTTGAACTAGCTTTTCAAGTATAGAGGGATCTATTTGGACATTTTCAGTAGTTGGGCTCGGTGGGGTGGAATCAAGGTCTTGAGATTCGAAGAAATGTTGCATCAAGTGTTCATAAACACTGTTGTTGTGAACCTCAGTTTTACATGTTGTTTCCACTATTTCATGGCATTTCACATCGTTGCCTAATTCAGTACACTGTTCCAAAAGAATAGGGTGGAGCTGATCTGATGGAGATGTGATAGCAGGACTCTTACTTTCAACCACGTTGGCAGTAGTATCCTCATCTGTTGCAGTGTCATCAGCACCAGACACATCATGTGCCGTCCTTAATCCACAAGATTCTACAATAACATGGCAGCTATTTAGGATAGCTAATTAGCTACTTTACTAAACTATGGTAGAAGCTAGGATAGCTAATTAGCTAGTACGATAGCTAATTAGCTAGTATGATAGCTAATTAGCTAGTACGATAGCTAATTAGCTACTTTACTCAACTATGGTAGTAGCTATGGTAGCTAATTAGCTACTTTACTCAACTATGGTAGTAGCTAGGATAGCTAATTAATTAGCTACTTTACTCAACTATGGTAGTAGCTAGGATAGCTAATTAATTAGCTACTTTACTCAACTATGGTAGTAGCTAGGATAGCTAATTAGCTACTTTACTCAACGATGGTAGTAGCTAGGATAGCTAATTAGCTACTTTACTCAACTATGGTAGTAGCTAGGATAGCTAATTAGCTACTTTACTCAACTATGGTAGTAGCTAGGATAGCTAATTAGCTACTTTACTAACTCTGGTAGTAGCTAGGATAGCTAGTTAGCTACTTTACTAACTATGGTAGTAGCTAGGATAGCTAATTAGCTACTAGGATAGCTAATTAGCTACAATGATAGCTAATTAGCTACTTTCTCAACTATGTAGTAGCTAGGATAGCTTATTAGCTACTAGGATAGCTAATTAGCTGCCAGTAGCTAATTAGCTACTAGGATAGCTTATTAGCTACTTACACAACTATGGCAGTAGCTAATTCGCTACTATGATAGCTAATTAGCTAGTAGGATAGCTAATTAGCTACTAGGATAGCTAATTAGCTAGTAGGATAGATAATTAGTTGCCAGTAGCTAATTAGCTTTTTTACACAACTATTGTACTAGCTAATTAGCTAGTACCATAGCTAATTAGCTACTAGGATAGCTAATTAGTTGCTAGGAGCTAATTAGCTACTAGGATAGCTTATTAGCTACTTTACACAACTATGGCAGTAGCTAATTAGCTAGTAGGATAGCTAATTAGCTACTAGGATAGCTAATTAGTTGCCCGTAGCTAATTAGCTAGTAGCATAGCTAATTAGCTTTTTTACACAACTATGGTACTAGCTAATTAGCTAGTACCATAGCTAATTAGGTACTAAGATAGCTAATTAGCTGCCAGTAGCTAATTAGCTAGTAGGATAGCTAATTAGAAAAGACTAAGCTTATTAGCTACAGTATGGTATACCTGTTAGTTTTCTCCACTCATTTGGTAGAGCTGTACTGCAATCTCCCAAACAGAATGCAGCAATTCGACAGGCATGCTCAAAACAAAGCAGATGGTATGTGTGGTTGCATGGTTGTAGGTGAACCAACAAAGACGCAATTTTGTCCTCCACACCCAACCCGCAAGCGATGCAACGTGCTTGAACTGTCAATAAATCATTTTCTGGTTCTGCTTCATTTGGTAAGGGAGCAAGAATGTTCAGGTCCAAATCCTGTTTGGTCCTTACCATTTCCTCCACAAAATGTAGCTGCTTCTTAAGGCAGCTAACTCCCTGTTCTTGATGAATGTATTGTTCCTTCAACGCAACAGAAAAATTTACCGATTAATTATTCCTGTTGTTGAAAGATACACCAACTTTGGTCAGGAATCGTTAACTTACTTGAAGCTTATCCAAATTGTAATTTGTAACAGTATTTACACCTAGAAGGTCCAGGTTCATTGAAAGAACCTGGATCTCTATTTCCAGTTGTATTTTACGATGGGGATCCAGTGGCCCCTCTAATTCAAGCTCCTATTGTGGAACCTATTCCAGATAATGCTTGATTAGCACATTTTACCCTTAAAGTTAATCACATACCAGCAAAACAATAGTTACCTGAATCTTATTTCTAATCGTTGTAACAGCGGAAGCAACTTTGCTCTCCATTGTAGAAGCCATTGTGGCTTTCTCTAAATCAGTCTCAAAAAATGCCAATGTCTCACAGGCTTCATGGAAATTTTTTTGCATATAGCTAACCAATGTCTCACCTGTATCATTGACATTGGCTTTCCTTGGGTGTCGGTGTGGTGTATGCCCCTGGTCTTGCTGGGAGTCGGCAGTTGCATCAACAACTGCCATGCTCCAAAATCTGTCTATTTTTTGTGCCAAGGTCCCCATCTTTCGGCATCTTTTTACCGATGCCTCACCATAGACTGCCCAAGCTACCCTATACATTTCAGGGTCTCTAGATTCCTTCGTTGTTTTGCAATACTCATATGCAAATGCTCTAGAAAATGAAACTGACAACTCATTGTTGACTGGGATCTCCTGATGAACTTTCTGGTGCAGTCTCATGCAGTCATCGTACAAGTCGGCTCGTACATGCTTCAGCTTGACCTTGCCTTTGACTCTAGGCACTGTATATACTGTCATCCAGTCTACATCACTGATCAATTTATCACTTAGGACAGCAGGGTCAACACCCTCGAGTGACAGACCATTGGTGTTGTGGAAGTCCTCCTTTGTCTTGCAAAATTTTGCGAAGTTTAGCACTCTAGTATATGGAGGAACGAGCCATCTGAAATATCATTTCAGAAATCAGAAATAGTGCAAAATCAGAATATGTGAGAATCAGAAACCCCAATCAACAACAACAAAAATGGTGCAAAATCTTTAACTTAGCAAATCATAAACCCTAATCATAATTGGTATTCAGAAATTTGAAATCAGAAACCCTAATCAAAATCTGTAATCAGAAACCCTAATCAAAATTTGTAATCAGAAGTTTGTAACCAGAAACCTTATTCAGAAATTCTAATCAGAAATTTATAATCAAAAACCCTAATCAGAAATTTCAATCAGAAACCCTAATCAGAAATTTCAATCACAAACCCTAATCAGAAATCCTAAACAGAAATTTATAAACAAAAACCCTATTCAGAAATTCTAATCTGTAATCAAAATTTGTAACCAGAAACCCTATTCAGAAATTCTAATCAGAAATTTATAATAAAAAACCCTAATCAGAAATTTCAATCACAAACCCTAATCAGAAATTTCAATCACAAACCCTAATCAGAAATTTCAATCACAAACCCTAATTAGAAATTCTAATCAGAAATTTATAAACAAAAACCCTAATCAGAAATTTCAATCAGAAACCCCAATCATCACTAAAGACAGGATTAAACACAAAAAAAGTAATATAAACACACCTGTTGCTACTCCCCGATTTGCGAGACATCCTTGTATGGGACTCCAAGGACTTCGCCCTATTCGATTTTGGGGAAATATGAATCGACACCAAAGTTCAGACAGTAGTCAAAAAGAAAAAACAAATGTTTGGGGTTTCTGTAACTGAAACATACCTGGACGATGATCGAGCGGGTTCTGTGTTGTAGCTCTCAATCTACAATGTCGATTTTTTGCTGTTGCGAGAGCTACGTCTGCGTTCGTGCTCTGAGTACTCCATCTGCGTTCAAAATCAGACTTAGGCTAAACAGGAAATTGATGACATTGAAGTCGACCTTAGATGATGGTGTTATTCCCCAAGTTCCACTACGTCTGAAACAGAAGTTCAAATATTTGAGTTTTTTCATAAATTAGTTTTTCAAATATTTGATTTTCCCACAAAAAAGACTAGCTAAACAAATAGCTAATTAGCTATGGCCATTTTAGTAGCTAATTAGCTATAATAGTGTTTCCACTCGCATGCTTTTACCTAGGAGCAATCGAACGAAGATCGCGGTGATGCGGAAAGTGAAGAGAGTGGATTAGAACTCATAGTCGACTTAAGGGGAGAATCGGAGGAAGCTTCGGATGAAGGTGAATAGCAAGCATCGGGGACATCGGCACATACCGGAGGATGTGCAGGTTAGGAGGGGGCGAGTGTCGTAGTGTAATTCACACACTACGTGAAAAATTACATTTTTTGTCTCTCCGGATAGGGCATGGAGTACCCGGTGAGAACCGGAAGAAGGAACCGGTAAGGAGACCCGTCAAAGAGCCGGATGAAGAAGTCCGGTGAGAGTCGGTGAGAAACGGACGAAGAGATCAGTAAGGAGTTCCCGGCAAGAACCGGACAAAGAAAACTAGCAAGCACCGGATGAAGCAGAACCGGAAAGATCCGGATGAAGAGACATATTTGTAAATAGAAGAAAGTATAAAAATATATATTACATGCATAGGGCAAGATTCGAACCTTGCACCTCCATGTTAATAATTTTAAGCCTTATCATTATACTAGCGTATTATGAATTTTAAAGTTATACTAAACTTTATCCCATGTAAAATTTCTAGACATGCATGGTACAAAAAGTTATTCATGCATAGACACTCGAATAAAAAGAAAAGATGAGATAGAAAGCTAATCATGCACATGTAGTGTGCATGAAAACTAAAAATAGGAAAAGCATGATGCTTGCATGTAATAAACTTAGACTCTTCCAACACTATATAAGGAAGAGAGAAATATGTATAGAGGTTGTTGATTATTTTCCAAGGATTTTGATCAATCTAATATATTCGTGGGATTCACGATTTTTTTCCATCTATTTCTCTCTTACATTCTAAGTATCAATTAATACACTATACTCGTGGGATTCACGAGTTTCTTTTCTTCTTTCAAATATTTCTCTTTCTTGCAATCAATTCATAAGGAGCCTTATCTCATATTCTTCTTTCTCCTAGTCCAAAACCTCAGCGGTTCCCACCCGACTCACACAACGATCCGGAGCCGAAAGGCACGACACCGACATGTCCAATGGGGTGAGTGATATCATCTCTGGTCTCGACATAGCCAGGTCGATCCGTCTCTCATAGGTCTCGGACCTATTCTTGATGAAACTTCATATGGTTGGATGCATCGGAGTCAACAAACCATACATCTTCCGAATTAGAGATGTTGGTCGGGCCGAAGGCCGACATAGAGTTCGCTCTATGTCTCATTGCAAACAATCCACCATAGTCGTTGTATTCGGAGTTGGTGGCATAATTGGTGAGTTGTCAGCTTCTAGAAACCGACTCACTCTTCTTCTTTCGACACTCCTCTTCATGGTCGCTGATTTTGCCACAATATCTATAGTTGATGAGGTTGTTTTGTCAGCTTGGTCCGGCATGGAAGTTCCCCCTTCTTTTGAACATTCCTCTTGAGTTTCCACCGTCTTGCCGGTAATGGGATTTGTTTTCATAGGTCAAACCTACTCCACCTCATCCTTCCGAATCAGCTCCTTCTTGCACAACCACATCCTCTTCTTATGTCTGAGTGTGTGTAGAGCATGTGGCCTTCTGAGGCATTGCTCTTCGTTCAAACATGATTTTCTTCAACCAATAACATTGATTGAAGATCAAAGGAAGAGGGCAGATTCTCTCTTGCTAGAACGACGGTTCTCATTGCTCCGAATCGTGGTGCAAGGTTGCCTAGGCATATTTGCACCATTTCATCATCTTCCACATTGACGCTTATTGAGCCGAGTAGATCACAAAGCTTCTTCATCTTCACGGTGTAGCTTGTGATGGACATGCCCCTTTGTTGGACATTGTTCAACTACCAACGCCAACTACCAATGCCCTCTCATACCATGTAAATAATTAGCTAGAGTAATTATGTTAACCAGATAGGTTATGTGTGTGTGTGTGTGTGTGTGTGAAGATACACAAGATAGATAGAAGATTGATACAAGGTAAAAGACTCAAATGTATATTAACATGGAATAAGAGAATAAAATAGAGAAACAACGAAGTACCAGGTACTTTATATAAAGCCACCCTCTCTGTACATTCTCTCATTACAACACCCACACTCTCTCTAGAAATTATAGAAGCTCATGTTTCCTGGGGAATGTGGAAACTCATTAGTTATGTGTCATAGAACACATAGTTAATGTTGGAGAGTAGTGGTAACCTTTGACCTTTAACTACTCATACATTCTCAAAAGGTGTTCACACATTAAACTGGGTTGAGTTGGATTCTCAACAAAGTTCTACTCATGAACTTATCTTCTCCATTTTTCCTTTTCTTTTTCTTCTTCGCCTGAAAAACATGAGGTCTTAGGGTTTTATTTTCTTCTTCTTCATGAATTTTAGGGTTCTTCATTCTTGTTTTTCTTCTGAAAATTATCACCGTTGTAAACATTTACCCCAAAATCTTGTAAACCCTATTTTATAAGGGAATTTCTTTCTTAATCCAACGATTTGAGCCTACAAACTAGTGAATCTACACTTAATGGGTTAACAACATATTTCAATCTTAACCTCTCATATATATATTTGTTCACCTTTTACTTCCCTTCAACTCTGCTTTACCTTCGACTGTACTTTGCCTTCGACTCTAGCAGTTCAAACATGCCTTACCTTCAACTCTACCTTAGCTTCGAATCTACCTAAAATTCTACTCTAACATACCTTCGACTCTGGAGAACGTTCCACTCTAACAAGCCTTTGGGTCTGAAGAGCCTTTGAGTTTGAAGATTTTTCAATTCTAGTGACCTTTCGACTCTTGAGAGCTTTCAACTTTGAAGAGCCTTCTATTCACCCATCATCTTCAGTTCAAGTTCCCAGTGGTCCTGCTCAGATTTCAAATGCACACATGTAACTTTGCAACAATGTATCTGGAAATTTCCTTGTAGTTTGAAGCCTATGCCAAAAGGCAACAACCTTACTAGTTCTCGACAGACACAAATAATGTTCGTACTATCTGCCATGGGATAGATCTCAAATGAGACTCCCATCAGCCAATCGATATGTTGTGGTATGCATGTGTGCCTTTGTGCCACTCTTTTCGCACACCCTTTTTAGGATGCTTTTCCTCTTCTTTTGAACTGATTTGATTTGAACTTGCTTCTTACATCTTACTCAATTTGTATGAACTATAAATTGAGTAAGAAGTAAGAAGCTAAGAAGGTTGGTTTTGATCTCTTATGTGCATGTCACATATTGGTGTAGATGACGGGCACCAGTTCCCCACGTCCAAGTATTCACCTCTTCCCCCTCACCTTAGGTTGCCCACTAACTTCTTGTCCCACGAGTTTCTCTGATCCCCTTCCTACACGATAGCCCTCTTGTACACCACCTCAACCAAGTCTAGGTGGGCCTCCGTCCACAAGAGAAATTGATCTTTATCCACCAAGTTGTAGCTCGTACACGATAGCCGTCTTCTCCCCCACCTCAGCCAAGACCAAGTGGCCCTCAATCCAGAGGAGCGATTGATCTTTATCCACCGATTGCTAACTCGTTTTCCTTCACTAGCCTCGTCCAACTATCAGGGCCAACAGTTCCATGGGGATGTCCTCAACGTCGTTGTAGCTCAACTCGGTGCCCAACAGATGTTTCTGTCCCCATACTATCCTCAGACAAAAGACCTCACCGAACGCCTCAACAAGACCCTCAAGCAAGACTATCAATATGTGAAATGCACATAAGATATCAAAACCAGCCTAGTTAGCTTCTTACATCTTACCCAATTTATAGTTTATACAAAGGTACACATTTCGGTTGGCTTAGCTAAAAAGGGTGTGCTAAAAGGGTGGGTCGGGTTAGGTACATGCATCCTAACAAGGGTGTGCGAAAAGGGTGGCACAAAGGCACACATGCACACCACAATATGTACCATCATTGTCCTCAAGTCATTTAAGGGAACTGATTTGATATGATTTGATATGATCTATTTGGCTCTATCTATAGGTTTCTATAGAATAGCCTAGAGATTTCCATAATGTTCTAGGCCTAGAATATTCTAGGATTTTCTAGAATATTTCTAGAATTGTCTAGAATGTTCTAGGCCTAGAATATTCTAGGATGTTCTAGAAAGTTCCACAAGTTTCTTTAATACAATAATCACTATGAAAAGTAGCCTTTATCATTTCACGTCCTCATAGGTTACCTTAATGGTTAGGCTTCGAGTTTTGTAATACGAAGTCTTGGGTTCAAGTCTAGGTGAAGCATAATGTTCACGGATTTATGACAATTCCCCCACGCCTCTTTTGGCATTTTGGCCTCTCGAATGTAGCCGAGCACGTGATCATGGACGCATGATGCAAGGGAGTACAACACCCGACTCACTGCTTGCTCCCAAGCTAGATGTTCGACATGTGCCAGGTTGGGTAGATTTTCGTTTGCGCCTTCGACATAACTCCAATAGCCTTGTCCCACAAGGTATTGGTGCATCTTGTACTCCCAAGATGCGAATTGTTTCTGTCGAGTTTCTCTATAGGAAAATCATTCCTCATCTGAGTGTTTATGTCGATCTTCTTCTTCTGTTTATTTGAATTGTGAAGGTGGTTGCTACAACGATCAATCGGTTCTCTGTGAACACGGGATTAGACACAAAACACGCGAAGGCAATGGGCTTGGATCAAGCTACCAATCGCTATGATACCATATAAAGAATCAGTGATAATTTTGTGCAACGGAAGAGATGTGTGTGTGTGTGTGTGTGTGTGACATGGAGAGAGAGAGAGAGAGAGAGAGAGAACACAAGAAAATACAAAAAAATAGAAAATTGTATTAACACTAACAAGAATGAGCCAATAGTTACAAAGAGAGGGAGAAGGTGCTTCTGTAGTCACCTTCTCTGTAAGTTCTCTCACTGAAGCGGCCCCTTGAGAATGGGGTTGAGCCTTAACTACTTAAAGCCTATGTGTCCTAGGATATTAACTTCTATGACACACTAGTTACTATACAAGGAGGGGGGGTGTTCACACACTTGAGTGTCCTAGAGTGTGTTTAGTTTGATTCTCAACAATTCTCTTCAAAACCCTTTGGTTATTTGATGTAGATCTCTTACAAGGAGGTGGGGTGTTCACACATTTGAGTGTCCCTAGAGTGTGTTCCCACACACACGAAGTTGAGTTTGATTCTCAATAATTCTCTTCAAAACCCTTTCGTTATTTAATGTAGATCTCTTTCATTAAGTCCTCATGCAATTAAGCGGTCTCCATATCAAGTTGCTAAAGTTTAAGATTTAAACTAGCTTTCAAACATAAAACTACTCGAGTGGAACTCAATTTCACTAGTGAGAAAATATCATCAAAATTAATATCTTTCTTTTGAATAAAAACCTTCACAGCCAACAACCCTTATATTTTACAAGCTTATCATCACCTATTTTCGCGTTAATTACCCACTTGTTTTTCAAGGTTTTTCTTCTTGTAGGAAGTTGAACTAAATCAAATGTATTATTTTTCTTTAAACAGTTCATTTCACCATTCATGACTTTTATCTAATTATCTTATTCTCATGGTTTTTCACATCATAAAAACTCTATGGCTCCTCCTCAACAAGGATCTAGATATAATATGAGCTATGATAACTTATAGATGCTTGTAGTTTTCTAGTTTGTTGATTTTAGCCACCTCATATACGTAAGTTAGCTCCCCCTACAATGCTTATTTTGTTGAAATATTAGCATGATTCGTGCCAATCCTATCAACTACAGTACTTGGCTCATGAACATCCTCATGTTCTTCATCTTGTAGGGAAGCATCTCAATGTGTAGCTTTGTCAATCATGGGAATTGGCTCAAAATCAATTAGAACACCATCTAGTTGAATGTTTGGTGCTTTTACATTTTCAATATTGTCAATGGTTTGATCCTCAACAAATACTACATAATGACTTGGACTCATTTTTCGTTGCACTGAGTCATGGGATCTATAACCAAACTCATCTTGGCCGTCATAACCAATAAAAATACATTGTTTTAAATTAAATCTAACTTAGAACTTTTATTTTTAGAACATACACAAAACATTTACAATCAAAGTTACACATATCAATGCTTGTAAGAAACATCCTCATCATACCAAAATCTATTGGGAACATCGCTCTGCAATGAAACGGTAGGAGATAGGTTAATAACATATGAAATGATACTCAAGGCCTCGCCCCAAAACTGTTTTGACAACTTTGAATAAGAGAGGACATGCCTAACTTTATCCATTAGAGTTCTATTCATCCTTTCCACCAAGACATTTTTTTAGGGGGTGCATTTTGATGATTGATATGGTGCTCTCAACAATATGCATTGAAGGATCTATACTATTTTCCACCATGTTTAGTGTGAATACATTCAACTTCTCCCTATCTCTTTCAATAGAAACATGTAATTCTTTAAGCACATGAAATACTTGAACCTTCATTTTCAACGTTCAAGCCCTAAGTTTTCAAGAATGGTCATTTGTATAAAAGTAAGGTTTCCTAACTATTTAAGTGGAAACAATGTCTTGTGCGAATGTATGTGAGAGGAGAGAAGTTGGGAAGAGAGTTAGGGATTTGTTAGTATAAACATTCACAAGAGGGGGGGATGAAGATATTACAAAAAGCTCATTCCTCATCACATTACAATAAGCCACTATGGTTGTTGGGATACATCAACCACATTGAATGAGGTCGGTGTTGTCAATAATATGTTGAAGAAGATGACTGAGGACTTGACGGGTTGGCCAATGAGGAGGTTGATGACTTCCTAGATGATCCTCCCACGATCATCCCTCTCTTCGAAATCAATGCCTTACCAACCATCGAGCCATCTAAAGACGAGGAAGTCACAGAGGAGTCACCACCCTAGGAGGAACCAGATGCAACCACAGTTGCCGAGCTACGTCATGCTCGGGAGGCTTTCGAACGCGAACTCGCCATTTCACAACGAGTGAAAGCATCAACCCTGGAAACAATAAACCTCGGTTCGAACGAGAATCCCCGTACGTTACAAATTGCCAATAATCTACCAACCGGAGAACGGGCATGCCTCGTAAAATTACTCACCGACTACCAGGATGTTTTCGTTTGGTCTTACACCGATATGAAGGGGTTGGATCCTCAATACTACCAACATCAAATTCACATCTTACCCGACACTCGGCCGGTTCAGCAGAGGTGCTATAGGATGAACCCCAACTACGCCGCTAAAGTCAAAGAGGAAATTGACAAACTACTCCGAGTGGGCTTCATTCGCCCTGTTAAACGGGCCACATGGTTGAGCCCGATCGTAGTGGTCCCAAAGAAGAACGGAAAAATCTGCGTCTGCGTCGACTATCGGAAGCTTAATGCGGCAACAGTCACCGACGGTTTCCCTCTCCCATTCACGGATAGCGTCCTCGACACGGTAGCCGGCCACGAATGCTACAGTTTCCTCGACGGGTTCAGCAGCTATAACCAGATAAGAATGCACCCGGAGGATCAGGAGAAAACCACTTTGGTCACGGAATGGGGTGTTTTTGTAGTAGAAGTTATGATGTTCGGTCTAGAAACGGCGCCGACTACGTTCCAGTGCATCATCACCGAAATCTTTCATGACTACATCCCGGCGTTCATGCAAGTCTTTCTCGACGATTTCGCCATGTATGGCCATCGACGGGAACACATGACCTAGTTACGACTCTGCCTAGACCGATGTCGCCAAGCTCGATTGAGTTTAAACCCGGCGAAATGTGCGTTCTTAGTCACCAGCGGCAACCTTCTCGGCCACATTGTCAGTCAAGAAGGCATCGCTATGGACCCGGATAAAGTAAAGGCAATCCTGAATGCCACCGCACCCTCGAACGCTAAGGCACCTGGCCGATTTCGCGACACCTTTACACGCGACAATCCATCGCCTTCCTTTCCAATGGACGTCAATCGAGGACACGGCCTATCAGACCCTGAAACGAATGTTGTCACATGCCCCGGTGGTCCAGTCCCCAGTTTGGTCCGAACCGTTTCATGTCTTCGTAGATGCTTCGGACATCGCCATCGGAAGTGCCCTGATGCAATGCACACCCCCGAATTGGTATAGGCCCGTGTACTACGCCAACCGACGGCTATCGACCGCGGAAAAGAATTACTCCACCACCGAGCGGGAGGCCCTCGGTATGATTTATAGCATCAATAAATTTCGGCATTACCTCTTGGGCCGAAAATTTACCTTTCACGTGGATCACTCGGCCCTTCTTTATTTGGTCAATAAACAAGCCCTCACCGGATGGTTGGCTCGGTGGATGCTCCTACTACAAGAGTTTGATATCCAGATTCAGCATCGACCCGGGGTACAACATGCCGTCGCCGACTACTTGAGCCGTCTTGAGTCAGGAGAACCGGCGAAAACAACGTACGACGAGCTACCGGACGCCAGCCTATTTAACCTAACCACGATACCAGACGATAATGGAGATGAATGGATCACGGAGATGACCCATTTTCTCACTACCAGTGTACCTCCCGAGCACATGACCCTTGACACGAGAAAACGCCTAGCAGTGCGTAGCCGGAATTTTTGCCTCGTCTCGGACATTCTCTACCACAAAGGCTCAGACGGCATATAGCGCCGAGCGATTCAGCAATTCGAGAAGAACGCCGTTCTTCAGGAAGCCCACCAGGGAGTAGCTGGGGGGCACTACGCCGGGGATTCCACGGCAAGGAAAGTTTGGGAAAGTGGATTGTGGTGGCCGACAACGAAGAAAGATGCTCACGAGTTTTGCCGGCAGTGCGATTTGTGCCAACGACTAGGGCAACCAATGGAACAGTCACGGATGCCACACCAGCCGATTCTTCCGTTGGACCCATTTCAAAAATGGGGTTTGGATTTTGTAGGCCCTTTCAAACCACCCACGGCCCGAACAGGGAATAGGTATATTATCGTTGCCACGGATTACTGCACCAAATGGGTCGAGGCTAAGGCACTCCGAGATAACACGGCGGCATCCACGGCTAAATTCGTGTACGAGCACCTCTGGTGCCGTTACGGATGCCTAATCGAGCTCGTTAGTGATCAAGGTGGGCACTTCATCAATCATATAATACGTGATCTTACACACCACTACGCGGTGGGGCACAAGAAAAGCACACCATACTACCCGCAGGCGAACGGCTTGGCGTAATCGACCAATAAAATCCTCCAAACCATACTGAAGAAGATCGTCAATGAAAACAGGACCGATTGGGATGACAAACTCCAGAGCGCGTTGTGGGCGTATCATACGACTTTCAAAACAAGAATCCAATCAACCCCCTTTCGAATGGAGTTCCAAGTCCTGAGCCTCCGAGTTCAAGTCAAAGCACGGCTCCCCGAGGCCCAATCCGAGCAATACCGGCTGGAACAACTCCTCGAACTCGGCGAAGATAGGATAGAGAGTATGGCCCAGCTGGAACAACGCCAACGACAACGCAAGGCTTTCGTGGATCGACATCGACACGGGCTGGAGAAGGAGCTCACCATCGGCAAACCAGTTCTTCTTTTTCAAACATGACTCGGGTCAATGCCAGGAAAATTAAGATTTCGGTGGACTGGTCCATTCTGGATTATCGACGAGTTCAACGGGACGTTCCAGCTCCGCACACTCGCCGGCGACACTGTCAAAAGCTGGGCCAATGGTTTCCGACTTTGACCATATCGAGGGACTACACCACCCAACCCGTTTACCGAGGCACACGGCACAAACGAGTTTCAGGAGACCACCACGGAGGAGGCCACGTGTCCCCCTGAATAAGGACTCACCCACCTTCTTGAGATTAATAAAAATAGTAGTAGGTAGGATTAACCATAGTTTAGCCACCGATTAGCTACACCTACACCACACACCTAGGCACCCACAATTTTAGGAGCACCCCTCGCCACCACTCATTTAGTCCCTATTTAAGCACATGCAAAGCACTAGAAGCACCCCACTCACCTTCAGGACGCATGGTGCTAGTCACTTATTATGGCACCCACGACTCTGAATCTTCAGGATTCGCTTCAGGCACAAAACCCTAGGAGTAAGTTACTAAAACCGTTTCCAAAACACAGCACAGACACATAAGTTCATTATCGCTCCCCATCTCCATCGCTCTCAAGCTCAGAAACCCCGTCTCGCCCTCATCGTGCTAAACGCTCTTGCTCTCAAGCCCTCTTTCGCTCTCATAACCCCTCTGTTGGACTTCCCCTTCCTGTTGTTCCTCCTGTGTCTCACCCTCGCCTCATCACTCTTCATCACGCTTCCACACAGCCGAACCCCATCTCCATCTCCACCATGCCTCTTACCGCTTCAACAGAAACCCGTGCCTGGCTCCAGGAACGAGGAATGGGCGGTTACCTAAAGATCATCGATGCCCCCGCGCACCCAGATGGCCAAGGTGTGGCTAAACGTATAACTCCCGGAGCCATCACCAACAACGTGCTTTGGGCTATTTTGGACCTGCAACGGGGAGGGGACCATGAGGTCGACATACCCTTGGCATCAAAGATGAAGGCGTACTTCGGTGAGTACTCAGCCTCAGGGAAGGCATATTGCACGTATGGCGGTCCCAACAGAGCTTTCGGGGAGATTGCTCGTATATTAATGGAGTATGCGTTTGTGCATACGAACCCAACGAGCATGCCGCAGAACAAGGCAGCCATCATCATCAACGCGTATGAAGGAAATAGAATCGATTGGGGGATCATCACAGGCGAGGGACTCCGCGCCGCCTTAGCTTCATTTAAGTCCGGTAAGAAGATGTTGTCTGTTCTTACCCAATTTTTGATGGTTCTATACCCACCCTCTTCTCTTCCTTCCCCTCGCACACTCACGTCCCCACCACCACCACGAAGGCAAAGAGAGAAATTCGTTGCCATCATCCACGAAGCATGGGAGGAGCCCACATCGCCTTCACCTCTTGCGGCCGAGCAAAACCCCGCATCTGCACCACCACCCACCCAACCCCAACAAAAAAGGGCAGTTTCCGAGACCTGCCAAGAATGGAAGGAGGAGGTAGCCACGGAAGACAACACAGCCGATGACGTCACTATTCGACAGCCAACGTCTCGCCCCTCAGTAACGTCCCCAGGGCCTAGCCCACGCCCCAACACACAGCAAACTGCACCACCATGACCCCAGAAAAGGAAGCAGGCGGAGGAAACGACACTACCGGCCCCGAAACCCCAAACACAGCCGAGCAAGAGAAGACGGCTTAACCGTGAGTCCTCGAAAGAACAGAAAGAGCCACAACAGGAGCAAGCCTTAGTTGTCAGACAAAGCAACCTAGCCATCATCCCTGAGGAGGCATCGCTGAACCAGGGAAAGATCGAGCATGGGTAGACAATGCAGATCTCGGAGGATGAAGTCCCCGGGTATAAGGACCTCCCCGCGGAGGCTTACTAATTTAGTGCGCTCCTACGCCTCGGCACGACTTCGAGCTGGTCGACTTCCTCGCTAGAGCCCAAGTCGCGGCAGCCGCTCGAATGGCGGAGGAGCACGCCGAAACAACAATGATTCAACGCGCGCTAATAGGTGAAATTGAGCCCCAGGAGGACAGGGCTTTACAAAAAATCGGGAGAAAGAAGCACGCAAAACAGGCCGCTATCCTCATGGAGGTCCCCGAGTTGAACACGGCCCTTATCGAGGCATATAGGGACATTGGATCGCACTACACGGGCAGCCAAAGACATGGCCCAAAAGATAAAAATAGCTCAAAAACACACTAAGATGGCTACAGAATTATGGCACGCTACGAACCAGAAGCTGGCAGCCTAGGAGCAAAACCGGCCGGAACAACAACTCTTGAGCCTTCTAGTCACGACCACCGAGGCCCTCCCAGCGCCTCCACGCATAACAATGATGGATGAAAGCACCATCACCGACTCAATCCTAATGGTGCAGGCCAGTACACAAACGAACTCGTTACAAATGGTCGATGCCTGCACAACAACCGAGGCAGCCCCGCCCATGGAAAAGACCGAGATACCACCCAACGAGGTGGCAACCCAGACAGAACCCCCGCTCCAGGATTACCGCGCGGAGCTTAAAGAAGAACAACGGCGAACCGAGAGACACGAACAACGGCATCAAGAGGCGATGGCTCGCCCAAAAGAAGAAGCTTCCAAGTAGATGGCCGAGATTAGAGCCCAGGCCGACCAAAGGATACACGAGCACAACGAAGCACTGGGCCGGGTACAAGCACAAGCCGCGGGCAAAGAAGCCGAACTCAAAAGCAAGCTAGAGGAATACACAGCCACAGTGGTGAAGAAAGAGAAGGAGGTTCTAGACCTACAGGCCGCGCTCGACAATGCGAAAGACTGGAACCATTGGCAGGAGGAAAGAAATCACCTACGGGAGGAGAGGATGATCGCGGAGAATGCCGAGCTGCAGAGTCAGCGTATGACCCTTAAAGAAATGGCTAACGAGTTTTTCATCAAATGCAAGCTACTTTCGGAGCAAAAAGACGAATTATCGGATTCCTACTTCGCCCTACAAGAAGAGAGAATCGTCGAACGGGAACAAATCCAGGCCACGTGTCGAAAAGAACGAGAGCAAGCCACCGAAGAACTCACCAAGCGTTACGAGCAGGCTCTCTAGCTCGTAACCGCGGATGCAAAGAACACTCAAGCCATCTATGAGCTAAGAGCACAGAAGATTCAGGCCGAGGTCGACAGCTTAAAATAGGAATTAGCAGCCATCCGAGCACAGCTCGGCATGGATGAGACACGCATCAGAATACTGATCGAGAAACAACGCCAGCACCTTACCAAAAAGGTCGAGGAAACATTAAGTCGCGCAGGAGACGAATGGGCAGCCCAAGCTGCCGAATTGCATATTTTACGCGCTGACGCTGAGAACCGACGGAAGGAGGGCCGCGTCTTCTACAAAATGGACGAAGCCAGCATACAAAACCTCCGTGCAGATTTAACTGAGGATTACCAATCCTTGGCAAAATCTCACACCACGGCAATCGAGCAAATAATGGAGGACTTCAATGACGGTTAGATGTTGTTTCGCCTGGAAGCAGAAGCCTTCGAACGAGAACGACTCGCAGCCATCCCCACCAACCCTCGAACGGCCACAGAGCAGAAGGAAGAACCTTCCAGCAAGGAGATCACGAACTATTTGAACTCTGAAATCCGATATCATATGAGGACAATATGAGCCTTTTGATTCATGTGGGTGCTCTTGTTTGCCCGTGCATGACTTCTACCACAACTTTACTTTTGCCTTCATGTCTCTTGTTGTGTATTTCAAAACTTAGATTTTATTATGTCATATCATAGCCTACTTTGTTGGCTTCGATTCAACTATTTGAACTCTGAAATATGATAATATGTTGAAGAATATGATTGAGGACCTGTCAATTAGTCTAGAAAACAACACAAGTAGTGAAGAAGATTTGCACTATGATGAGAATCAAGAAGTAGATAGTTGCACGAAGAGAGAGAGAGAGATGTGATCGAAGAGACTATCTTACATTAACCTTCGATCATACTTTACAACGCTTAGTTTCTCACTTATATAGTTAGGGTAACTTAGCCCTAATTGTGAGAATGTTTTCACACTAGGATACAAGTTGATAGAGTGGGACTTTTAGCCCAATAGTCGGCAAATCCAACACACGTTGTCCATAGCTCATTGAGAATTGTCCCAGCTTGTCAACTCTAAGTGTCTTTGGTGAATAATTTCAATGGTCTACACAACGGTGCTAACATGTTGGAGATCAATGTCTCATAATTCAATCAACTCTTGGATCTAGTGGTAGTGCACCTCAATTGGCTTAGTTCGAGCATGAAACATGAGATTTCATGCAAGTTGGATGCTATTGAGGATGTCATAAGAAACAAGTATAGGTTCTTCAACCAATTCATTCAAATCCTTCAACATTATTTGGAGCCAGATGGCTTCACATGCATCTTTAGTTACATGCATATACTCTTCTCATGTGCTCTATAGTGCAACCGTGGGTTGCTTCTTACTACCCAAAGAATGCTCCACATTTAAGTGAGAACACAAATCTAGATGTCGATTTGTGATGTGTATTGTTTTCAACCCAATCCACATCTCTATATCTTTCTAGTTGAATCGGCATGTCATTCTTCTTATAGAAGAGTCCTTGATCGAGGGTGTCGTTGACGTATTGTAATACCCATTTCACACAATTCACGTGAAAGTTTCTTCGTCTTTACATGAATTGGATTAGAAGATTGATCGACAGTTCACGTTAGGTCTAGTGATAGTTAGATAGATGAGACTCCCAATTATTTTCGTAGACTATATAGCCTCACACGCGTTGCCAGATTCTTCGTGCAACTTTAAGCTGTGATCAAGAGGGGTTGAGATGGGCTTAGACTTAGACGTGTAGAATTTGAATAATAGGTTAAAAATGTAATGGCGTTTTGTGAGTAAGATCTCGATGGTTGTTCGGATGACTTCTATTACTAAGAAGTAATGGAGCTCGTTCAGAAGTAATGGAGCTCGTTCATATCCTTCATCTCGAACTTGCTAGAAAACCGTGTTTTCACTTGCTTGATCGCATCGAGGCTTTTTCCTTATATAACTAGGTCGTCCACATAGAAGATGATAAAGAGCGGGCCTCGTCAACTATTTTGAACATACAATGAGTTAACATACTTCAAAATTGATTAGATGAAGATATTGGATTACCTTGGAGTGCCACGTCCTTGGAGCTTGTTCCAAGTCATAGACAAACTTCTTTAGTTTGCATACTTCACGTGGGGATGCTTTAGACTTCAATGCAAGCGGATGTAGCATGTACATTTCTTCTTCCAGCTCACCCTAGAGGAAAGCATTCTTCACGTCCATTTGGTGAAGATGTCATCCTTTAGTTGTCTTAATCGCTGGAAAAGTGAATATTGTTAACATTTTTCCCATTGGGGCAAATGTCTCCTCGTCAATCCCATGTGTTTCAGCGTAGCCTTTTGCTACGTGTCGGGCTTTGTATCGCTTGATGGTGCCATCGACATTGTACTTGATTTGGTAAACCCATTGGCAACTGATTACCTTCTTTTTCTTCAAAGGACGGGAAAAGGTCCCATGTGTGATTGTTGACCAATGCATGGATCCCCTCCATGGCTTCCATCTAATTGAGAATATCAACCTCCTTTGGCGAAGCTTTTTGGCTCCTGAACAATTGCCACATTCATCATGTAACCGAACCTCATGATCAGGTTCTTCTATCGAGTTGATTGGCAAAACTTCTCATTTCACAATTTAAACCCTTCCTTACTCTTGGTGTCTACACAATGGGTACACCAAACGCCTTGTCGATCGATCAGGGCAAGCTTTTGGAATCGCTATTGTTGAAGGCCATGTTACTGATTTTATCTTCGAGTGTCTTCATAACTCCTGGTGTTCACGTGATGGAAACACCAAACACATTGTCGATCGATCAGGGCAAGCTTTTGGAATCGCTACTATTGAAGGCCATGTTATCCATTTCATATTTGGGCATTTTCGACTTGCCTTCAATTTGTCGATCTTGGGTTCGTGGTGCTACCATGTCCGTGTCATTGTGGTTCAAGCTTTGATGACTTGAGGGTGATTCTGGTATAGTCATTTTATTTGAGATCCGACTCTCAACATGATCACATGGAGCGATCATTCTCGGCCAATTTATAACCCTAGCAAAAAACAATTATGCATAGGATGAATATATATTCAAATTGGATTAAGATTAAAACACACAAATAACAAGAAATAATTTTTTCTCTCAAACAAATTTATATAATGTTAAAATAGATATGTTGATAGACAGGGGGATATGGAGGCTTATTAGACTAAAGAAGACACTTGATGAACCATGAACACATGTGCAAAAATAAAGAGAGCAATCGGAAAAAGAACAAAACCAAGAAGAGAACGAGGGTAATAGTGGATAGGAAACAAAGAAACAATGCACCTAAAGGAAACTAAGGAAATGAAGTAACAAGGGGCTAAATAAACTCATTAGGTCGGCGGCAAAAGAGGTTATTAATTGCTCATATTATGCTTTACAATTTACACTTTGTAGTCAGAACATTGACATTGACATTTGCCAAAGAAAGTGAATTTTTAAAACCAATATAATTATCTTGTGTTTTCATAATATGAAAAGGACAAAGAAAAGTGTGGTCAAATTGTAATGAGGAAAGCTAAGCTCCCTCCAAGGGTGTTATTTTAGTCTCAATTGCTTTACCAATCCTTGCACTCATTACTTTCATTACCATGATCTCCATGGTCAATAGAACAGTAGATTATACTAACTATGGTTGTCTCTTCATTAACTTGTTGAAGTATATTGCAACATCATTATGAGACAAATTCAATCAGGAGAGAAGCCCCCAACTTATATACATTGAGATTCACAACATCATTATGCGTTTAGCCTCTCAAGTTTAACATTCATACACTTGTCAAGAGTCTACAACATTATTCTAGTGTTTACAATAAAACCTTGTAATCTACATGCTTGCATAACCTTACTACCTTCCACTCTTCACCGGTAAATATCGAGGTTGCACACACCATGATGCAGGAGAAGCACATGTTGAACTTCTATTGGGTTGAAGCGGCATCCACATCCGTCTATCTCATGAACCGATGCACCACTAATGGACTGCATGAGCTAACACCATATGAGCTCCTTGTTGGAAGTAAGCCGATCCTGTCGCACCTCAAAGTGTTCTAAAGCATTGTGAATGTACACATCCCAAACGAAAAATGACAGAAGCTCGACGCAAAGTCAGAGAAATGCATCCTCGTAGGATACTCACCCAAGAAAAAGGCATACAAGTGGTTCAACCCTTCGACCCGAGTGGTTCAGGTAAGTCGGGACGTAGTTTTCAACGAATCGGCATCTTGGTAGAAGCCCGATTCGGCTCCATCCGAACCGACCAATGAAGAGTTGGACGTCAACTCGGATGACGATATTCGGCCAAGTCCTTCACCAAAGGATAGTTGAAGCTTTATTGAGCTAAGTGGACCACACAAGCCTTCAAGCCTTCCAAGCGCATCTCAACTAGGTAATATTCCCGAATATGAAGTCGACCACCCCGACGACAGTGATTCAGATGTGTCGGCTCCCTCACTAAATAGTGAGTTTGGTGTAAACATCATGTAGACACTCAGAGTAAAGAAGGCGCTCACATCGGACGCTACAACTAGATTTGGCCCCAACTAGCCCTAGTACCACGCAAAGCCTTCCCTCCCCCTCCCCCAAGTCTCCCTTTAGTTCGCTCATAGAAAACTGAGAAGACCTTAAAATGGAAGGTTATAAAGAATTCATCACCAATCTCTCGCCCGCAAAGAAGGTCATCTTCTTTCACAAGTTGTTTGATACCTTCAGCTCACCTCCCCTAGAATGGGGTGGTGGAGATCCCCTTTGCATGCCTACAATAACAAACCCTCATTTTGAACACGCCCTTGTGTCCTCTAGCGACCAGCACACCCACACAAACCCGCATCCACAAGACAAAGGTAAATAGAAAATAGCAACCCCAAACACACTAGAAAAGGGAAAAACTAGCATAGAAAACTCAAACCCGCCCCTCGAGGCACAAAAATCTTTAGAAAACTTGCCTATTCCCATCCACTTTGACACCATTTGCCAAGGCTCCGTACTAGAATATAAAGAACTCTTGTATAAACGCCATAGAGCCCAAGAAGTACTCCATAAATATGAAACCGATCTCAAGGAGAACTTCATCCCTAACTCCTTGCACATTAACCCTCCTAGGGTAGCGATAAATAACGAAAATGCACAAAATATCCTCAATAAAAAACTAAACGATCTAACTGTAGAATATAGAAAAAGTTGCACCTTAGTGTTAATAGAGGCCCAAAAAACCCTAGCTATTAGTTTTACCGAAACTATCAACAAGTTCCCCACCACGGTTGAGGAAAGACTCCAAGACATTGTATCAATGCTCTCGGATATCCCATTGTACAACCTTGTCACATTACACCAATGGGACGAAAACCTCCACGATTGGAAAAATGAAACTTTTGCTAAATTTAATAGCCACCTAGAACAAGCCACCTTAGAATTTACCATACAAATTTCCTTAGAAGCTAAAACTAAAGCGGCTAATAAATTAGTCCAGGACGCCATCGTCTCAAAATCCATGACGATGGGCAAAGAACAATCAATAATTACTCTAATAGATGATGGGCTAAAAAAGATCAAGAATCAAGTAGACAATTACCTTAAACCATTCCTAGAGAAAATTAATAAGGAAAACCCCAACACACATCCAAAAAACGTGGCTATGCCCCCGACAAAAAACGGGGGCACAAGGACACACAAAATATCAAATCCATCCGCCATTGCCCCCACCTACTTCTTAAGGACCCAGTCCTTTATCCCAAGTTATGGACAAAGCTATGCTTATCCTGTACTGCCCACACATCCCATACCCTCCACGTACCCTAGATTTGTCCCGATGAATGTACCACCACCTACCTCCCTACCCCCACCTATGAAACAATCAATGTGTCACCTCAAGACCATCAAATCCACCACACAGTCCTATCCTCGACCCTCAATCCCTCGACCCCCAGTCCCTCGACCCCCAGTTCCACAACCCACGCCTTACCCTCGGCCCCCAGTCAAACGACCTACTCCTCATCCCCAGCCCCCAGTCCCACAACCCGCACCCATGCCTTACCCCCAACCCCCAGTCAAACGACCTACTCCTCATCCCCGGCCCCCAGTCCCGCAACCCGCACCCAACATGCACCACGGGACCGAAACTAAATCCGCTACCAAGAAAATACGTAGGGGTAGACTTCGAAAATTACATGGCTCCCACTTCTTCAACTCTTAACCTACCTCCACATTTTACTGGGAAGGCAAACACCCTCCCAACTCGAGAATAGGATAACTAATCACTCATTGCACAACCTTTCCCCTTTCCACCTTCCTGCACCCCAACTCAAACTTCTAAGCTTAGGTCTAGACTTTATTCCCCCACCCCAACCTATTAGAAAACAACAGTTGATAGACGTAGTTGCATCCTTGGATAGAACCTACCACCTCAAATATTTCTTTAGAAACTCTACTAACATTATCTCTCCATTTAGAATACCAAACCTCAGTTGGAATATCCCCGCCGTGCCAGAAATCACACAAACCATCACATCTATCACCTCTGCCCTCCCCTCCCCACCCACCAGCCAACCTTGCCCTCATAGGAACTTTAGAATTGCACTACATAATCTCAAAGACAATCAAGACATAATTATTAAACCCGCGGATAAAAATCTAGGCATGTGCATTCTCTATAAGGAGTGGTACCTTAACGAATGCCTTAGATAGCTCAATGACAAAAACACTTACACCCCCGTCAAAGACGTCCCCCTAGCAACTCTCCACAGCCGACTTGAACAGCTTTGTTTGAAAGCTTCCCCCCACCTCTCCAAGGAGGAAATTAGATTCCTCCTTTAGAAACCCAAACATGGTTTCAGGATATGTCGTTTCTACATCATCCCCAAAATCCACAAGCCCACTATTGTAGGACGCCCTATCTGCGCCTACAACAATTATGTTTTCGAGAGAGCCTCTAAATGGCTACACCATCTACTACATCTTGTCTTATTGTCTAAAAAACAACACCTGAAAGACTCCTTAACACTTGTTAAGGACCTACCACACCACACCTTCCCCAAAACTTGCACGTTGTTTTCTTTTGACATAGTGTCACTATATCCCAGTATACCTACCACGGAAGGTCTATTGGTTTTTAAAAAATCTATCTAACGTCATTTCCCACCACACAAAACCAAAATCATTATGAGTGTCATTGAACTTATACTTAGAAACAATTTTCTTTCCTTTAATAATGCTTTTTGGTTACAAATTAAAGGCACCGCAATGGGTAGTAATTTCGCCGTTGTTTACGCTTGCTTGTTTCTTTCACAGCTAGAGGACGACAACCTAGCTTTCCAAACACCGCACCTACTCTACTACAAACGCTACATTGATGACGCCATAGGAGTTTGGGAAGGCTCCCCCGATACACTTCACACACCTTCTTACACCAATACGGCGTGCCTCCACAATAACACATCTGTATTCAATCAACAACCTCCCCTAAAGAGATCACCATCTTGGATGTCGTCTTCTGCGAAGGCCCATACTTTAAAGAATTTGGCATCCTCGACACTGCATGCCACCAAAAACCTCTCAATGCCTATATGTACCTCCCGTGGAAATCCTCGCACCCCATAGCACACAAAAAGGGCTTCATCACGGGAGAAGTAAAACGGTATGCTATCCGAGAGAGCTTGGAAAATGGCTACATGGAACTACGCAAAAAGTTCTACGACCGCCAAAGAGCTAGGGGCTACCCGTCAAAGTTCCTACTCAAGTGTTTTTTGACAGTCCCCTACTCCATACGAAACCAACTACTCTCTAACCAACCCAACAACAAAAAACCTCCACCCATTGTTTTTAAGCTTCGTTACTCCCCATGTATCAAAACACTCCAAATCGGAGCGCTCGTGAGAAACAAACTTAAACCCCTTCTAGGAGAACCACAATATAGTTCCCTTACACCCCCTCTCACGTGTTGGCTAAATGGTAGAAAACTAAGAAACCACCTAGTACACTCATCCTTTCCCCCCACCTAAAGTTTTGTGTACTCTCACCCCTCTTAACCCCCGCCTAAAGTCTTGTGTACACTCTTTTACCTTCCCTTTGTACACACTTTTGTATGACCCACATACAAAGGACTCTCCTCCCTCTCCCTATAAAAAGAGCAACCTAGTATAGTAGGCTTAGTTTTCATCATTTGTACATCGGGCACTGAAGAGCCTCCATCGAGGTGAAATGCATTTGCCGATCGTTGCCTTATGATAGTAAAACTTTCTTTCCTTCTATGTGTTGCTCTTATCTAATTTTTGGTCTTAAGTTCTTAAGTACTTATTTAATCAATTTTTACTAAGTACTTTTTTAATCACTTTTTTGTCAATTTTTTTGTCTTAAGTTTTTAAGTATTTATTTAATCATTTTTTTATTAAGTACTTGTTTAATAATCATTTTTATTATGTACTTGTTTAACCCCTTTTTCTAAGTACTTGTTCAATCATTTTTTGGTCTAACTTTTGTTTACACATTTGTTTAAGTATTCTCCTCTCTTAGTCATAATCATCCTCTTCTTAGCCATGACCCCTTTTCTTTAATCATAATCCCTCCCTTCTCTTTTAACCCCTTTACTTTAAGTGTTTGCCCAAGAGTTTTCTAATCTAAGTATTTGTTTAAACATTTGTTTAAGTACTTTATTTTAGCAACCCCTTCCCCCTTAATCATAATCCCTTCTTAACCATAATCATTTTTTAATCTCAATCTCTCTCTCTTTTCTTTCTTTCTTTCTTTCTTTCTTTATAATAATCTTTGTTTTAAGTGTTTGTTTAAGCGTGTGTTTAAACAACTCCCTTTCATCTAACCGTGTGGTTCCGTTTTAATAATACTCTATATTGGTGTTTTAATAATACTCTATTGGTGTTTAATAACTTAAGTTATCCCAATGATCTTTAATATGTTCTAAAACCTTTGATTAGGTTTAAATACTTTTGATATCTTAAACAAGCTACACTCCCTTAGCCCCCACCCACGCCCTTGCTTTTCTATTCCCCTAAAACTATATCACTACTTAGGTTTAGACATACAAATAAGATCTAAACTTGAGTCCACCCCAAAAAACCCCTCATGAAGTGCCACACACTTTAAGCCATCTTAAAAAACCTTAGCTAATTAGCTAAATGGTAGTAATTAGTTACTACCATAGTTTAGTACAATAGCTAACTAGCTAAGTGGTAGCTAATTAGCTACTACCATAGTTTAGTGCAGTAGCTAATTAGCTAAGTGGTAGCTAATTAGCTAGTACCATACTTTAGTTGAGTAGCTAATTAGCTAACTTGTAGCTAATTAGCTATTACCATACTTTAGTAGAGTAGCTAATTAGCTAAGTGGTAGCTAATTAGTGTTGTCCATAGGCCAGAAATATAAATACATTATGTAAACTCGTCGTTAGGTAGAAGAGTAGGTGAGGAAATAGGTAAAACTAGAGATAGCCGAGTTTTAGCCCTCATAATCAGCCGATGGCTCGGCTCTATCGCAAGAGGAAAACTATATAACCCGAGTTATGCATACCTCAAGGGGGGGATATATCTAGATCACTTTTAGCGAGATTAATATCGTAGCACCGAGCTCTGCACGAACTGTGTCCGGCCAAGAGCCGTGTACTGTAATCACTGTGAGCTTTATCATTTAATATAAGTTTCACTCCTACTATTCTGTTATCTGTGTATTCTCCTCGTTCTCGTCAACCAAGCTACATTTATGCCGAACGGGTTGTAGCCGTGTATGCTCCTCGTTCTCCTATCGTCTTCTCAGTGGAGAAGAAGCTTCCACGTAACACGATCCCTTGATACCGATAGCCTGTGGACTCATCGAAGGTGTTTTCCCAGAAACGGTTAACACAATTTGGTAGTGTTTTTCCTGAAACGGTTAACAATTAGCTAGTACCATACCTAAGCGAAGTAGTTAATTACCTCAGTGGTAGCTAATTAGCTACTGTCATAGTCTAGAAGAATAGCTAGTTAGCTAAGATGTAGCTAATTAGCGACCATGTTGTTGTAAAATCTTGTGGCTTAAGGAGGGCGTATGAGGTGTCTCGTGCTAATGACGCTGCAACCGATGAGGAGATAGCCGCCAACGTGGCTGAAAGTAAGATTCCTGCTATCACATCTCCTTCAGATCAACTCCACCCTATTCTTTTGGAAGATGGTACTGAATTAGGCAATGATGTGAAAAGCCATGAAATATTGGAAACAACATGTAAATCTGAGGTTCACAACAATAATGTTTTCAAACACTTGATGCAACATTTCTTCGAATCCCAAAACCTTCAGACCACCCCACTGAGCCCAACTATTGATAATGTCCAAACAGATCCCACTGTACTGGAAAAGCTAGCGCAAGACGCGGCTGACATGCAAGCCGCTGCTGAGGTGATGGAAAGGTTGTCGGAGGAGGACACACTTATGCAATGGGTCAAAGAAGCAAGGCTAAATGGGCAACATGCTAGAAAAAGGCTAAAGAAGGGGCCACGATCGGGGATAAGACCAATTACTCGGTCAAAGGGCTCTTGAATTGGAGCTAAATACTTATTAGTGGGATATGATTGTTAGCAATTTTCCTAGGGTTTTATGAAGTTTTACTATGATCTACTTGGACAAGTAAAACCTCAGATTGGTTGTTGCTTGATCCACATTATGTAGTGGAACTCTATGATGTTTCTTGAAGATAATTATGTTCATGTTGTTCTATGATGGTAAATATTTCATGTTCATTATGTTGTTTTGTGAGACTATTAGTTACTTTGTGAGTGTGAACATGTTGGTGTTTTCTGATGTTGCAGAGTCTAAAGGGTTTGAATCTATTCCTCCTATGGCCGATGGCAGTGTTGAAATTGTTGATGTTGTTGCATATTTAGGGGGCCACATCTTGAAAGTAGATGTAGCAACTGACACAAATGATCTAGTCATGCAAGTTGATCAAGCATGTTGCACAAATGATCTGATTTTGCAGGTAGTTGCAGCATGTGATACCAGTGGATTGATATCGACTTGATCAGTATCTACATGCACTGAGCTAATGACAAAGTTGAAAATACAAGAGCACCAGAATGTGAAGCCAATCCCAACACAATCGACCATGGGTTTGAAGAGGAAAAGGACACCAATTGTGCCGACAGAACGTGAGTTGATTGAAATTGATCGTGTGCTACCAATAATTGGTATAACAGAGGCTCAGTTACCGGAATGGAAACCTAAACCATTAGAAGTCGAAAGAAGAACCTTGATATGGGAGCTTGATAAAGTCTTGATGAGTGTGCGATATATGACACCAAGGAGGGACACAAACCAATTTCTGAAGTGGGTTGTGCAATACTTTGATTTGTTTATTTGGAGTGAAAAACCACGTACAGATGTGTGGAAGTGTGTAGAAAGATTCTTCCCGAAGTGGCGACATCATTTCAAGGGTCACTGGACACGAGAGAATTGTGAGCAGAAATGTTGCAAGATTCAAAAGACTTTTTGATTTTTGGGCCACTTGCCTACATTATAATGCCAACAATACGTTGATTCTGGATAAAGAAGATTTTCGGCATTACTTCAACATTCGCAGATGTTGTCTCATTCTACCCAATGAAATGCCTGAACACTACTTGGTGAAAACATTGAGCTGCCAACTAACTGCATGGTTGTGGACTCCATACCGAGCTCAGTATGCAGATCATATATGAAGAGAAGTTCCACTAACCAACAAGAGCTTAGCTGTTTATAGGCGATTTGAAGACATTGGCAATGGGATGTTATAAATATGTAATTTGATGACAGATTAATCAATCAAGAATTAAATTGTTTGTTTTGAGTAGCTTATCTACTGTGTAATTTTAAGAGTATGTTCAGGATTGCTGATTTCATGATAGTGCTTTTTCTTAAAATTATGCAAACTATTTTAACTTGTACATGGTTCACTTGAGTAAATCTATATCTTAGAAAGAAGAACACTAAACAATATTATTAAACTGGATTTTAAGAAAGAAGATTGTATATAAAAAAGACACATGATTTTATTGAGAAAGAAGCACAAAAAGTAGACTGTATATAAAAAAAAACCTCCCAAACAAGTCCATTAAATTGATTACTTGTAATACATGTGCTTTGTTTGTTTTACAAGAAAACTGGTAATTACTACTTGTAGCTACAAATTCCATGACATACTGTTGTAAATACATTCATACACATTCGCACTAACTATGTATAAACCTGAGCAGCTATTGTATTGCGACATTGGGACATTGATGCACCTGACCAAATGAGAGTACATGTACGCCATTGGTTTTTCTTCTAACAGCCTATACACATAATCATAGTCATTTAGTCTTGCATAAAAAATACCTTCAATGTAGAATGTCCTGGTAGATACAACATTTCCCCAATCATCTAATATATTCTGTGTTGCACACTATTTACTAACCGTGCACTTCAATATATAGAAATTAGAACCCTCTGAATTGCCTTCATCTGCATTTACAGCGAGATTATCCCCAACATTAAAGACATCACTTAGAGTATCTCCACATCCTTGATATGTGAAGTCAACATTCCTTTTTGTTTCTCCATAAACTGCTTCCTTATCGTTCAATGTATGATACTTCCAATTCTGAATATATGCTTTGTTTAAACAATACAAGTTCAATTTTCCTACACACAATGGAAGCAAAAACAAGTTAATTCTCTAACCGCGATACAATGACCATCCAACCTAGAATAACCACGAACAACATGGAGAGATCGCAATTCGGGAATTCCTTGGCACTCCCAGGTCTTCTCCCTATTTATTTCATCTATCTTCACTTCCCAAAATTCACGTTTGATATCTCGGACCTGCGAGGAATAAACACCAGTTGCACTCGTTGACATATTAGCTCTTAAAAATTCAACTACATGTGTTGCACAATTCATTTGCACACCATCTACCCTTAGTTGTTCATGGGTAAGTGCCCGCTTTATGACAGCACCTACACCATCATGTTCACCTTTACCATGGCCAAACCCAAAAAAATTCCATCTCATCTCCAAATTTGTTATAGCAGGATACCTCCCCACAAAATAAAATGGATGTCTAGCCTTGAATTGTGCGTAGCTCAATCAGACTAGACCGAATGTTGAGTAAGCTCCAAATGTTTAGCTAATAACCATGGCTAATGTAAGTGAAAACAATGTTGTACGAACAAGGTATCATGCTTCTTATCATCATAAATAAAAAAATGAATTACTTTTTTAACATCACCTAAAACTCGAAAATATGTTATGTGCACAAAAATGGTTACCTGCGTTGAACACCAATGCGAAATCTACTACTACATCATTTGGAAAATCAGATATGCAATTCTTAAACTGATGGGCTTGCCATGAATAAATGAAGTTGTGTTTAATGAACTTTCCTAGAGATACTACAAATAGAGACGCCAAATCCCTTGGTTTAAGCGACTTCCTAACTAGATCCTTTCTTTTACACACCTTTCCTTCGAAATTGGTGTCAACTGACTCAAATAACTTGACAAAGATTAATATTTCACTACTCAATTCATTTGGACACCACCTAAATCTACTAGGGCCACAATCTTGACATAAACCTATGACACATTTATGGCTGCGGAAGATGGCCTCAGTTTCTCTTGGACACAATACTGAATCGAAAAGACAACTTATGGAAGAGATAACATGCTCAAATGACTTACAGTGCTCAATGTAGGCTCCATCGACAAATTGGGCACTCACAAGTGCAAATTGCATTAGTTAGGGAGGCGTTATGGTGACGTAGTAGATTAATAGAGTCCTTGAGAAAACCCATTTGTACATGGTAAATGCAACACCATGTGTATCGATCCTTCAAGCGTCTCACAAAGTGTGGCTTAAGAGACTCGAATGTTCATAGTTGAACTTTGATATTTGGATGCATTCGCCTAAACCTAATAAATAAATCAACCTACGTAATAAAATGGACATACTGATTAGCTCTATAGCTAAGTGGTAGCTAATTAGCTACTACCATAGTTTAGTACAGTAGCTAATTAGATAAGTGGTAGCTAATTAGCTACTACCATAGTTTAGTACAATAGTTAATTAGGTAAGTGGTAACTAATTAGCTACTAGCATAGTTTAGTACAATAGCTAATTAGCTACCACTTAGCTAATTAGCTACTACCATAGTTTAGTATAGTAGTTAATTGGCTAAGTGGTAGTTAATTAGCTACTACCATACTTTAGTTGAGTAGCTAATTAGTTAAGTGGTAGCTAATTAGCTACTACCATAGTTTAATACAACAACTAATTAGCTACCACCATAGTTTAGTACAGTAGCTAATTAGCTAAGTGGTAGCTAATTTGCTACTACCATAATTTAGTACAATAGTTAATTAGCTATGTGGTAGATAATTAGCTACTACCATAGTTTAGTATAGTAGCTAATTAGCTAAGTGGTAGCTAGTTAGTTACTACCATAATACCAATTAATTAGTTATTTTGGTAGCTAATTAGCTATCCTAGCAACTAATTAGCCATCCTGGTAGCTAATTAGCTATCCTAGCAACTAATTAGATAAATAGCTATGCTCATATTCTTAGGTAGCTAAGTAGCTATTCTAGAAGGGGATTAACAATTCTGGTAGCTAATTAGCTATAGTCATAAGCAACTAGTTAGCTAGTCTGGTAGGGGATTAGCAATTCTTAGGTAGCTAATTAGCTATTGTGGTAGCTAAATAGCTATGAATGGTAGCTAATTAGCTATTCTGGTAACTAAATAGCTATGAATGGTAGCTAATTAGTTATTCTGGTAACTAAATAGCTATCTTCGATATTCTTAGGGAGCTAATTAGCTATTCTGGTAGCTAATTAGCTATTACTTGTAGCTAGTTAGCTATGGTTATATTCGGAGGTAGGTAATTAGCTATTCGGGTATGGTCATATTCGGAGGTAGGTAATAAGTTAACTAACTAAGCTCAAAAGTCAAAACAAATGTTGAGATAAATGAAAATACCTGAGGTACATCAAGAAGATGAATGGGATGCTCGTATTGACTCCTTCCAACACGTTTCCTACATAAATCCTTCTTATTGGGTGAAAGCCTACGCTCATTAGTTTAAAATATTGTGATTATATCCTTGATTTCTGATGTTATGGGTGTCATTGGCTTACATCTTGTTGTTAGCTTTAGTAGACTAGTTCCTTCACCCGAGGAAACTATCCGGTTCAATGTATTGTACACACTTTTTCTACTCACACCAATTACCTTAGATAGCACACTGATGTTAATATCATCAACATCGTTATTAAATAACATCAGTAAACTAGACCTTTTTAAGACAAGATCATCTTCTGACTTGCTCATGGATACGAAACTATTACGGAGATTATTTACTAGTATAAAATTTATGTTTGCATTAAGACCATCACAATCAACTAACTCCTTTATCGATGGATCATTTAATATTCCATAAAGTACTACCTTCTTGTCTTCATTACTGATGTGCTTGATTTGAACATTGAAATAGTCTATAACCTTTCTCTCTATGATAGTAGTCTCATTATTTCCATTCTAAGTGATATTTAGACCTATATTGCAACCAATACTATCTTTACCTTTAGTATGTGTGGCTTTCGTATCCTTCAACAATTGACGCTGTTTTTTTTTTCTGCCCAATACTTTCATATCACTTGTTGTGTCCTGATAGCGTCATCCCTATCCTAATGATCATTGAGGGGTAATTCGAAACAGCCTCCTTCCCCTTCCATTTGGCTTGATGGGTTTAAACCCTATATTTTCCCGAAAAAAAGACACGTATTAAATATGGCTATGGGCAACAACAATACACAAAAATATTCCGCAATACACAAGATTATACACAACAATACACAAGATAATTAATAGACAGAATAGTTATTCAAATCCAAGACCGAACAGTGGAGAATGTCGGCAGTGGAGGAGTGAACTCCATTTGATCGAACAATTTTGACAATCCAGGGCCAACCAATGGCGGCAATGGAGGAGTGAATTCCGTCGCATTGAACAGTGGTAGATGATGCTTGGAACACATAGTGACAACAACTGAGAGTAGAATGGTAGCAGTGGAGAAGGAGTGAACTCCTTCGGATCGAAAAGTGGCAGCAATACACAACCGAACAGTAGCGGCAACTGAGTGTAGAATGATGGCAATGGATGAGTGAACTCCGTCAAATCGAAAATTGGCAGCAATCCAGGACCGAACAATAGCGGAAACTGAGTGTAGAATGATGGCAATGGAGGATTGAAATCCGTAAGAATGAACAATGGCAGATGATGCTTGGAATGCACAGTGATGGCAACTAAGAGTACAATGGCGGTAGTGGAGAAGGAGTGAACTCCCTCGCATCGAAAAGTGGAAGCAATACACGACCGAACAATAGCGGCAACTAAGTGTAGAATGATGGCAATGGATGAGTGAACTCTGTCAAATCAAAAGTGGCCACAATCCAGGACCAAACAGCAGCGGCAATTGAGTGTGGAATGATGGCAATGGAGGAGTGAACTCCGTCAGATCGAACAGTGGCAGATGATGCTTGTAATGCACAATGATGGCAACTAAGAGTGGAATGGCAGTAGTGGAGAAGGAGTTAACTCCGTTGGATCAAAAAGTGGCAGCAATATACGACCTTCACAGTAGCGTCAACTGAGTGTAGAGTGGCAGCAATGGAGAAGTGAACTTGGCAAATAATGCTTGGATTGAACAGTGGCAGCAACTAAGTGTAGAATGGCAGCAATGGAGGAGTGTAGATGATGCTTGGACTAAATAGTGGCAGATGATACTTGGACCACACAATGTCGGTAACTAAGTGTAGAATGACGGCAATGGAGGAGTGGACTCAATAGGGTTTAGCAACAGTGGTAGTAATCTAAGCCAGAATACTCAACCAAAGATGGCCCACGTGATGTGGCAAAGGATCATGCATAATGGACCTAGGAATCTGGTATATAATTTATGGTGCACATATCAATTTATGTTGCACATTTATGGTGCTCATTTATATACATAATTAAAACTCTCTACTATTTTCAATGTTAACTTTTTGCATATCTAATTTATCAATGGTAGCTTTTTGCATAGCTAATTAGCTATGTCAAGGACATAGCTAATTGTTTCCACTCGCATGCTTTTACCCATTGGCAGATTCTTAAGAACAATGACGTCGGATGCTTCGTTGACGAAGGAGGAGGCTCTACGAATCTGGAAGAAAGCTTACCAATACTTGCTAAAGGGAGGATTCCTCTAGCGACACCCAAAGAGAAGGACAGCAATGCCACGTCGAGTGGTGGTGAAGAAAGAAGAGCAAGTGACGTTGCTGACAGAATTCCACGAGAGTCCTTGGGCATGTCATAGAGGAACATAACAGACATTCGAAAAGTTGAAGGAGAAGTACTGGTGGCCAAGCATGTACAAAGATGTACTCCATTTCATGTCCAAATGCGAAATTTGCCAAGTACATTCGAACATACGTCATCGTGATGAGTTACGGCCGACATACCCGCTCAAGATACACTTCAAATGGATGGTGGATCTAGTCTCGATGCCAATGGTGTTGTTGGGGTGGGGGGTGAAGACTAGAATGGGTTCACCCCCCCTCCCAAGGGGATTACAATAGAGAGAGCTAAGGAAGAGTGAGAATACAAGATGGCACCAAAAATGAGGGGAAAAAGCTATGTTCATTACATGCCCCATAAAGGGGTTTATATAATACAAAATGTAATGGTAAATAATAACTATTACAAAGAGACGACCGTTACACTCTTATCACATGCACATAATTGTGCATGTGCTCACACATACTCATCCTCACACACTCATATACATATTACACATACCGAACAACCCCTTCAACGTGTTTTACCCTTATGCCGCCCCGCACAACTCCTATGAGTAACACATGGCATGTCTTTGGGACAGTGCATCGCACGGTAAACCCACTAGCCATGGCAACTATAAACGACTGGAACTCCATCGGTTGTCTCAATGGTCGGAAATCCATCGACTGGATCATAGCTCTACGATCGATAACTTTGATCGGAGCATTGCTTGACTCGAACCTTCTCGTTCGGTCAGCATGTTGCTCAATTGAATCACACCCCAATTGGCTCCTCCATTGCGGCATGGGTCTTTCATGATTCTATCACATGTATGTGTATTTTTCGGTTTCATCATGTGAATTGAGCTTTGTATTTTGTACCCTTGGTCTCTAAAAATTTTACCCTCACGTTTTTTGAAATTTTATTTTTTGCCCTTTAATATTCAAAATTTTGTATTCTGCCCTCCAAAATTTGAAATTTTCTCTTCATACCCCTCTTCTATTTCTTCTTATCTCTTCGTCTTTTGCTTGGCTGTCTTCGCGGTTGCCACTCGGTCGTACTCTTGGTCACGTACCTAGGCCGTACTGTTAGGTGCGAGTCTCGATCATGCTTCTTGGTCATGCTTTGGTGCCGCACTCTCGACTGCATGTCTCAGCCGTCTTTTCGACCACGCGTCTCGACCGCGCTTCTCGGCCGTACTCTTGACCACGCGTCTCGGTCGTATTCTCAGACGCGCGTCTCGTTCATGCTCTCGTCCATGCATCTCGGCGGTGCTCTCGGACATGCGCCTTGGTCGTACTTCTCGGTCGTGCATCTCGGCCATATTCTGGTCGGCACGTTTCTGCCACGTGTCTCTGCTATGCTCTTGGTCGCGCGTCTCTAGCGGCATTGGCCATCTCCGCGCCTTTGTGATGGGCTGAGTCTCTCATGTCCCTGACCATCTCTTTTGCTCTCTTGGCTTCTATATTATCTGTGAGAAGAGGGGTTGCTTCCCATAGTCATGTGTCCACCTCGCCATAGCTATGTGTGCACCTTCACCTGTCTGTCTCTATCTGTCTTTGTCCTCTTTTTATTTTATTTTCTTTTCTTGTCCTATTTTGATTTCTCTCTATTTGTCTCTGTCCTCTTTTTATTTTATTTTATTTTATTGTCCTATTTTGATTTCTCTCTATTTGTCTTTGTCCTCTTTTTATTTTATTTTATTTTCTTGTCCTATTTTGATTTCTCTGCTTCTTGCCTCTTCTTCTTCCTTTTCTTTGTTTGTCTTTTCCTGTGTGTGACTGTTTGTATCCATTGGCCGTTTCTACTCAGTTGGCTATCCAGCGATCTGGGACCGTCTGTTTGCCGGTTGTCAGACTGAACGTCCTGCCGGCTGTCGGCCGTCTCCATCAGAGCTTGCTGTCGTCTCTCCATTCGGCTAGCTAACTGTGTTCGGGGTCGTCTATGTCCGCCGACCATTGACATCTACTCGGCCGTCTCTACCGCCAGTGGATATCTTTGTCCGGCCAACCGTCTATCTAGTCGTTGTCATGTGTTATCTTTGTTGTTGCTTGTGCGGTTGTACCTCATCATCTAGTTATACTCCTTGATCGTCTTCGTCTTCATACTTGCCTTCTTCATGGTTTTCTTCTTGTATATCTGCTTTGATCCTTTCCTCTTCTTCCTCATCATAAGAAACCTCCTTAGTCACATATAGACATGGTTTCTCCTCCAAGAGGTTCTCCATTGCCCTTTGTCACCATGAACGAGCCACTTGCTTGGGATTCCCAGATGCATTGATCATCATCATTATGTTTCGTAATGATAACCACCTTCTTTACTACCCTATAGGCAGAGTAGAAACCAACCCCAAATTGTTTGATCATACTTACATCAGCACCTACAACAAGAGCTTCCATGAAATCTTCGGTGCCTAAGCGGGCAATGTTACCAAGGTTGTTCACAAGATCTTCTTTGTTCATGCCAATACCACTATCAATGATTTCATGAGTGTTAGAGGACTTGTCGGGGATAACATGAAGGAAGAGTTCTGGTTGAGAATAAGATTTGCTCTTATTAGTTAGGCTCTCAAATAGAATCTTGTCCAGAGCATCGGAAGAGTTACTAATGAGTTCACGCAAGAAGGTGTCGATAATGAGGCTGGGAAGCTGGTTAACTCAGCCTGGAAGGCTAAGGTCTTCGTTTCGGCTGCCATAACCAGAGAGCTTAGCAAGATAGAAAACCCAGAAAAGAAGTAGCAAAAAACAAATAGGAAATGGATCAAAGACGCAGAAGTGTATTAGATGGTGACGGTTTCTATGATGGTTCTGGAAGATCTTAGTGCGTCGAGTATTTGCAGAGATCATATTCTTGTTAATGGAGCATGGAGCTCTCTAACATCAAAGTGCACGGTGTCTCTAACAAACAATAAGTGTGAGATTCTCTAACAAACTGCACATAGGCAAGGGCTTGACCGGAAGCTTCGCAGGAGCGACCTTATAAGCTTTATGCTCCATGATGGGAGGATGCACATGAAGCTTCCCAAACAGAGTCATCGATCATCATTCTCATCATCGCGGAGCAAACACGAAGAGTTTTGAGTCACCATTGAGCATCACAGAAAAATAGAGAAGGACGATGAGGTATCAGGAAACAAGACTAGGAACTGGTCATTCTCTACCATTCAAGAGAGAGATGACGTCAAAAGAAGACATCATGGTGACTTCGACTTGAGGTAGGGAGCGCGACTCTACGCCTGTAGTTGCGACTACTGACTGAGTTGTGGCAATGGAAAGCTTCGTTTTCCTGAGCGAGATAGAGAGAATATGGGGAGATGTAAGAATGATTTGTGTGCACAAAAGAGAGAGAGTATGTATGAATGACCTCCTCTCAAGGGCGGGCCATCCGTTAGGGCTTCACCCCTCCTCCCAAGGGGATTACAATAGAGAGAGCTAAGGAGAGTAAGAATACAAGATGACACCAAAAATGAGGGGAAAAAGCTATGTTCATTACATGCCCCATAAGGGGTTTATATAATACAAAATGTAACGGTAAATAATAATCATTACAAAAGAGACGACCGTTACAGTCTTGTCACATGCACATAATTGTGCATGTGCTCACACATACTCATCCTCACACACTCATATACATATTACACATACCGAACAACCCCTTCAACGTGTTTTACCCTTATGTTGCCCCATACAACTCCTACAGGTAACAAATGGGAGTGAGACAAATGAAGTACTTAGTACTGGCAAGAGAAGACCTAACAAATCAAGTGGAAGGACATGCCTTGGCAAATTAAAACAACGTCAGTTGTTTGCAAATTTCTACTCAACGAGGTTGTCTACTGATACGGATTTGTTGGAAAGATAGTGGCTGACTGAGGGGAGTTGGATGCACACGAAGCAACAGAGGACATGCCTTGGCAAATAAGACAACGTCAGCTGTTTGCAAATTTCTACTCAACGAGGTTGTCTACCAATACGGATCTGTTGGAAAGATAGTGGCTGACCGAGGGGAGTTGGATGCACACGAAGCAACAGAGTTCTTCGAACGACTAGGCGTGAAGCTTTCCCTCATGACTCCCTACAATCCAGAAGCGAATAGGAAGATCGAGCGAGGGCATTGACCATTCGTCAAAGCCATCTTACGAGCATGCAACGGTCAAGTCAAGAACTGGCCACGATTATTGCCATATGCCTTGTGGGCCGACAAAACTACACACAGTTTAGTGACAGGGTATATGCCAATAGAGCTTATGTATGGACAGAAGCTAGTAATGCCCATCAAAAGTGATACTTCGACTCACATCAACTCACCATACAATGTTGAGTTCCCTCCACAACAGATGATGACTTTTGCGGCGGCTACTTCCACTACACCCACTCCTACGAAACCCAGAAGCGCCAACAAACGTCCAACTAAAAGACCACAAGCTCCAATAGTTTCAACTACTCCAACCCCTCCAAAAACTACTAGTACCTAGGTAATCTCCACTGAATCACCGCTAATTTCCCAACACTTTGAAGATTACAAGTGTTATTGCAGAGTTTAAAAACCTGTATCGAAAAGTAGAAAAAGCTAAAAAAACATACACTCATATGTCAAACCTAAATTCCTAGAATATAGCCCCTCATAGCTTGAGAATCCATCTCCCTAGACTAATTATTGAGCAGGAAGATATTAATAAAAGCCTACAACTAGAGTTTACTTCCATCACAACACAATATAGTAAAGATCTCACTACCACATATGTTAAGCATTTAGATAGTGTTGTCCATTTCTACACAAAAACAGTAGATGACTTTCCTATAATTGTGCGTTCGGATATACTCAAAATTGCTAATCTTCTAAAAGCCCCTGTTTGTTTTGACGAAGTAGAGGAACCCGATTCAAGCCCAAACTCATTTAGCAAACAACTTGAAATTTTCCAAGAAGAGTTAGAAATTAATATTCTAAAAGAATGTAATACTATAACCCTCTCATTCACTTATAGGGAAGCCTTTAGGGCAGCTGCTATGCAAAGAAAAGACAAAGCCCAATCAATAAATGACAACACTCAAAGCACAAGTAAGCACCATATTAGAGAGATAGACATAGATATGGAGTCAGATGATGATATTGAAGAGGATATTTAAAAAGTAGTTGATAGTTTTGAGAAAGTACAATATAACAAATTTCAGTTTACAACTCAGCACAAAAACCCTAACTTGAGAACAAACCCTAACCCTAATTTGAGAACAAACCCTAACCCTAACCCTAACTTGAGAACAAACCCCAACCCTAACCCTAACTCTAAAACAATTCCCAACCTAAAAACTAACACTAACACAAACCCTAACCCTTGGCCTCGAACAACAAACCCGAAGCCTCCTCCACCACAAATTCATCGCGGATCATCCAGCCACCGCAACCATCCTCAATTCATATGCAACATAAATAATAATGAAGTTAGCATGAACCCATATCCTCACAACCTCAACCATCGAAACCCAAAAGTACTTTTCTATAGATCCAACAAGCTTTCGGTAGGCCCGAGCACAAACTCGGTCTACCCTCACAATAACCCGAACTCCAACTTTACCACTCATGCTTCCCTTCATACAGGTCCATCGCATCATCCATTGCAAGATCTCCATCAACAACCTCCATCATCACTTTTCGGCGGCAATAGAGACATCAACGGCTATAATCATCCACCACAAGATCTCCATCAACGACCACCATCATCACTTATCGGCAGCAATAGAGACATCAACCACTATAATCATCCACCACAAGATCTCCATCAACAACCACCATCATCAATTTTCGGCGGCAACAGAGACATTGACCACTATACGCATGGTTGGCCACATGCTGTAGACGGAGGACCTCCATCTCTGATCCATAGCCTCCACTCATCGGCCGCACCTCCTCGATTCTCGTCGACCCAACACAACCAACATCAGTTCGACTGGATTAATGCAGATGCGGGCTACAACGATGTTATGACCTCTGGTCAGACATTCGATTACAACAGAGTCCATCTCCCCCATTCTCACCTTCCTCCTCTACTCCTCAGCCCTCCTCTATATACTCAGCCCCTCGACACCTCTCATCCCTCCTTTCCCCCTCAATTTTCATTCCCTCCTCCTACGTTGGGACAACAACATAGCCCATCCCTTTTCCACACCAAGACCCTAACACCCTTTCCTTATTCATGGCCACCGCACCCATACCCCACTCACTCTCCAAACCCCCCCCCCACACACACACACTTTCTACTAATTCTTTGTATACCCCCTCGTTACTTTCCAATATTCCCCTATTTAACCCCATGCCCCCTTTTTGTAATGATCCTCACCCTAAATTTCCCCCCAAAACTTTGTATAATTTTGGCCTTACCCCTCCCCCAATCTCTAATATAGCCCCAACACCCCCTAATATTTTCACACACTCCTCCCATACCCCCCTCTCCATTCTTAATAATTCCACACATGCCACCCCCCCTTATTTTCACATAATTTGAATAAGAACCCCTCCCTATTTACATCTAACACCCCTCCCCTTTTTCCTAATTTTAACTTATCGGCCCCTACCACCCACCCATATAATAAATCAAAACCCACACAACTCTTACAAACCCCCCCGTCACCCCATAACTAAAACTTCGTCTTATACGTCTAAACCAAAAAACGTGTAGCGAGGCGTGCTAAACGAATTAGTAAACGGTTTAAGCACGCCTTACACCCGTGTAAACGTCTCTTTTACATACTAGATAGGCCCCCTTTAATGTGTGATACGTACATGTGGCTAGGTAGAAAAAACTCCCATTTCCCCTTCTCCCCTTACACTAAATCACGCACTAAAATGCTTAGACACAAGTTTTGGAAACCACTTACTCCCACCATAGACACGACTCCCGTCTTAAAAAGCAAAATTCATAATCTTTCAAATTACGCCCTTAGTAAATTAGAAATCAAACTTTTAAACCTAGGACTTAAGTTTATACCCCCCTACCCCCCACCTACTAACCAATCCATTCTTCAAGAATACCAAAACCTCAGTAGATCCTTGAGACTTGAACATTTCTTTAAAGACTTCAACTCTCCCCCCTCTAATCCCTTCAAACTACCCAACCCGAATTAGAACCCTCCTAAGTATCCACCATTAGAGTCTATACTCCATAAACACAATATCTCTCTCTCCACAAACCTCCATAATAATATACTACCTAATACCAAAATACCACTACACCTCCAAATAGCACTAACCAACCTTAGAAAAAACAAACAAATAATCATCCTACCAGCGGACAAAAACATCGGAGTTTGTGTCCTCGATAAAAAGACATACCTAGATAAAGCCCTAGAACATTTATCTGACATCACTACATATAAAAAAGTTAATAGTCTCCCATTAGAAGAACTTTTAAGTCGATTACATGACATAGTCAACCGTAACCTTAATATCTTGTCTCTCATAGAAATACAATTTATCCTACACAAATCTCCTAAAGGTTTCTCAGTACCTAATATGTACTTCCTACCAAAAGTACATAAAACCCCTGTTAGCTATAGACCAATTTGCTCATATAATGGTTCATTATTTGAACAAACGTCTAAATGGCTTCACCACCAACTCCTCCCTATACTTCTATGTCAAAAACAATATCTTAGGGACTCTCATTCCCTTGTCCAAACCTTAGAACAATTTATAACACCACCCAATAGCTACATTTTTTCTTTTGATGTTGAATCACTCTACCCTAGCATCCCACCAAAACTAGGACTTTTAGCCCTAAAAAATCTTATTTCCCCCCACTTTTCGAACCAAAAAACTAATTTGATTTATACCCTTAGTGCCCTCACTTTAGAATACCACTTCCTAAAATTCAACAACCAAATTTATCAACAAGTAAAACGAACTGCCATGGGCAGTAATTTTTCCGTTGTCTACGCATGTCTCTTCCTCTCATATCTAGAAAATTTCAATCCATCACCCCACCTTTTCTATTTCACTAGGTATATTGATGATGCCTTTGGCGTCTGGACTAGTACTAAACCCCAACTTTTCGAATACCTAAACTTCTATAGTAACACTACTCAAAACTCTATCAAACTAACCATACATACTTCTTACACGAAACTACCCTTTTTAGACTTGTGGATTAACTTAGATAATAATAGATTCACTTTTAATTGCTTTCAAAAAACACTTCATACATATTAATACATACCTTATTCCTCCAATCACCCTCTCCATGTTAAAAATAGTTTCGTTTCGAATGAATTAAAAAGATATATGGTTAGAGAAAGCACATCCCTAGGTTATTTAAATATGCAAAAGAAATTCTTTACGAGACTTAGGGCCCGAGGTTATCCCACACATTTTATTCTAAAGAACTTTAGAAAACACCCTTACTCCCTTAGACACACTCTCCTCTTCAAAGAAAAAACTAAAAAAACCACCCTACCCACTATCTTTAAACTTAGATATACTTGCCATACCCCCACACTAATTATCAAAGAAATACTCACTAGCCTACATTCTAGTATACAATTAGATCCCCAACTACAACATATCCCTAAACCCATTATTTGTTGGGCAAAAGCCAAAAACCTCCACTCTTTTCTAGTCAAAACTAAAAACATCGTAGACCCCCCATAAACATATTTTCTCACCCTTCATTTAATCTATCTTCCTTCCTTGTTCCTCTCTCCTTTCCCCTTACTACTATTTACTAGTCACACACATCTCCTTTTTCCCCTTCCCTCCTATCTATACCCCCCTATCACTCCCTTATATTTCACTAAAATCTATATTTCTCTCTCTCTCTCTCTCTCTCCCTTCCCCCTCCCCTATACCTCTCACTACCTTTTTATACACTCTCTCTCTTCCCTCGTTTCCCTCAAACCGTCTCCCCACCACCTCTTACTAACTTCCTTTTTCTATTTCCTTCCTTTCCCTTCGTATTTTCACCTTCACACCATCTTATGTTTACTTACTTATAATTACATACCCTATCACTCATTCATTTGCCCTTATCACCCTATCCCACTCACTCATCTATCTTATCACCCTATCAATCTTCCTATCACCAACTCATTTTTCCCCTTATCACCACTCCTATCATCAAGATCTTCCACCTTAAATCCTTACAAACTTCCATCTATTTACACTCTTATTACACCCCATTCACTATAATTATACTTTCCCTCTTTCTCCTCCCTTCCCCATTCTCAACATCCTATATAAACCACCATTTGTATTTCCATGACCTTTTGCAGTGATGAGTTCTAAGCGAGCGAAACTAGTTTGTTGCATAAGGTCTTTCCTTTAATTTTAATGAAAATTTCTTGAGTTTCTCTCTCTCTCTCTCTCTCTCTCACCTCTGTGCTTAGAATCTCTTCTTTTACTATTACATTATCTACCATATCACAAAGTCGCCCGCATTCCTTGCTACAACCGAACGATCAATAACAAAAAAGCCTTATGTATGGACAGAAGCTGATAATGTCCATCAAAAGGACGATTGCCTCATGCGTAGCGATACCATGGGAGAATGAGATGAGCCGAGAAGAATTATTAGAGTCACGGATAAGGCAGCTTGAAAGAAGGCCTAAAGATCTAGAAAAAGCGTGAAAGATGATGGAGGCAGCCCGAGTGAAGAACAAGATTCGGTTCGACAAGACACATCGACTACGTCCCAAAAAGATCGAAGAAGGAGATTGGGTATTGGTCTACGACAACAGCCTTGACAATCAACACAGGACAACAAGAAAGTTCGCAAGAAGATGGTTTGGAATGTATCTGGTGACAAGTGCCAACGACAATGCCACATACCACCTTGCGGAGCTAGACGAATCAAGGTTGGCCATACCCACTGAGGGAAAAAGTGTAAAGATTTTCAAGAAAAGACAAGACGAGGATCCTGAACACGATCACCTCAACGATAAAGATAGTAGAACGGAACCAACAAACTTGAGTTATGTGAACGAGGACGTGGAGGAATCTGATTAATCACCATAGCCGAAATCTCACACTCTCTCTTCTTGGCACGTACCGGAGGACGTGCGGTTTGGTGGGGGTGGATGTCATGAAGATTTTCGGCAATGGTGTGAAAATTGCATGGAACGTACAAAATCGAGTGTGGTTCTTCACACTCAATATGAAACAATAGTGGGAAGATACAATTTTATATTTGTTTAATATCTTGGTACGAAAAGATGGATGTCTTCAAGAGCTTTCGAATGTATTTTACTACATATGAAATGGACAACTAAGTGTCAAGTTATGTGAGGGTGAAGTTTGAGAAAAAGAAGAGAAAAACAAAACTGTGAGATATCCCACATAGATAGGACAAATCAGGAGCTCAGATTATATAACCATACACATATCTCTTTATATTATATATAAGTATTTGGAGCACAAAAAGGTTGGGTTGTAAAACTTTGACAAATGGATGTGGCCAAGTTGTTCAAATTCGTATTTGGAAGGACCGAACGACACTTGGTTTTTGGTCGAAATCAGACCGGACAACACTGGATCGGACAGACGGAACCGGACGACACTGAATCGATGGTCGAAGCGGACCAGACGACACTTGGTTTTTGGAAGGACAGAACCAGACGACGCCAAATCGGAAGGGCAGACTGAACTAGACGGCACTTGGTTTTTGGATGGACGGAACCGGATGATGCCAAATCGGACGGGCGGACCGGACCGGACGGCACTGGACTAGGTGGATGGGACCGGATCGGTCGGGACGGACAGGTCAGACAGACACAAACCGATCGGATAGGTTGATCGTGACACACGGTGTCGTGAAGATTTTCGGTGTGAAACAAACAAAATTGTCTATAGGTTGCATCGGTTCATTAGAGGTCGACTGAAGATGTAATATGCATTTGTAAATACAGGACTAAAGCCTTGAAAATTTTTGTGCTTACGGGGGTGTAAGTAAGAATTTGAACTTTGCACCTCCTAGATAAGAGTCAAAAGACTTACCACTAAGCCAAGTCATGACTTTAGAGATATGCTTTTATCATTGTACTTTTCATATGTAAAATCTCATACATGAGGGTTTGGATGACTGACACGGTCATCATACATCACATTTGATGCATGAATGCCAAATAGCAAACATGCATTCAATGCGTTGTATGGATGTCTTGTACCTTCACATGCATCATATGCATGGGGGCATCTATAAAAGAGTGGAGGAGTCAAGCAAGTGGGGACTAATGAAGAAATTGGGAAGAAAATAATAATAATAATAAATAAAGTTATCCTAATGGTGATGTATCTTGTCTCTCAAATCTAAAGTCGAGCGTTCAATTTTTATCTCAATCTCTCTCTCTCCATATCAATCTCTCTAAATCTATCTTAAATACTTTCTCGCTAAAGCTAGTACAAACTTTGAATCCTTTCGGTCCAAGACCCCGGCAGTTCCGCCTCACCATTCGCACATAGTGACGGATTTTCGCGACAGCATAATGCGAGCTTTGTTGGTTCCCTTGTCTGTTCTTGCTGGATCCGGATCTATCCAAATTGGTGCGCTTCTTCCAGCACTCGCTCTCTCTTTGGCCCTTTCGGCCATAGTACCAACACTCCATTCGAGTATTCTCTAGCCAGTTCCCAACACCGCCTTCACTCCCCCTTCTTGTGGAGGGTCGGGAATTGTTGTCGGCACCACCCTTGTGCCTTCGTTTCAGCCCTTTTCGGCCACTTCCACCATATGTCGATCCGCCTCGTCTGCCATGACCCCGGGGCCTCACCGCGTCTTTGTATAACATCTTGTTGTCGGTGTGCATGCTTGTCGATGCACCTATGTGGTTCTCCTCTACTAGCAGCATCAATTGTAAGTCGAAAAACGAGGGTGTATTATCCCTTGTACATATTGCAGTCCAGAATGCTTCGAACTTCAATGCTAGGCCCCTGAGACAGACCTGCACCATCTCATCTTCCTCGACGGTCACGTTAATGAAGGCAAGTGAGTCATCGATGTCTTTGATTTGGGCCATGTAGTCTAGCACCTACATGTCCTTTTGTCGGACATTGTTCAACTCCTATCAGAGTTGCAAGTTCCGAGCCGTGGTGCTTGAGACGAAGACCTTATTCAAGTTTCCCCATGTTTCCTTTGGCATCTTGGCGTCCCAGATATGGCTCAATAACTAATCGCTGACACTAGATGCAAAGCAATACATAACTCTACTTGCCGCTTGTTCCCAAGTCGGGAAGTCCATGTGTGTTGCATCGGGTGTCATATCATTAGCTTCGTCGACATAACTCCAGTAGCCATGCCCGAGCAAGTACTAGTGCATCTTGTACGACCAAGTTGCGTAGTTGGCTCTATCGAGCACTCCATCGGGAGTGAGCTAGACATTCCTTTGTCCATGCTAACCTTTGTTTCCTGTTCTCTACCGGGTGTTAGGGTTTGTCTTTGGAAATCACTCGTTAGTTTTAGAGGTTCTCAACCCTCGCACTCTGATTCCATGTAAAAGATAATGTGCGGAAGCTAAGACAAAACCAGCTAGTCCGGATAACAACAGAACACAGAATGGGGATTTAATGGAAAGCTTGAATATGCGGGAGAGACTGAGAGAGCAGAACAGAAAAAACTCAATTCAAACTAATAACACTTTGTACATACAATGTGCTCAATGAGCCTTTTTATACAAGTCCATGAAAGAATTGATAGAAGTACTGACAAGTACTTCAATGCTCATACAAGCGATTGACACTGACTCCTAAAAATATGCCTACGTACTAGGCTAGATTCGTAGGCATCTAACGGCCTACCGCTTACAATCCGATCCGGTTCTTCGATCCAGCTCCTGGTTTAGGATACCATCCAGACACCGATCCGGTTCTTCATTCCAAACTCTGATCCAACTATGGCTTGTCCAACCGATCCAGATCCATTTGAGCTTGTCCATTCAAAATTAAGCTAAACAAAAATTAACACATACCTATCATTAACCAATTAATAAATATGTTTGTCTTAATAAAATTGATATTAATAATAAGAAACATATACAATGTCTCAATTAACTAGATAATGGCTAAGTTAAAAACATGTGTGTAGAAAAAGAACTTAAGTAGCTCTTACTGTGTGGAAAGGGAAGGATAATGATCTTGAACCAAAGTAACCCAAAGTTGGAACCCTTTTGTGTGCATGTGAAAATTGAGTGGGAATTGTGAGGTCTTGAACTAGGGAGGAGAGAGAATAAAGGAGATAAGAGAGAAGAGGGAGAAAATGAAGTGAGGGAAGATGACAATGGTTGAAAGACAACAGTTGCAGACGTGCCATCACAAGATCACGATGAGAAACGATGGAAGGCGACAACCGACCAGGGTAGTCAAGCAACAACAATAGATGTAGGTGGAGGCCGTTCGATGATCGACAATGTTGAAGGAGTTAAGGTGGCAACATTGGGCAAGAGGTGGCTGAAGACAACGCAACAAGAAAATGATGGACCAAACAACATTTTCCTCACAAATGCCAATGTTCTACAATCACCTTGACGAGGCAAACAATTTGTGAAAGGGGGGCGTTTGACCAGATGCAAAGGCTCCCCCATTTTGGTCAATTATAAATATAGCCCTTGCTCGTGAGAGGGAGAATATAAAAAAATTATGATTATATTCCTCCTCTTTGGGAGCCGTTCAGTGGACAGACGTCAACCTTGGTTCATTTAGGGGGTTTGCCTCCCACTATCTAAAAATTTGCAGCTACACACAACTTTTTGCTCAGAGGTCAAAATCGAGATCCGAAAAATCGATAGTGGCCATTGGGACGAAATTGTTGTGTTGGTGTACTGAGTTGTCTAACACAACAATTCAAGTTTCAAGTAACTTTGCGTGCCGAGCTTAGATTTCAAACCAAAAAACAATCCTTGTTTAAATACGATTGAAAGTAACTATAAATGAATATCTAGATACTAGATAATTGAAATCAACTATAAAATGAATATCTAAATAAGTTAGATAATTGAATATGGAAAACCTAAATACATCAAATTGATGGGTCCATCAAGTTTCAACAAGATTTACTCAACTCCGTTACATGGAGAGGATAAAGAAAGGATGAAAGATAAATGGGAGAATTAGTGGAGCTTCTAGAGGAAATCCTCAACTTTAAGTGTAATATCTCAAGAGAAGATTATCACATCACCTCTTCTCATTGTTGCTCTCACATGTTGTCGTGTAAACACGCGTAAGTGTGTTACTCGAGCGGGACCATGGGGTCTTGGACTAGCGAGGACACAAAGACTAGGAGTATCATTAACTCTCCAAAGCCAAGTGTTATTGTAGTTAGATCCTTTCATCTAATTGTAATAACATAATGAGGTTTACTAATAATAATAGATGGATTCATTGTATGTAGCAATAAGCTTCTTCAATTGAAAGAGTTGACCATTCATGAGCATAATGGAAATTAGAAAAGATAATATACCAAGGTCATATGTTAACATGTACACAAATTAAGTCATAACAATTGTCATGGTCACTAATGCGATAAATGAAATTTAACTTAGAAATTCAAATTGGTTTAGAATTAAAATAAATAAATAAAGATTATTGATTATATCCAAAAACTAAGAATTTTCATGAAATGAATGTTAAAATAGTAATAAAGGTAGGCATTTTTGTCATGCATCTAGTGGAAAAGTAATCTCTTTATGGGTACAAAAAAGTAATAGTGGCGTTCTATGATATTTCATTTAAAAATTGATCAACAAATTTTACAAGGTGCACTCTATAGATTAGGACGTCTCCACCTTAAAGGCAATTGATCTATTATCACACAGGACAACGAGTTAGGTAGTGAGGAATCAAATAATGTCAAGTCTAATGAAAAAGGGCTTTCAAAACTCCTCTTTCCATGGTTTTATATAGAGAAGTGCATTAGTACAAAAGTTTGTTCAAATATGGATGCATACATATATACAAACATACATAAATGTATTGGTACACTAGGTTACACACCAACACGGTCTTTGTCAAAAAGGTATTTCTAATCCATTGCATCCTAGGTTTCATAATGCTATACATCTTATACCTTTGTATAAATCTAAGAGATTCACCTAAGACAACCATAACAATCTATTTATAATTGATCGTTGGATATTATAGATCCACATGATTTTCGTCACCTTTGGCGCAATAGAGGACTTGTAGAATTTTGTGCTTCGAAATGCAAAATTGGAGAACAATGAAAAGCTATGCCATAAGACATACAAGTTGATGAGATGCAAGAGGTTGATGTTCATGTGATGTAAATGAATTACATCACCATTCTCGCCTCACTCAATTTACATTGAATTAAGTTATTCCTCGTATTAAATAGTTTACCACAATGCACAATATAGACACAAGAAAAAATGCATGATAAAAAGAAATACATGTCTCTGTGCACAAAGTGGAAATTTGGGTGGAATAGAGGCTTGGGATTCATAGGTTAGTGATGTCCACATGGAAGACAAGAATGATGCAAAGGTGGGATAGAAATGTATTTTTGGCAATGGAAATATATAGGGGTAATAGAATATACCTTTATTTATGAAGGGAATCTTCTATATTATAATAACAAAACTATGAGATGACGTAATATCAAATTTGGGACGTAGACATACATTATGTATACAAAATGATAGTGTATACTTATTTTTGGAAAGCTATTTTTTTATGTTGAAAAAGTAAAATGTATTGAATGTGTATTTGTAACAACTCAAACAAATGTGATTACTTCATGAATACAACTCAATACAATTGGCATCTTTGTAGTGTATCCTGGTTGTATTTGTCTACATATGAATAACTACATAAAGGGTTATTAAAGAATAATTGAAGAAGGGCTTTAGTTATTAGCACAAGGTCGATGATTATAGGGGTTTTCTAGTATGAGAGGATTTCTAAAACATTGTTCGAATGCATGTGACTCTCAGATCAATGAGGCCCCTTTAGATTCTAATTTCTTAGCATAAAGATTGATCAAATTTCTCCTACTTTACCATATTGTATAAAAGGTTTTTGAAAACCTTAATATGGAAAAGGGGAACATTTGACTTACGTTATTCAATTTAATTAATTAATCAATTAATTACTCATTTCCTCATTGATCTAAATCTTCTTGTTAATTTTGACTATGTGCATTAACTCTTTGATCTTGGTTGATGAAAGTGACAAAATACACTTCATAATTAGAACATTTCTTTTCAAGTTTATCGAAACAAGTTATGAAGTATTATTTCACCTCTATCAAATTTAGAAAGCTTTAATTTTAGGCATATATACAGTAACCATTCGGTTAAGTGCATGTTCACTTAAGTATACCATTTTATTAAGTGCGCTTATTTCATGATGAAATTACTTAAAACCAAATTGAAACTATGTTCTAAACATTCAAAAAACAACAAGATTTGCCCATCACTCAGTCAAGATATCCCACAAATTTATTGTTGTAAATAAACATGTTCTAAGACTTTGGAATCTGGATGTGATGAAAAGTTTTTTTTACTAGTTTTTCTTAATGCATGTACAATAACAATGTGTAACATAAGGTGTTCGCCTACTGTGAACATGGGGAATGAGATGTTTAAGCAAGCAAGGACCTTAACATTCTTCTTTTGAAGGCAAAATGTTTTAGCTAGCTTTGCTTAAATTGTGTCTAATGTATAGAAATCCTTAAAAATGTTAATCTTCTCCTAATATTAAAGCTCTTTGGTAACAATGTAATGTTTGACTTCTAAGGAAAATGTGAATAATCGGTTAAGCAAGGGTTTCAAAATATGTGTATACTCAAGTTAGTTAATGTGAAGTGTCTTTATATGTATGTATATATAATGAAGACTATCTTCTCGTTATTCATGATCAACACTCAATAAAATTGATGTTGTGAACCACAAAATGAATTGAACTTAGATCTTGCATTCCTACCATTACATAGGTTGGTCGTGGGTCTATGAAGTGAAAGCTATTAATCAGTTAATCGATTAATAGCTCATTATGTGTGTTGGGTCTATCCACTGAAGTGGAGCACATGACATGGAGCTGGCTGACAGCCAGCTACCGACTCAGTGTCGAATTGGTTGGGTACCAATTCGGGTTGAGTGTTAAATCGGCTGGGTGTCGAGTCGAGTTGAGCGTTAATTCAGTTGAATGCCGAATCGGCTCAAAGCTAAAGAAGGGAAAAAGGTATAATTGTTTATAACTATATATAACTATGACTATAATATGCAGAGAATCAGGACATCTAAACTACGCACAATACCTCCCTTCTCTTCTTTCTCTTGTATTCATACCATAAACACCAAAAAATAAACATATGAAAGAAATGTGGTGAGTGACGTGGATTGCAGTAGCGTGGGAGCCATTACAACAACAAGGAGGGCAACCTCAACGATGGCTGTTGGGGTTGGGCTTTCTCAAAATTAGAACAGGAAAGAAAAAATTGAGATTTTCTTTTTCACTAAAAAAGCCCTAACAACTTGGTTAAGTGTGCACCTTTCCCTTGCGTTCAAAGTGCGCACTTAACCAAATGTCTATTGTACAATTTCTTCAAGAGGGGATTTTGTTGGCCTAGCTTAGGCATATAAAATCTAACAATGTAAAGGGCACATGGGCACAAATGGTAGGAGGATTGAAGTTTATATATCCAAGTAGTTATGGTATTCTAAAGGTGCCTTGATAGGATGGGCAAAGAGTAGTAGTTAGTGTATTCTAAAGTTGCCTTGATAGGATGGGCAAACAATGTTGCCTTTTGACAGCTGTTTTGACTGTTTTTGGCAAATTTAACCGTATATGAAGCTTAATTTGAAAATGAAACCATCAAGCTTGATGGGCATATATTTTATAAAAATGTAAAAGTGAGGGTTAAAAATTTGTTAATACCATCAAATTTTGCTAAGGCCAAAACAATAGTACATGTACTAGTAGTTACAAATTACAATTCATAGGCTATAGGATATAGTTTTCTTTTAGAAAGGTAAATGTGTAAACATATGTTATGCGATGTGATAAAGGAGAAGAAGTGCCTGGACATATGCATAGTGTGAAAATAAATCTAGGGATTCTTTTACTTTCAACCCATTCCTCTCTTTTGACCTCCAAAGACAATAATATAAGATCTATCTATTTACCTATCTTCACTTGCTTCTAATTTTTTCTTGATTTCTCTCTCACTCTTTCCGTTGCTTTGATCAAGTAGTAATTCTTTCTTTCTTTCTCAAGTTCTTTGCTTTGATCAAATTGTACTTTGTTCTTTCTTTCTTTCCCACCCTCTCTCACACACAAGTTATAATTGATCATTGATGGAATACATCGACAACTTTGCAACTTTGCTTCTCTACTTCTCTTTGATAAGTGATATATCCCCTCTCTATGATACTGTGTCTTTGTGTTATATATTTTTTGGCAAAATATTTGGAAAATAATTTAGTTCAAGACAAACTAAAGAAGATGTTACATATTCTATAGAAAAACAAGATGTTTAAAAATATAGTAGATTTTGAGTTATGGCTAGTACCTAATCCATTATCACATAACATATAATAAGTAACCATAACTAAAAATCGTCGATATTTTTAAACACCTTCATTTTTTCTGTAGAATTTGTAGCATCTTGTTTAGTTTGTCTTGAACTAAATTATTTTCCATATATTTTGCTAAAAAATATATAACACAAAGAAACAATATCATAGAGAGGAGAGAAATCACTTACCGAAGAGAAGAAGAGAAGCAAAGTTGCAAAGTTCTGGATGTATTCCATTAATGATAAATTATAACTTGTGTGTGAGAGATGGTGGGAAAGAAAGAAACAACAAAGTACAATTTGATCAAAGCAAAGAACTTGAGAAAGAAAAAAATAATTACAACTTGATCAAACCAAGGGAGAGAGTGAGAGAGAAATCAAGAAAGAAGTAGAAGCAAGAGGAGAGAGAGAGAGAGAGAGAGAAACAAACAAACAAACAAACAAAACACCGGAATGGGTTGAAAATAGAAGAAGCCCTAAGTTTATATTTCACGCTATGCATATGTTCGGGCACTTCTTATCCTTTATCACATCACATAACATATGTTTACACGTTTACCTTTCTAAAATAAAACTATATGATATAACTTATGAATTGCAATTTGTAACTACTAATACATGTACTATTGTTTTGGCCTTAGCAAAATTTGACTACTGCTTTTACGTTTTTAAAAAATATATGCCCCTCATATTGACGGTTTCATTTTCAAATTAACCTTCATATACGGTTAAATTTGCCAAAAACGGTCAAAATGGTCGTCAAAAGGTGACACTTGTGCTGATTCTTTCTTTCAGCTACTCCATTTTGTTGGGGTGTGTGTTGGCACGAAAATTCTCTCCTTATTCCCTCACTTTGGAGATAGGAGACGAATTCATTGGAGAAGTACTCCTTCCCTCCATCCAATCATAGTCGTCGAATATGCCGACTCGTCTCTTTCTCCACTTGGCCCTTAAGTTTTTGGAAGTGAGAGAGCACTTCACTCTTTTTCTTCATCGGGGAGATCCACGTGTAGCGAGAGTAGTCATCGATGAAGGTGATGTAGTAATGGCATATGCCGATCGTCGACATTTGAGCCAGTCCCCATACATCCAAGTGGATCACGTCGAGGAGGACTTTGCTTACGTAGCTCTCCTTTGGGAATGGGGGTCAATGTTGTTTGCGGAGTTGATATACTTCGCACACTCGGTCGACTCGTTTTGATTCAAAGGCCGGAAATCTGATGACAACTCCCTTTGATAGCATTCCTCGAAGCCATTAGAGGTTGATGTGGCTGATTCTCTTATGCCACAACTCGATGTTCGTCTTGGTTTGGAGACCTTTGACATACATGACCAATTTCACCTTGTTCGAATCGAGGATGAACATTCGGCCTTCTCTCCGTCCCTTAGCTATGAGTCAACCATATTTTTCTATAAATCATGATTCGTTCTTGAAATAAACTTTCATGCCTTGCTCCACGATTTGGCCGACCGAGACCAAATTATTTGTTATTGTTGGTACATGCAAGACGTTTTTTATGCAAGTTTGTTCCCCTTCTTTCCCGAATGGGACATTGCCGATGTGCCAAATGGGATGTGTGGTGTCATCTCCCCTCTTTATGTAGTCGGGTCAATCTGGAACCACTCTTGGTGTGATGTCATATGATGTGAGGCGCCGGAGTCGACGAACCTCACGTCTTCCGAGTTGGAGGTGCTTGTGGAGTCGGAGGTCGTCATATAGTTCTCTCTAGTTGCAAGTAATGGGCCACGTTTTCCGACCTTGTTCGGCATGGAAGCTCCCCCTTCTTCCAAAGGTTCCTCGATGGCTTCTGTCTTCTTGTCGAAGATTTGAGTTCCCTTCGTGAGATGGGCCAAATCAACCTCTTTTACCACCTCAACCTCATCCTCGGCCACCATCCGAATTCGAGAAGAACATTTGTCCTTTCGACGTCTTCATCTTGGTTCGGGAGTGGTTCTCTTCAACCAATAGCATTGATTGAAGGTCGAAGAAGGAAGGAGGGTTTTCTCTTGCTAAGATAGTCGTCCTTATCGGGTCCAACCATTGTGCAAGACAACCCAAACATACTTGAATCATCTCGTGTTCATTGACGTTTATGTTGATGGAGCCAAGCGAGTTGTGTGAAGGATCTATATATCGATGGAGTTAACTCCTCGATGTCGTTTGCGGAGTTCGGACCGGTGTATACCCTTTTGATGGCGAATCGGGCGAAGATGGTTGTCGGACACCTTCGACCCTCACACTCACTTAACGATTAATAGATGATTAAGCACGATATCTCTCTCACTCTCTCAAGCTCACTGTCATAACAATAGGGTAATGAATATGGACAATAAGAGTAATGAATATGTTATTAACCCTCTTTGCTAAGAGGTCTAGCACCAACAAGGAAGAGAGATTAGTGTTCTCTAACTAAACACATCACTAATCTCTCTTAAGCTTAAAGGTTACAAGGAGGAGGAGAGGAAGCTCTAGCTCTTAATCAATAGGGAGATCTTTACAAATGGAAGAGCCCTTACAAAGCCACCACCATGTGGTTTATATAGTGTTTACATTTAGGGTATGGACCTTTCACACTTGGATGTCTCTTAGACCTCTTTCCTCTTGCCATTCCCTCTTCGTAGGTCCTTTAGCCATACTACGTATTTGTTGATGCATATTTCTTCATTACCGGTCGTGGTGCGATCCAAGCACTTAACATCCCGCCCAACCAATGAGTGCACACTCCCGGGTGCACTGTGGGAGGGGAGCATCGGGCGTCAGGGGCGGGAAGGATAGAGGAGGGGGGTTCGTCGGGGGGTGGTCGATGGCGAGTTTGTGGGCCCACTGGACCGGTTGAGGATTGTGTGCCCACTTGAGGAACTCACTGGTGGTACGGTTGATGGCGTCGGTGTCACCGATCTGGGCGATGGTGCTACAATGATTGTGGAGGTGAGGGGGAATTTCGGTGAAATGCCAACCTTCGTGTCTAGAATACTTGGAGTAGGCGACGGGGATGATGTTGGGGACAACGCCAGGGGCCTTCGTGGTGTGGAAGGGAATGTCATTCACCGACAAATGTAGCGTAGTGCAAACGTCCGCGACCTTGAATTGGAACTCGACAGGGGTAACATCTGCGAAGCCATGTGTGCAAACGTAGCCGATGTCGGGGTAGTGCGCGTAGAGGGGCTTGGTGAATGGGGTGGACGCATCGATTATAACCTGCTAGGACAAAGATTAGTATAGTCGTATGAGAGTGTACCAATTCTTACACTCCCTGGCCCTTGTCGACACACCAATACAACTGATGATTAGTGTATTTATCGATTGATATGAATGACTTATTTTGATTAGTTATAATTATTATAATTGAAAGTAGTATGAGGTATTTGGAGGTATAGCGATATTTATATTTATATTTTGAAGGGATGGACGGGTTAGTGTCTAGGTTGTGTTTGGGCGGCGGGGTTCTTTCGGCGGACTAGGGGTGAGTGGTTCGAAGAGGGCTTTTCTTCGAACCGGGGGTGGGGGGTTCAACGTTCTTCGAACTGGGAGTGAGTGGTTCGAAGAGTACCTCTCGTCGAACCGGGAGGAAGGGGTTCGAAGAGTGTCTCTCTTCGAACCAGGGGGAAGGGGTTCGAAGAGTACCGCTCTTCGAACCGGTGGGAAGGGATTCAAAGAGTACCTCTCTTCGAACCAGGGAGGGGTTCAAAGAGCGTCTCTCTTCGAACCGGTGGGAAGGGGTTCGAAGAGCGTCTCTCTTCGAACCAGTGGGAAGGGGTTCGAAGGGTGTCTCTCTTCGGACTGGTGGTAGGGAGTTCGAAGAGCGACACAAAGGGAGGGCCATGAGGAAGTGTTAGGGCACGCGTGGAGGAGCCAGATGCAACTGTCGGCACCAAGGGGTTGGCAGAAACGACACGGTAGTCATCGTGGCCACCGTAGGAGGTGGGTAGTTTTGTGGCATTAGCGGGGGCCGTGTGAGAGCGCAAGAAGAGAGAGCAAAAAACAGATTTTTAGACCCACTCGAGGGTAGAGTGTAACACGAGAGGGGCTGGAGCGCGATCATAGAGGGAGGAGTAAAAGTGGTGAGGGAGAAGAGAGAGTCGTGAGGTGGAAAGAGGAGTGGGAAAGGAGGGAAAAAGAGACAGGATCTAAAAATACCATGAAAAATAATATGTAAAAGAGCGAGAGGAACATAAATAGATAGACCACGAGTAGAAATAATCGGTGGAGGGGCCCCTAAAAATAAAGGGTAACTCTAATATTTTAAATACTAATAAATATACCAGAAAAGAAAAAATTGAGGGCGGGGGTGGTACGAGTAATGAATAAATAAATTATTGTCTAATGGGGATGGTAACAGATGTCGGGGGAGAAGACGGGCCGAGTAGTTGATGAGCGAAGTGACATAATGTATGGTGACGGGGTAGCACGGTGTGGGGTGGGTCCATGTTTATGTGCGGGGGGGTAGTGTTGGACGGGAATCCACCGAGGATTTCATGAGAGTTTGGAAAATTTAGGGGATTTTGGGTGGGGTTGAGGTGGCGGGTGTGGGGTGTGGGGGCTGCATTGTTCAAGTATTGTTCAAGGGTCTTTGTATGCCTTTAAGGCCCAGACCCATGACATCCTTTCAAGGGGGATAAGGGGGGTTTGTGAGGTAGTTCTATGGGGAATTCAACATCCTAGTTGCTGAGTCTGGTCGAGGTCTATGGCCTTAACCTGGGCGGGGTATTTGGCCGATGTGTGTAGTTGTCGAGAGTCCCGTGCAGTCGTAGTATGGTCGCAGGTGGGAAGCCAGCTTCGTTTCAGGACCCAAAAGCTAATGGCACCTTTGTGCCAACCTTGGGCGTTTGTGAGTGCTTTTCTAACTCGCCAAATAGCACGTTCTCCGCGGCGTGGTCCTTCGGCGAATGTCGCGTGGACATTCACCCATTTGCGTGGCGCAAATGTCCTTGTTCCGATGTTAGCGTATCTCTAGCCTTGGGTGTCCAGTGGTTGCGCACATTCTTTTTGGTTGGGTGGTTTAGCGCTCTAGAGTTCGTCGAGATCGGTGGGGTGTGATTCGAGAGTTGTTGCAACAAGTTTCTCGGACCTCACACCATTTGCAGTTTGGAAAGAGACGATGTTCTTGCTTGGCAACAGGAGACATTCACTTATGTGACACCAATCCAAACCGAGGAGGCACGGGGTGTACAACACTTTCGGTGGGAGGACCCGAAATCAAAATGAGTGGTCACTGTATTTTGTCTTGATGTTACACACGAAGGTCCCAAGGCAGAGCGATGTGGAACCATCAAAGCCAAGGAATTTGTCGTTGCATACTTCGAGGTCCGGACACCCTAGATGTCCCCATGTTTCAAAGGAAAAAAGGGTTAGTGATGCTCCGATGTCGATTTCTGCCATTAAAGGTACGTCATCAGCGAAGCATGGTAGGTGCGTCGTCACGTCATTACAGTCGATCGCCTTAACCATAGTTGTAGGGTTGGTGTCCCCTTGTCTTTTCAGTTTCTCTTGCGCATTGCGAAGGTTGGTTTCTAGTCGGGCCATTCGGCCTTCGGATGCCTTAAGTTTGGCTTCCACTTCTCATTGTCGAGCCGTGAGTAGGGCTTCGAGGGTGAGGGGTCCATAGCAACGTTTGAGCTTGCTCCCATTGCTGAATCCTAGGATGTCGAGTCCTTTGAGCGTGCATATTCAACATGTTCCTATCTTGGCAATCTCTGAGACCACATAGGGTCCTTCGCCTCGTAATTTGAGCTTCTTTTTGTGTCGTTGAGCCATGTCCCTTTCAGCTAGGTCTTTGTCTTTTACGTCTACTCATTTCCGCTAGGGTACGAGAGTGGTGACCTTAAAACACGAGATCGTGTCTCCGTCCTCATCGCGACACTTTGTACCAATGGGGTACATTGCATCAGTCATGGCGAGAGAGTGCACCCAATTCATCTCTGACACATCAGAGGCTACGGATTGGTCTTCTCTCGCATTCTCTGCCCTAGGATTAGTGGATGTTTGGGTAAATGGTTGACCCTTAGCCAAGAATTGAACTATCTTTGTGGGGTGACATGCTAGGAGGTTGGTCTTGAACTCGATGGTTTCTGACTAGTCATCCACAAGAGGCTGCCTTCTTGTTCGTGCACTTTTTGTGTGTATGCTTTGATGCGAAAGGTTTTGTTGTTTTTACGCATGTAGATTGTATAGTTCCCGAAATCCATCACAAGGTGGCTTACACATAGGAATGGTCTCCCTAGTAAACACTCGTAAGCCACATGATTGGACGATCTTGTGACAATGAAGGTGAGATTGAACTCGACCCCATGGATAGTGAAGTGGTGTACAGGGATCATGCCTTCTGGCCGTTGGATGGACCCATCTGCCATTCGGATTTTGACGTCCGAAGGAAGAATTTCTAGGCTCCCCCACTTACATCAACATTCGTAGCGGACTATACTTACCCCTGCTCTGGTGTCAATGATCGCATCACACCGTGCCGTTGGCGCAGACGGGGAGAGTGAAACTAGTATTGTCGCTCTCGAAGTGAGCTTCGCATATATCTATCGGTGTTCCTTCGGGTTGTTTGGGGACTGTGGTCATATGAGGAATGTGGGTGTGTATCTTTTTTCCATAACCTGCTGATAGGCCTCCATTGAGGCAGCGAAGGACTTCTTGCCATGGTTGGATGTCGAGTTTGAGCAGCTCTTCGAGTGTGAAATCTATTTCCTTGGCGAGTATAGGTCGTAGTTGGGGGTTGTCGGTCACGAGGGTGTCGATGTAGCTCTATACTTCACGTAATGTGAGTCATAATTTTAAATTTAACATTTGTTGGAGCAGGGTTGTGTTGACCTCTTTGATTGGGGTAGATTGGGAGATGGCAGTGTCGGTGTCGGTTGGTGTTACGACGAGGAGGGGTGTATCCATGTTTTGGGGTGGAGGATTTAACCATTCTTCGAGTTGGTCGAAGTTTAGGCCCAAGAGACTAAGCGGTCTTTCGAACTATTCGTGTCGTATGAGTTTGATGTACTCTTCGACCTTTTGTTTTTCAGCCACTAGGTTTGGGTATGCCGCTAGGTGTGCCGGCAACTCTTGGTTAGGGTTGACGAGTATTGTTTCTACGTCTCCCTCCGGTACTTGATCTTGCTTCGAGTCCTGCGTGGATGCATTTTTTTTGGATTTTCGTCTCTTACGCTTAGTCGTGGGGAGGCCTTGGGCATGATACTTTAAGTTATGAGCTACTCTTTGAGCTCGTGTGATGATGGCGCCAACCGTTGATGGTATGATAGATAATAGATTTGCGCCAATCCATTTCTTTTTTTGGGGGCAATCAAGTACTAAGTGTTCTTTACCACACCCTGGGCATGATAGTTCTCTTTGGAACCACTCGATAAGGTCTTGTGACTATTGGGTGAAACTTTGTACCGGTGATTGTGGGGGTGTTTCGAGTGGGGGATGTCATGGTCGTTGTGCCATCCGGTTGTAGTACTCATGTTTGGATGGGCACTCTCTAACCATATGTGGGCCTTGGCAATTGAAACATTTCAGTTCGGACCTTCTTAGACCATTATTGTTGCGATATCCCATCGACGGGCCTCTCTTTTCTCCTCTCAAGACGTACACTAGTATTTGGTCGCCTTCAAAGTCCACGAAATGGGAAAGCACCTCTTCTTCAACGCCGTACTCCCGGTATGAGTCTTTATATTCGGGGGTGCTCCCCCCAACCTGAGTTTGGTTATCGGTGGCGTATTCTAGTTCAGCGAGGCGAGCTCCGATGCGTGGTACTGGGGGTTGTTGGGGAAGTATTGCCGGTAGTTGTGGGCGGCTAAGCGGTGGAGGTGATCGTGAGTGCTCGACCATTGGTGCTTGGTTATACCTTCCGTTTGGGGCTTGCCAACAGTTCTCTTGAGAAGGCATCACGAAGGCTTTGCAACACTTACAGTATTGAGGTCGTTGTTGGTGGAGGAGGGGGCATTCATGCCCCATGTGATGGCCATGGCACACCGTACACCTTACATTTTCTCTTTGGGCATATGCTTGGGGTCTTTCTATATAGCGTGTTCTCAACGGCGTGGGTGGAGTGGGATCTGATGGCTTCTCACGGTTGTTCGTGTTGTCTGCCTGGCTGGACTAGCCTCAACACAGGTGTCTATCCGACACTTCTCCAAAGGGGTGGTAAGGATTGGATGCTAGGTTACACGCGTAAGATGATTACAATTAAGCACAGACGGTAAAACAATACGAAGATACAGATAAACACGCAATAATTACTTTTGTATTACTTCCGTCCCCCGTTACAAATCATCGGATCCTTTTATAGGCATCCGGCAAGGTTACAATCGGTGCGCTTAGGCAACCGGCATCCGAATCGGTTCGGATCCGGATCGGTACAACTGTACCGGATCCGTCCCTCCGAATAATAATTCTACTATTATTTACTTCCTATTATCCGATCTGACTCCGCCTTCCCACTTGTCCTTGCTCTTCTGACCGGTCAACACATGGCACGCCCGTGGGAAAGTGCCTTGCACTTCGAATCCACTCCCGGCCTCATTCTTCCTCCAAAATATCGAGCACACTCTGCTCGATGGGGTCAAGTGGTGCTTCTTCCTCCAATTCCTGTTCCTTGCCTGCCTGGTCTCCGACCTCCGGTTGGGTTGGCTGTTCCGTAAAAATTTGCTGCTCTAGCTCTGCTTGATTATGTGGTGCCGGTGCTTCCTCACCGCTCTGTCCGGGTTCTTCCTGTTCTCCCTCCGTTCCAGGCTCTGTTCTGTTACCAGTGTCGCTTTCTCCGGTCTCGACTGGTCGGCTCGGTACGCTTTCTTCCTCTGCTCTGGTGTCTTCCGGTCTCAGCTCTTCTTCTTCTCCGGCATCGGTCTGCTCCTGCTCTTCTTGATTTCCTTCGAACGGAAGTTCTTCTTCGGGTATTCCTTGTCGGGGTTGTTCGGTGTCGGTTGGTTCAACTTCAGACAGTCGCTCTCCCTCACTTATAGTGATTGGCGTCGTTCTTCCCTTGGCTTCCTGTCTTACCCGGTCCTGCTCGTATTTCTCCAACTCCAACTAAGTTGCGAGTTGCCCGTCATCCAACCTCTCTACCAACCCTCAGATTTCTTTGAGATGTTCTTCCGCTAAAGCGTAGAAATCCTCTGACAATTCTTCCCGAATGGAGACGATACTTTCTTCATCCATCTTGTAGAACTTGTCACCGGTCTTCCTCCGATTCTCGGCATCAGCTCGGAGTGTCTGCAGCTCGGCTACCTGTTGTGACCACTCCTTCCATAGCTTTTCCGTACTTTCGTTGATGCTTGCCTGAGCTTGGGTACTCCAACCTGACATGCTGAGCTTGATCTAGTCAACCCCCGCCTTAGCATGCGCATAAGCTTCTTGCTTTTCCTTCCTTGGCCGTTTTATAATGTCGGCCATTATCTGAGCCTGGGCCTCGTAATCCGCTTTCTTCTTTTCATAGGTACTTTGCAGTTTGTTGATCGTGAAGGTCGATCTTTCCTTTTCTTCATTCCTGATCTTGGTCAGATCCAGCTTTTCCCGCCTTAGCGCCTCTAATTCCTTCCTTCTCTCCGTCGCTTGGGTTATTTCCGCCGACAATGCTTCCTTTTTGGCACTGACCTCATCCATTGTCTTAGCCAGGTCTAATCGGGTCTCTTTGAGCTGTTCTTTCAGCTTCTCTATTTGCCGGTCGTAGTCTGCTGCCCGTTTCTTGTTGTCCGACTCGGCCTGCTTGTGATCTCGGTAGAGACGGTCGAAGTCCTCCGTCTTCTGCTTCAGGCGTTGGTTTTCCTGAGCTCTTAACCGGTCATCCCGGTCCTTCTGTTGTCGGAGTTCTTCCTGCAGTCGTTCTATCTCCTGCTCGGCATGTCGACGCAGTCGGTCCTTCTCCTTTTGCAGCTTCTCTTTTTCTTCTTGCAATCGGTCATTAGTGGCTCGGCCTTTCCGGAGGCCTTCTTCCATTTTCCGTCTGTCGTCCTCCACCGCTTTCCGCTGCTCCCTTTCTTTTTCCCTTAATGCCTCCTGAGCTTTTAACTCCTCTCGTAAGGTTTCTATTATTTTTTCGGTCTCAGGGCCGGTTTGCAAGGCTACCGGTTCTGGTTCTGGTTCTGGTTGCTTCCTTGTTGCCCCGACCGGCTCGGTGACAACTTGTGCTTGTTGAATTCCTTCCCTTGCCTGCAACAGCTCCCCTTGCAATTCCTCAATCTGTGTTCGGAGCGCGACCAACTCCTGGGTTGTTGTATGCGTCAGATGTTGCCTACACATTTCTTCTTCCTCTAACTGGTCCGCTACTCCTGATAACTGCTCCGAAAGCCATCTCAGCCATTGTGGCTTTGTGCTTCTTGTGTCGGGGTAGCCTTGTTCACTTCTACTCCTTAACTCAGGCTGTTTTTCCGGCCTTTTCTGGGATGACCGGTTCTCTGAAGTCCGGCAAAACCGGTGTCAGTGCTGCTTCCCTCAGTACAGGTTCTGGTACTGCTTCCGCCTTGGCTACTGGAAGTGGTCCTTGCGCCCTCTGCTGAGTTTTGTCAACTGGTGGAGCCGATCCTTTCGCCCGACTCTCCCGACCTTGTCTTGCTGGGAGTCTTACCAGTGGTTCGGATGAGTCTTCTGTTTCAGCTTCCTCCTCTGGTGCGGCTACCAGACGGACCTTTTGTATAAAGACCTCTGGTTCCGGATCCGGCCGTCACAGCGTTATATTGATTGGTTTGAGCGCTACCGCTTCTTCCTCGGCCGATTTCCCTTTGCCTTTTCCTGCCGGTTTTGCCTTTGTTGCCGGTTCCTGTTGCTGTCGGGATGGTCCTTCCCCCTGCTGTTCTGCTTCTTCCTGGTTCCATCCGGGGGTGTGTTTCTCCAGGATATGTCGGCGCTTTGTGACCTTTTTCGGCGTCGTCTCCTGCCGACCTCTTTTCTTTTGTTTGATGGGGAGCACCGGTGGGACTAACACCGTTAGCCATTGTGCTATCCCGGCCCATGGCTTTTTTCCTTCCACAAGGTTCTTGATGGCCTCCTTCAATCCTTCGGTTATGAAATGGAGCCAGTCCACTTGTAATCCTTTGTACGCTGCAATTAAGAACGTTGCCCGGTACCTGGCTATGGCCGGGGGACGAGGATTCACGAATCCGTATTCCATCATGGCGCGGGCCACTTCTCCGAACAACCGGTTCTCTCCGCCCTGTGTTCGGTACGCCTTGCTGCTGATAGAATACTCACTGAAATATTCGAACAGGATTTCACTTGAAGGGTTTTCGATTGTTTGAAGTCCTCCTGCTTTTATCCCCGTGAGCGCCTGCACCGCTCCTTCCGTGATTTCTGATAAATCAATCGATGCTGCCGCCTGCTCTGGTTCTGCGTGTGGTGGAGCATCGGCGATCCGCAGCAATCCTTTTAACCCGTTCTCCCTCATCCATTGGCGTGCCTCCTCCGACAGTGCCATTGGTTCGAATTCTTCTTCTGATGTTTGTTGTTCGGGATCGGGCTGTGTGTGCGCTGTGCGTCGGATCGATCTTCTGTGCTTCTGCGCCTGTGTAGGAAAATTCGTAAAAAGTAAGTCCTTCGCAGGCCTATGTCTTATATAGTGGCTCTTGCCTCGAGCCGCACTTTTTCGTTTCCCGCGCATGTTCATCTCCCGCCATAATTAGTATGTCCTTTCTTGCTTCCCGCATGTGAGTGCCCACGTTCCATGCTTTAAATAGCAAGTACGAGCACGTCCTTCTTTACTGCATGGCGCCTCTTCGTTGCATGGTGGCGCTCCCACCTCTTGTGATCTCCCATCACTACTATGATTCGCGATGAATTTGGCCCACGTCTTTTTTTTTTTTTTTTTTTTCTTTCTTTCTTTGTTTGGACCACGCCATTTTCTGGTCCCCCCCGACTTGTTCAGGTCGGTTCGCGCTGATACCGGATCCTTCTGTCGGTTTTCCGGGATAGTCTTGGTCAGTATCGGTGTCGGTTCTTCCTCGGTCCGGATATCTGCAGCAGCGTCTGTCGGTGTCGCTTCTCCCTCGGTCCGGATATCTTCAGCAGCGTCTGTCGGTGTCGGTTCCTCATCTTGCCGGATTTTCGGGTTTTGCTTGAACGGGTTGGCTGGCATATTTCCCTTATATGGCTTTAGCCGAAACCCATTTGCCCACTTACCGATGACATCTCCAGACAACGTGCCGAGCTGATACGACCCATTGTACTCCTTGCTGATCCAGAACGGTCCGGTCCACCGAAACCGCAACTTTCCCGGCATGTTCCCCATCCGTGTCTGGAATAGTAGCACCAGTTTCCCGACTTCGAACTCCTTTTCGTTGCCACGCCGGTGTCGGTCCACGAAAGCTTTTCTCCTCCTTTGCTCCAGTTCGAGTTGTAGTAAGCTGGCTATTCGGTTTTCTTCTAATTCCAACAACGTCGCCAGCCGGATTCATTCGGACTCCTTCTCACTTAAGCGCTCCTTTACCTGGATCCATAAGCTGGGGATCTGGAACTCTACCGGCATGACCGCTTCTAAACCGAATGCTAGTCGGAACGGGGTTGTCCGGATGCTGGTTTTGTACGTTGTTCGGTACGCCCATAGCGCGCTTGGCAATTTCGTATCCCAGTCGGTCCGGTTCTCGTTGACGATTTTTCGTAGGATGTTCTGCAGAGTTTTGTTCGTTGATTCCGCTAGTCCATTGGCTTGAGGGTAGTAGGGAGTACTCCTTTTATGTACCACCGCGTAAAATGACGTCAGGCTTTCTACTACCTGCCCGAGAAAATGTCCTCCTTGGTCACTTATAAGCTCGATCGGGCATCCATACCGGCACCATATGCACTCGTACAGGAACTTTGCCGTGGACGCGGCCATGTTGTCCCGTAAGGCCTTTGCTTCTACCCATTTGGTGCAATAGTCGGTCGCCACTATGACATACCGATTTCCGGTTCGCATTGCCGGTGGCTTGAAGGGACCGACAAAGTCCAAACCCCACTTTTGAAACGGTTCCAATGGCAAGACCGGGTGGTGTGGCATCCGGGCCTGCTCCGTGGGTCGGCCCAGTCGTTGACACAAATCGCATTCTCTGCTATACTTCACGACATCTTTTAGGGTGGTGGGCCACCACAGTCCGCTCTGCCATATTTTCCGAGCGGTTGCGTCGCCGGCATAATGCCCGCCGGCAATTCCACAGTGCGCTTCCCTGAGGATTAAATCCTTCTCATCGCTCCGCACTGCTCGTCTCCAGATGCCATCTGCCCCCTTGTGATAGAGGGTGTCTCCAACCAAGCAGAAATGTCTGCTTCTTACTGCTACCCTTTTCCTTTCATCGCGGTCCATGTTCTCCGGGGGTACTCCGGTGCTCAGGAACTGATGCATCTCAGTTAGCCACGTGTCTTCATCGGCTACCGTTGCATCCGTTGCCGGTTCCGTCGTGATCTGGAACAACTCGGCGTCGGGGAACTCATCCTGGACGCCGTCCCCTGCTTCTCCGGATTCGAGTCTGCTTAGGTAGTCCGCTACCGCATGCTGCACCCCGGGTCGGTGGAAAATGTCGAATTCAAATTCCTGTAACAGCAGTGTCCATCGTGCAATTTTTCCCATCAGGGATGCCTTCGAGACCAGGTAGAGTAGTGCCGAATGGTCGACATGGAAGGAAAACTTCCTTCCGAGCAGATAGTGCCTGTCCTTTGTGACACTATACACCATTCCCAATGCCTCGCGTTCCATCGTGGAGTAGTTCCGTTCGGCTTTTGAGAGTTTCCGGCTTGCGTAGTACACCGGTCGGTACCATTTCGGCTCCGTGAGTTGCATCAGAACGCTGCCGATTGCTACATCCGACACGTCGACAAAGACGTGAAAGCTTTTACTCCAATCCGGCGGTTGCACCACCGGAGCTTGCGACAACATAACCTTCAACGCTTGGTAGGCTTCCTCCTCCGTCTCCGCCCATAGGAAGGGTACCCTGTGTATGGCGGTATGTAATGGTGTAGCGAAGTCTGCGAGGTGCCGTATCATCCGGCTATGCCACCTTATTTGGCCCAGGAACCGGCTTAAAGCCTTTGCGTTATTTGGTGCTGGTGCCTCGAGAATCGCCTTGACTTTATCCGGATCTACCGCGATTCCTTCCTTACTCACCACGTGCCCTAGTAAGTTGCCGCTTGCCACTCCAAAGACGCACTTGGCCGGGTTCAGACTCAACCGGTACTCGCGGCACTTCTCCAAGCACAGCCGGAGGTGATCGAGATGCTCTCCGTGTCGGCTGTAGACCGTGAAATCGTCAAGGAAGACCTACATAAAACCGGGGATATATTCCCCGAAAATTTCCATTCTTATCCTTTGAAAGGTCGTTGGAGCCGTCTTTAGTCCGAACATCATCACGACCGCGACAAACACTCCCCATTCCGTAACGAACACTGTCTTCTCCTGGTTGGCCGGGTTCATTTGTATTTGGTTGTAGCCGCTAAATCCATCCAGGAAGCTGTAAACTTCGTGGCCAGCTACCGCATCTAAAACCCCGTCCGTAAATGGTAGTGGAAACACATCGGTCACTGTTGCGGCATTTAGTTTGCGATAGTCCACGCATACCCGGATTTTGCCGTTCTTTTTCGGGACCACCACTATCGGACTCAGCCAGGTTGCCTGCTTGACCGGTCGGATAAATCCGACCCGGAGGAGCTTATCAATTTCCTCCTTCACCTTCGCCGCATAATTCGGATTCATCCGGTACCTGTATTGATCGATCGGTTTCGCGTCCGTACTTAGGTGAATTTGGTGCTGATAGAGCTGGGGGTCCAGCCCTCGCATGTCTTCGTACGACCACGCGAACACATCCTTGAAGTCTGTTAATAATGCTACCATTGCCTTCTTTTCTTCCTTCGGCAATTCCTTTGCGACATTTACCGGTCGGGGCTTGTCTGTTGTGCCGAGGTCCACCTCCTCTAGTTGGGATGCTTTTACCCTCTGGGATATCGTCATTTCCCTCTCTAGGGATTCCTGCGCTTGTCGCAGTTCCCGGATCGCTGCTTTGTCCGGTTCGTCCGGCGTCGTAATGTACGGTTCTACTGCCGCCGTGATATCCACCTCAAATAGTGGGACGATTCGTGGGTGTTCCTCGAGGTACCGCTCGACTTCCTCGTCCGGTAATCCCTCCAACATGTTGATGCTTTCCGCATACAATGGAGTTGCTTCCTTACTGGCGATCACCCGTGGTTGCGTCGTTACTCGTACCTTTGTTTTCCCTCGCCGGAATGTGATCATGTTCTTTTGCCAGTTCTGCTTGATATGCGCCATTCGCAGCCATGGTCGTCCTAGCAGTAGGGGGTACGCGCCTTGTACATTCAGCTGCAGCACCACGGCCGATATCCGGAATACGTGGCCTCCGATCGTTACTTCCAAATCCTGGCTAAGCCCGGTCGGTCGGACTGAGCTGGTATCCGCCATGCGTAACCAGAAGGGGCATGGTTCCCATTCCCGGATGCCCAGGTTATCGCATGTCTGTCGGCTGATGACATTTACCCCGGAGCCTCCGTCAATAATCGTTCCAGCAATTTCCTTTCCTTTCACGATTGTCGTGATCGCCGGGCTACTTGTATCGACCACCGCTGGTCCTTCCTCCGGGTTGGAGAAGAATGCCGGTGCTGGCGTCGGCTTCGGTTTGCTCACGGATGCCTGTAAGTCTGCTGTAAACCGTGGCACCAACTGTAGTAGCTATGCTAACGGTAGCACGATTTGATAGTCCTGTAGTGCTTGCCACGTCGGGTTTTCTCCTGGCTGTATGATTTCTTCGTCTTTTGGCATATTTTGGTCTCTTACTTCTGCCGCATTCTGTTCATTGGCCTCCTTGATCCATTGCGCCGCTTGTTTTCTAATTGCCTCCTAGGCTTCCCACTCGGTGGTCTTTCCCTTTGACCGGGTTGTGACCTGCTGTACTTCTGTTATTTTGGTTGTAACCATGTTGACTGCCGGCCGCTTGTCATTGGTTTTGCTTGGGCATTGGTTACTATAATGGCCCTCCTTACGGCAGTAATAACAGTACACCTTGTGACTGTTGCTCGTTTCTCCTTTGTCCCCGGTTTGGAGGGTGGGTATACTTCGGCGGTCGTCTTCGGTTTTTCGGTTATCCGGTACCGATACCGGGTTGTCATTCCTTGCTGCCTCCCGACGTTCCTCTCTTCGGAAAAATCCACGCTTCTGATTCCGTCGGAAATTTCGGTTCCCTTGTCGCCTCTCTTCTCTGCGTCGTTCGTATTTCGGGGATTCGTCTCGGTCGTACCGGTCCCGGGGGTAGCTATCTCTGCGTTTCTCCTCTCGGTCATAGTTATCGCGTCTTCTATCAGCGTATCTGTTACCGCGTTCGCGTTGGTAGCGGTCGTCTCTCCGGAATCGATCCTCATCCGGGTTCTGATTGCGCGGTTCTATGTGTCGAACCGGTGTTGCCTGCCGATTTAACAAGTTATATTCGCATCGGTCCGTTGTATGGGCTCGAGAGTTGCAGATCATACATTGTGTCCGCAGGGTGCAGTCTACTGTTGAGTGGCCCGAATTTAGGCATGTTGTGCATTGTAAGGCCTGTCGGAACCTCAGGTCTTCCTCCTTCGGGAGTGCCCGGTGTAACATCCCCATCGACAAGAAGGAGCTAGTCTTGTCCATTTCTAAGACCCGATCAATAACTTGGTCCATTGTGCTGGTGTGGAAATCAAGGACTCCGCACATTGTTCGAAGTGGCTCTTTCGGCCAAAAAGACTGCTTTGGCTTCGTCTTCGGGTGGTGCTCTCGTCAGTTGGCTGTGCAGGGTCTGAAACCGAATGATGAATTGTGGCACAGACTCGTTCTCTTCCTACCGGGTGGTGTAGAACTGCCCAACCAATTCCCTTTGCTCAACTTGTCTGTGAAAAAGCCTGAGGAATTTGGCCTTCAAGGTGTCATGATATGGCAAGACTCGAACCCATGACCTTAGGTTATATGGGTCGAGCTCTTGACCACTAGACCATCTATTGTAATACGTAGGATATTATTTTCATTTACATTTTATTATAGGAAATTATTGTATATTCCAGATTTCTCTGGAACATTCTAGAAGCTTCAGGATTACTCCTGAAAACACTATAAAAAAGGGCATTAGGCATTATGTTGAACCAAATTGGTTCAATGCCAGTCTTAAGCCTTTTAGCCACCGTTGTATATTCTCTTCATATAATAAATATCTTTCTTATCATCACTCTCTCTCTCTCTCTCTCTCTCTCTCTCTCTCTCTCTCTCTTTCTCTCTGTCTCGCTCACTTCTTCCTTCTCTCGAAGAAGTTCCACACCTCTCATAGTACTAATCCTTCGTTTAGTACTAATTCCTTCTCTGTCTCAGTATTGTTCATGACAGTTTGAACCAATTTTCCTACCTTCTGTCTCTCTCATTTCCTACTAATCTTTTATTCCTCTTTTCTTTCATCCCATGGCCACTGTTAGCGCTGAAGAATATCAATCTGTTTTCTCGGAACTCCAATGCTTGAGGGAGAAGTTCCATGCTTTGGAACAAGAAAACCAACGGTTGCTGGGGGATCTTCAGCAAATCTCCTTAGAAAAGCAGCAAACGCAACAACAACATGGGGAACTTGCGTTACGCGTGCAACAACTCGAAGCCACCATCGTAGCGATGCAACAACATGGGCCCCGAACACAAGGGATTCATAAAGAACCTAAGATTGGCCTTCCCACGAAGTTCGATGGAACGCGATCGCAGTTTAGAGGGTTCCTTAACCAGGTACGATTAGTTATTCAAATGCATCCTTCCCGATATCCCACCGATGCATCACGAGTGGGTTTAGTAGGCACTTTGTTAAGTGGCTCAGCGTTGTCATGGTTCGCTCCACTATTAGAAAAGGAATCTCCGTTACTCAACAATTTTGAAGAGTTTCTAGGTGAGTTTAAAGCATGTTTCGGAGATACTGACAGCATCAGGACCGCAATCAACAAAATCCGGCGATTACGCCAAGGTGACCGTCCAGCCTCCACATACGCTGCAGATTTTCGCCTACTCGCCGCCGATATCCCTTGGGATGATCAAGCGTTGATGGAGCAATTCCGTTATGGTTTACGCAACGACGTCAAGGATTTACTCTTGACCTTCCCCGAAGAGCCAAAGTCCTTAACAGAAGCAATCAGTCGCGCGGTGAGATGTGACAACCGCCTCTTTGAGCGACGTTCGGAACGACAGCTACAAATGCCGAGGGCAAGATCAGAGCCCACCTACGCCTCAGTGGTAGCAAGACCTTTTCCGAGGGAGTCATATAATGCGTCTCCAGCGAATACTCCGACTCCGATGGAGATTGACACTACACGTCGTCGAGGGCCATTATCCGAAGAAGAAAAGCAGCGACGCCGTACAAATCGACTATGTCTTTACTGCGGTGGACCAGGACATATCGCAATAAATTGCCCCCATAGGCCAAGAAGACAGGTAAACCAAATAGTCGCTAGTTCTAATTATACTAAATCCGAGCCTATTTCCGTAGGGATATCTGATAGTCCTAATAGTACTAATATCCCAGATCTAGCAGAGTTAAACGACTAAGTCCAGCCAAAATAGGAGCCGTTTGGTTGGACAGCCCTAGATCTGTGCAGCCCATTAGTGGTTCCATTCCCTCTAAGCAAGTTAGTGATGTGTTCATAGCCCAAGTAATAGTTAGTACTAAAAGTACCCCTCCAGTACATGTCCTAGCACTCCTAGATTCCGGAGCTAACTCTTGCTTTATGGATAAGAAATTTGCTCAAGCTCATAAGATATCCCTAAGAAAACTCCAGTGTCCAGCCTCTGTAGTAGTCATTGATGGACGTCCCATTGCTTCCGGAAATATCCTAGAAGAGTCAGAGCCCATTAATATTGTCCTAGATAACTTAGTATGTGTAGTATCATTTAATATTATTAGTATCCCAGAACATCCTATAGTTTTAGGACTACCGTGGTTCGAGTTACATAACCCTGACATAGATTGGAGAACAAGAGAAATCCGGTGTCGACAAACCCAAGGGTCAACTCAGAAGATGGCAACCATTTCGCTACGTCAGTTGCGTAAAGAAGGGCACGAGGAAATGTTCCTCTTTGCAATATCAGTAAACCCCTCCAACACCACTAAAGAAGAATCCACCGTTCAACTTCCCGAGAAGTATCGCCATTACACCGATGTGTTCGATAAAGTACAAGCCAACACTCTTCCTCATCATCGACCGTACGATTGCCCCATCGATTTACAACCGGGAAAAGAGCCGCCATGGGGACCGATCTACAATTTGTCACCAACCGAGCTGGAAGTCCTTCGGGCCTATATAGAGGAGAATTTGGAAAATGGTTTCATTCGGCATTCGAAATCTCCAGCCGGTGCGCCCATTTTCTTCGTCAAGAAAAAAGATGGATCGCTTCGTCTCGTTGTAGATTACCGTGGCTTGAATAAGGTTACAATCAGGAATAGGTATGCTCTTCCCCTTATCTCAAGTCTTTTAGAACGGATCAATGGTGCCAGGTTCTTCACGAAGATCGACTTACGGGGAGCATATAACCTCGTACGGATCCGACCAGGAGACAAATGGAAGACCGCGTTTCGCACCAGATATGGGCACTTCGAGTATACTGTCATGCCGTTCGGCCTCACTAATGCGCCGGCAGTCTTCCAGCACATGGCTAATGATATATTCCGAGATCTATTGGATGATTGTTTGATCATCTATTTGGATGATCTACTGGTTTATTCAAAGACCCAAGAAGAACATGATTCTCATGTACTATTAGTACTAAAACGACTTCGAGAACATGGTCTGTATGCAAAGCTAGAAAAATGTAGTTTCGGGTGCAACCAAGTGGAATTTCTCGGCTACATCATTTCGTCAGACGGCATCTCCATGGACCCAGCTAAGGTCAGAACGGTGGTAGAATGGCAGACTCCGCGTTCGGTACAGGATGTGCAATGCTTCTTAGGCTTTGCCAATTTTTACCGGAAGTTCATACAGGATTACTCAAAGATCGTTCTACCTCTCACACAACTTACCAGGAAGGGACAACCGTTCATCTGGTCTGAAGAAACGGACATGGCTTTCGAGAGTCTTAAAAAAGCATTTACATCGGCTCCAATTCTAGCTCATGTCGATCCGGAGAAACCATTCATTATCGAAGCTGACGCATCGGATTTTGCATTGGGGAGCATTCTGTCACAACAAGGGAATGATGAAAAGCTACATCCTGTGGCTTTTCACTCACGCAAGTTTGATGCCGCCGAAATCAACTACGAAATCCATGATAAGGAGCTATTGGCAATAGTGGATTCTTTTATGCAATGGAGGCATTTTCTGGAGGAATCCTCTCATCCAGTCACCGTATTTAGTGACCACAAGAATCTTGCCTACTTTCAGGATGCTCGTGTGTTGAATCGACGTCAAGCTCGGTGGGCCCACTTCCTCACACGTTTCGACTTCAAAATTACATATCGTCCGGGGAGGCACCAAGGGAAGGCAGATGCATTATCACGGCGTTCGTATCTAGCACCCCGTCCCGGCGAGCCAGCTTTCGATAACCAAAAACAAGTCATCTTGGGACCGGCACGATTACAAGCAACACAAATCTTTGACATGCCTATGGATTCCCGCGTTATCGATACCATACGTGAAGACTTGAAGACAGATGCGTTCGCCCAAGCTATACTAGCACAAATTGATCCCTCTCGAGCGTCGTGTTCACAGTCGCAACCACCAGGTACGGACTATCGGCAATTCAAATACCATGATGGATTACTCTTCTTTAAAGAACTTTTGTATGTTCCTAATGGTTCTTGCCGCCTTCGAGTAGTACAAAACTGTCATGACACATATACAGCTGGGCATTTTGGTAGTACTAAAACATTACATTTAGTACAACGATCATTCTGGTGGCCCTGTATGCGACAATTTGTCGAGGATTTTGTTCGGACTTGTGATACATGTTGCAGAGCGAAAATGCCAAAGCATCATCCATATGGTTTATTAGAACCATTATCAATTCCAAGCAAGCCGTGGCAATCCATTGCTCTAGACTTCATCACAGATCTTCCAGCCTCTAAGGGGTTCAATGCGATTCTAACGGTGGTCGATCGATATACGAAGATGGCTCATTTCTTGCCATGTACTAAGGAGATCTCCAGTGAAGACACTGCCGAAATTGTCATGCGTGAAGTATGTCGGCATCATGGACTCCCCGATAGTATCATCAGCGACCGTGGACCCCAGTTCGTGTCAAAATTCTGGAAGCACCTTTTTAACATGCTCAAGGTCACTTGTAACCTCTCTTCCGGCTACCACCCACAAACTGACGGCCAAGCTGAACGAACAAATCAAACGTTGGAGCAGTATCTGCGGTGCTTTCTCAGCTATCATCAGGACGACTGGGCAGATATTCTCCACTTCGCCGAATTTGCCTATAACAACTCTATCCACGCATCCACTAAAGTTATGCCATTTTATGCTTATACGGGATGTCACCCCCGGTGGAGTGTACTTGAAACCCCAGAGGTGTCCACAAATCCGTGCGCGGAGGATCGTTTGGAGCGGTTACGCAAGATACAAGCGGATTTATTTACTCATCTCCAGCAAGCTCAACAAACACACAAGGTCTACGCGGATCGTCATCGACTTCCATCTAGTTTTAATATTGGAGATCGGGTGTGGTTGCTACGACGACACATCAAGACTACTCGCCCATGTGAGAAGTTGGATTATCGGCGATTAGGTCCTTTCCGTATTATTGGAAAGATTAATGATGTTGCTTTTCGTCTCGATCTACCTCCTCAACTTCGGATACATCCGGTGTTTCATAGTTCTCTCTTCGAACCCTACCACGAGAGCACCATCCCAAAACGTCTTATCCAACCTCCACCCCCGATCGAGCTTGAAGATGGGCCGGAGTACGAGGTTGCCGCCATTCTTGATTCCAAGATTGTTCGCAACAAGCTCTACTATCTAGTCGATTGGCTAGGCTATAGTCCCAGCGAACGTACTTGGGAACCGATCGAGAATGTAACCAATGCTCGTGCTCTTCTTGAAGACTTCCATCGTCAATATCCACACAAACCGGGTCCTCAATCCAAGACGACTCGTGACACTCGTCGTTTTAAAGGGGGGATAGTGTCATGATATGGCAAGACTCGAACCCATGACCTTAGGTTATATGGGTCGAGCTCTTGACCACTAGACCATCTATTGTAATACGTAGGATATTATTTTCATTTACATTTTATTATAGGAAATTATTGTATATTCCAGATTTCTCTGGAACATTCTAGAAGCTTCAGGATTACTCCTGAAAACACTATAAAAAAGGGCATTAGGCATTATGTTGAACCAAATTGGTTCAACGCCAGTCTTAAGCCTTTTAGCCACCGTTGTATATTCTCTTCATATAATAAATATCTTTCTTATCATCACTCTCTCTCTCTCTCTCTCTCTCTCTCTCTCTCTCTTTCTCTCTGTCTCGCTCACTTCTTCCTTCTCTCGAAGAAGTTCCACACCTCTCATAGTACTAATCCTTCGTTTAGTACTAATTCCTTCTCTGTCTCAGTACTGTTCATGACACAAGGCATCGAATGTGGCAAAGCTGCCCGGTAAGTGCTTTGCGTGCCATCGGGCCGCCGGTCCTTCTAAGGTCATGCCGAATTCGGCGACTTTGGATCGTTCGGCTTCGGGCTCCGTCAGTCTTTGGGAGACATGGTTGGCTTCCCATGTTTGGAGGAATGCGTACACGTGTGCCTCCGCGTCGGGCTCATCCCGGTACTTTGGGTATGGGTACGGCATCGTGTCGTCCAACTGACTCTTCTGCTTTCTCCGCTCTCTGTCCGATGTTGGCGTCGGTGTGAGAACCTTTGGTTCCTCCGCGGTTGGTGCCGGTATCCGCTCCTTCAGTTCCTCCGCGGGTGTTGCCGGTGTCCGGTATATTTCATCGAAGGATGTGGGTTTATCGTGATCTTTCATTGAAGGATGTGGGTTCGTTGAAAGGTGAGGGTTTGGCGAAAGATGTGGGTTCGTCAAAAGATGGGTTCGTCGAAAGATGTGGGTTCGTCGAACTTTGATCTTTCGTCGAAAGATGTGGGTTCATCGAACTTTGATCTTGTTCTCTTGTTGAACTTGATCTTTCAACTAACTTTGTGTGGGAAATTTGAATTTTTTTGCGCCAATGGCTGTTTCGTGGCCCGTAGGATGATCGTTGTCAGCGAGAATCGCGGTGCTTACTTTTGCCCTACAATGGCTAAATCTCAACAATGCTTAGCATTAACCGGACGAATAGCTTGCTAATGTCGGGGCGATTAAGGGGGGGGTAAATTAAAACTAAAAAACAGAAAATTAACTTAATTAAAATGTGAAATAGTGAGCCTTTTAATTAACACAAATAGTGGTTTCCTTTCGATTTCTTCCCTTATTAAGTGGGTTTCCTATAAGTGTTTGACCACTCGAAACTGGCTTCAAGTGTCAGTCGTATCCCCGGCAGCGGTGCCAAATAGATGTGAAGGATCTATGTATCGATGGAGTTAACTCCTCGATGTCATTTGCAGAGTTCGGACCGGCGTATACCCTTTTGATGGCGAATCGGGCGAAGATGGTTGTCGGACACCTTCGAGCCTCACACTCACTTAACGATTAATAGATGATTAAGCACAATATCTCTCTCACTCTCTCAAGCTCGCTCTCATAGAAAATAGGGTAATGAATATGGACAATAAGAGTAATGAATATGTTATTAACCCTCTTTGCTAAGAGGTCTAGCACCAACAAGGAAGAGAGATTAGTGTTCTCTAACTAAACACTTCACTAATCTCCTTTAAGCTTAAAGGTTACAAGGAAGAGGAGAGGAAGCTCTAGCTCTTACAAATGGAAGAACCCTTACAAAGACACCACCATGTGGTTTATATAGCATTTACATTTAGGGTATGGACCTTTCACACTTGGATGTCTCTTAGCCCTCTTTCCTCTTGCCATTCCCTCTTCGTAGGTCCTTTAGCCATACTACGTCCTTGTTGATGCACTCTTCTTCATTACCAGTCGTGGTGTGATCCAAGCGCTTAACAAGTTGCACATGCTCTTGATCTTGACGGTGTAATCCAAGAGTATGTTGTTCGACTCTTGCCGGAGTTGAAGCTTGCATGTCGTCGTGTTGGCGGCAAAAAAATTATTTAAGTTTGTCCATGCTTCTTTAAGCGTCTTAGCGTCTCGAATGTGGTTAAGCACGTGGTCGTGGACACATGTTGCCAAACAATACATTACGCGACTTGCTTCTTGCTCCCACGTTGGGTAGTTGACGTTTCTAATGTCGGGTTTTTTTTCGAGTGTGCCATTGATGTAGCTCCAATACCCTTGGCCGACTAGATATTGGTTCATCTTGTACTCCCAAGATGAAAAATTGGTCCAGTCTAGTTTTTCACTAGGGAGCGAGCTACCCATTTGTGTGCTCATGTTGATGTAGTGTCTTCCTTTTTGGCTTTTCTTTCTTTAGTCACATACACATGCTACATAGCAACACTATAGTAGCAGATAGCCGGATTTGTCATCGGCATCTCGAACACACAATCATTAAGAGTCAGGTGGGCTAAGTGGATATGCTAAACCACGCGCTCTGATACCATATTAATAATTAGGTAATTAAATAAGCGTTAATTAGTATCTAATTATGTGAGAAGTTAATCACGCATGTGATTAAGCCATGTAAGCCTATGTGATATGTGTGTGTATGTCCGTGAGTGAAAGAGATAGAGGAAGTTACACTTATGAACAATAAGATAAATGGGGGATGATTAACAAGAGTGTAGCTAGATAACCATTATCTATATTGTTGAGAGTCAAACTCAACTTCCCATAGCAATAGGTTTCACACTAGCTCATGGACATACCAGGCTAGTTTTGTAAATAGTAGAAAGGGCACTTACCCTAGTTTAGTTTGTATTTAAACCAACCCCTTGTAACTTAGTTACTGTTGGAAGTATTTTGATTAATGTAACATACAGTCTTAAGCTCTCTCTCTCTCTCTCTCTCTCTCTCTCTCTTGCCTTACATGCATACACACACACTCAATTATCTTCTGCTACATTACACCACCAACTCCATTTATTTACATGGTATCAAAGCGTGTGGTTACTTAATCGAATCTATTCAACTGTGTTGTGGTACACGCCGACGATCAACAGAACCGACTCATCAACAGAGAAGAAATCGACATAATGAACACTCAGATGGGAAGCGTTCTTCCTACAAAGAAGCTTGATAGAACGAATTTCCATCTTAAGAATACAAGATGCATCAATACCTTGTTGGAGAAGGTTACTGGAGCTAAATTGAAGGAGCTCACGAAACTCAACCCAACCCAACAAACACCGACTATCCCACTTGGGAGCAGGCCACAACCCGTGTGTTGTATTGACTTGCATCATGCGTTCATGATCATATGCTTGGCTATATTTGAGATTCAAAAACACGGAAGGAAGCTTGGGGAAATCTTAAGAAGATTTTAGCGGCCAACACGGATGCACGAAAGCTCCAACTTCGACAGGAGCTAAACAACATGCAAAAGAGGGACATGTTGATCACAGGCTATACCTTAAAGATCAAGGAGCTGTGTGATGCCCTCGGTTCGATTAATGTCATAATCGACAATGAAGAGATGGTGCAAATATGCCTCAGCGGCTAAGGACCCTGATTTGGCTCGATTAGATCGGCCATCCTTGCAAGGGAGAACCCTCCTTCATTTTTCGATCTTCAATCAATATTGTTGGTTGAGGAACATCACGCCGACAAAGGAGCAACGCACCAGAGCATTATATGCTCTACTCCCAATCGGATGATAGAAGAAACTTCGACCGTGGAAATAGAGGTCGATTTGAACAAGACCGTAATGGTCGGCAGACTCAAGAGCGTAACCCCCACCAATGGCAAGCGAACAGGAACGGTCCTAGAGAATTCGGCAAAAGGGGGAGTCATCACGCAAGACTGAGCAATCATAACAACCCAATCGAATGCAGGTACCATGGAAAACACAGCCACTATGAAGAGGAGTGCCGAAAAAAGGTATGAGACTCAGCTTCAACTAGCCGATGGCTCACAAACTACGCATCGAACTCCAACTACGACAATCGTAGCAGAATGTTCACGAATTACGCATCGAATTCGAACTACGACTATCGTAGTTGAATGTTTACAAATTATGCCACGAATTCCAACTACGGCGACCATCGCGGTGTCGCGAAGTTTCGCGCGCGTATGTTACTTGGGCGGGACCACGGGGGTCTTGCACTAGGGAGTACTCACGGGATAGAGAAGACCCGAGGTTTGCTTTATGGCAATACTACTTCCCGACCCCTTCCCAAGCAAGGTCTCGTTGCCCTTTGTTTTGTGAGGCCGGTGGCTCTCGTTGATCACGACTCGTCGACCTTTCGAGATCACCACACGATCAAAGTGATGAAATGGGTACAAGCAAGATGAGCACACAAGATGAACGCACAAGGGGACGATAACACAAACACGAATGCCCATGCATCTTTATGAAGAGGAGAGGTGCATGGGCACGCCTGAACGCTCCCTCGTCACAAGACGTCGAACGTACAACGAAGACACAAAACACACGCACAAATGCTCGTACGCCTTTATGAGGAGAGGTGCATGGGCACTCCCGAAACGCTCCCTCATCACAAGACGGCCAAACGTACAAGGAAGACACAAACACACACACAAAATGCTCGTACGCCTTTATGAGGAGGAGAGGTGCATGGGCAAGCCCGAACGCTCCCTCATCACGACACTATCAAATGTACAAGGAAGACACAAACACACACACGAAATGCTTGTATGCCTTTATAAGGAGGAGAGGTGCATGGGCAAGCCCGAAACGGTTCCTCGTCAAAAGATGGCCAAACGTACAAGGAAGACACAAACACACGCACAAATGCTCGTACATCTTTATGAGGAGTAGAGGTGCATGGGCACGCCTAAAACGCTCCCTCGTCACAAGACGACCGAACGTACAAGGAAGACACAAACACACACCCAAATGCTCGTACGCCTTTACGAGGAGGAGAGGTGCATGGGCAAGCCTGAAATGGTCCCTCATCAGAAGATGGCCGAACGAACAAGGAAGACACAAACACACGCACAAAATGCTCATATGCCATTATGAGGACGAGAGCTGCATGGGCAAGCCCAAAACGGTCCCTCGTCACAAGACGGCCAAACGTACAAGGAAGACACGAACAAAGAAAGAAGGAAAGAAAGAAACACGAATGATATCGGCCAAAGAAATAAATACATGTTTGATTCCAACACAAGATGACCCTTTATAAAATAGGGTTTGATTACAATGGCAACTTATAGTTAACCACAAGCTCAATCAAAACATAAATACTAAATGCCCTTAGAGACAAGAGGAAATCCGAACACGGCGAAGATGAACACACGAGCACCACCAAAATGCCAATCCCAACGAACCACGACCACCCGAACGGCGAGCACACGGGCTCGCAACGACGAACGGGGCGGAGTAATGTCGAACCAACGAAGCTTGGGCTCATGAACACTTTGAGTGCCGATGCAAAGAAGACGAGCACATGGCGGCGGGGGGATGAAGGGGTATGAGATGAAGAGAAGTTGTGAATAAGGAGATGAAGAGCTCCGAAGGAAAAATGGCGATAGTCTCCTCCTCCCAAAATGTCCTCCCCGAATGAGCCCCCCTCGACCTCCTTTTTTAGGAAAAAAGGAAGGGGAGGTCGCCAATTTTGTCTTTAATGAAAAAAAGGAATAAAATTCCTTAAATCACACTACATTGTAAGACTAGATTTGAACCTTGCACCTCTAATTAGAAATCAATGTGACTATCCACTAGCTCATTAACTCTCTTGTATATAATGTATGATTCTACCTCTATAAATTCATAGCATGTCTCCCCTCTACCTTTTATCTCTCCTCTCTCTTACTTTTTGCACGAGCTTCTATAACTCCTTTCCACCCTTTCTTTTCCCTTTTATTTTGCATATGCACAATTAATCGTCTTTGTGTGTACACACATTGCACATACACATTTTGACCCCCCCTTTCGCCGGTTTTTCCCACTCTCGAGCACGCCACATCACGACATCCACCCCCGCCAAACGGCACATCCTCTGGTATGTGCCAAGAATGGCGGGCTAAGGGTGGTCAATAGTTCATTTCCTCCTCCTCATTAACCCCATGGCTTGTTGTTTGCTCACCTTTATCTTCGTCAAGGTCATCGAGGTTTGGCTCCTAGTCGTGTCACTTTTTGAAGATTTTGACCTGCTTCCTGGCTATTGGTACAGCCACCTTAGTCCCATCGAGTTCAGCAAGATGGTAGGTAGCATTATCGTTTGCAGTCGTTACCATGTACGGCCCGAACCATCGCTTTGCGAATTTACGCATCGAGCTATGTTGATTGTCGAGACTACTATCATATACAATCACCCAGTCTCCTTCTGCGACCTTCCGAGGGCATAGTCGGTGTGTCTTGTCGAACCGGGCTTTGTTACTTAACCTAGCCACTGCTAACCTCTCCTTTGCCAACTCCAAGTCTTTGGGTCTTCCCTCAAGTTGCCTTATCCTTGTTGCGAGAAGCTCTTCTCAACTCATCTCATCTTCCCACGTCATCGCTACCCATGACGCGACCATGTCTTCAATGGGCATCACCGGCTGTTGTCCGTACATGAGTTCAGCTGGCATGAAACCTGTAATTGAGCTATGAGTTGTTCTGTGCGCCCACAAGGAATAAGGTAGTAACTAAGTCCAATTCCCGACTCGCCCATCGTAAGCTCTTACAATGGTTTTTACGATGGGCCCGTGTTCGCGTTCTATCTTTCCATTAGCCTCCGGGTTATAAGCAGTCGTGAGAGAGAGCTTCACTCCAATTCGTTCAAAGAGCTCTGTAGCTTTGTGAGCATTCAACTCTCATCTGTCGGCCACTATCTTTGCCACACATCCGTACCGGCAGATGACATCCTCGAGTAAGAATTTACACACCCCCGTCGTCGTTTTGTTTGCCAAGGCTCATCCTTCTACTTGGTTTGTTAGGTCTTTCTTCTCTTGCTAGCACCAAATATTTCATTTGGCCCACTCCCATCGTCATCGAAACCAAATCCACCATCCATTTGAAGTGTTTGGTGAGTGGGTAGGTCGGGTGCAACTCGTCCCTATGGCGTATGTTGGAGTGTATCTGGCAGCTTTCACACATCCCCACGAAATGGGTGACATCCTTGTACATTCCCGGCCACCAATACTTCTCCTTTAACTTCTCGAATGTTGCCCACGTTCCTCTATGGCCTGCCCAAGAACTCTCGTGGAACTCAGACACCAATGTTGTCTGGTCTTCTTCCTTTATGACCACTCGTTGTGGCGTCCCCGTCCTTCTCTTCGGGTGCCTCCAGAAGAATCCCCCTCATAGGAAGTACTTGTACGCTTTCTTTCGGACTCTCTGTGCTTCCTCCTTCGACCATGAACTATCCACCGTCATTGTGCTTAAGAACTTGCCAATGTGTAGCCACTCCCCTTCGTATTCACTTTCGTTGAAGGCGTGGAGTACTCGCACATCTCGATCATCTATAGACGCTTGGGCCGTCTTAAAGAAGTCAAGAGCGACATCCTCATCTTCAGACACCATGCCGCTTTCACCCTCGAATCTTGCCCTCGATAGCATATCTACCATGGCATTGTTCTTCCCTGAAATGTGGTGAATATCCAGGCTCATTGATTTGATGTAAGCAATCCACCTTGGCATAGCTAGGTCAGGTGTTGCACATCCTAAAACCATCCCTAGGATTGGAAGGCAATCCGTCTCTATTACCACCTCGGACCTGATTAGGTAATCTTTATCCGCCTTTACTACAGACACAATACCCCAAAGCTCACGTTTTACTTGGGCCTATCCTCGTTGCCGCTCGCTTAAGACCTTGGCTCCGAACCGGATGGCGTAGTGTGTACCATCCTCTCCTTCTTGGTTTATGACCCATCCGATTCCGTCACGTAGATGGGCACCCCTTCCTTGTATACGGCTTTTCGTAAAGTTGGTGCCGCTACCAACATTCCTTTGAGCCTCTTCATTGCCTCTGTGTGCTCTTCCTCCCACTTGAACTTCCGCCCCTTCTTGAGTAGCCCATACAAGGGCTCGGCTAAGGTGAGCATAGTGCGGGATCCAGATGTGGTAGAATGCACAAGCACCAAGAAATCACCTCACCTCTGTTTGTGATTTACATTCTTCCCTCATTTCTGTGATGGCATCCACCTTTGCTGGGGACGGCTTCCGTCTGTACGCCCCGCACAAGTGTCCCACCACAAGGATCTCCGATTGGCCGAATGCCGATTTCTCACCTGAGAAGGTCAAGCGTGCATCTTCGAGTCTTTGTAGAACCTTCTCGCAATCAAAGATGTGATATGCCACAAAACATCTGCACCCATCCTCGTCCAAGGTTTCATCTTTCTCCGCTTCAGAGCACCCTTTTATGGGGATGTCACCGAGGAATGGCATGGTGATGTCAGGGATGCAATCTCTCAATACCTTGTTCATTGCATTTACCATGTGGGCTATAGAGTTAATGCCTCCTTGTGGCAAGGTACACATTCGCACTAGGCCGATAGGGGTCCGCATCGTCGTGATGTCCCTACTCTCCCTAGCTAGTTGGAATTGATAATACCCCGAGTATAGATCACCGATCGAATAAATAGACCTTCCAACGAAGGCCTCAGTGAATTCAACAACACTCAGTCCAACCCCTGCATTTCGAATTGTCACTTCATTAACAAGTTGTAGGTCCTGGATGAAACGTAAGGTGCCATTCTTCTTTGGCACAGTGAACCACCGATTCGAGTATGGGGCGCTTGATGGCTCGAGGATACCCATCTCGATCTTTTCCTTGAGTAGCTCAATCAACTTCGGGATGTGAGCTCTCGGAACCGAGATTGGCTATATGTTCCACGGTACATGCGGCACCGTAAAGATCACCATTGGCTACACGATCTTAGGGTTTACACACCCTATCTCACCCGACGAGAAGGCAAAAGCCCTTCCGTGGCTTTCGATCATCCTTCTAAATCTTTCCTCCTCCCTAGGCAATAGGAAGCCACCCCCACCAATCCGGAGCTTCTGTCGTGTCTCGTCGGTGAACCAGTGCCCTATGCCTTGTGGGTCCCGCAAGCTAGGATCAACCGCTACCCCCTTTATCCAATCCCAACTATCGTTAGGCAATGGGGCAGCCACAAGCTTCACCTTCTTGTCCACGTTCTTGTACTTTGTTTGCACCTTGACCGTCCCCTCGCTTCCTCAATCAACCGCCCAACCTCTTCGATGGCGGTGTACATGTGAACTGAGTTGACTGGAATTACCTTGACTTCATTGAGGCCTGAAACGACTACCCTCTCCATCTCTCAGAGAGTGTCGTCGAACGACACCGTCTCCATGGCGCTGCTTATGGTGTCATCTTCCCCCAATAAATTACATTGTTTGAGATACCTTTCGTATCTCTTGGCCCTAGACTTATCTCTATCACTTAAACTAGTAATTTTACAAGCTCCATTTTCGGAGAACCAAAATTGTTTCCTATTACATTTAATAGTTTTACAAGGGTTTAGGGTCTTAGTTTGCCTCGGGCTATTGTGGCCCCACTCTTTAATAGCCCGAATCAAAAATCCTCTCGGCTCTCCCCTTTGAGGGAGGCTCGATTACACTCATGGTTGGGTCTCACCGTAAGGAATAGGACCAAATACTTCCCATCTTGGCTCTTGACCCTGGCATATGCCGACCCGTTGTCTAACACCTTCGTCTCCATGCGAGCCGCCGTGATGTATGGTTCACCCAAGATGACCGGGTGCGAGGACGTCTCTTGAACAAAGAAATGCTGATCTATTTCTACGTCCCTCACCTTCACACGTACATTCGGGCAAGCCCCGTATAGCTCCTTGGTTGCTCGGGTCGCCACTCTAATCTTCCACCCGTGCTTCGTGTTGATCGGCCACTTTCCCTTTTTATAAAAGTCCATGGACATAAGGTTGATCTCAGAGCCATGGTCGATCATTGCTACAACCGGCTCTTTTACATCTCCAACCCGTACCGGTGTCTCCGTTGTCGATCTCGCCCAATGCGGCCTCGTGTAGTGACTATCCGCATAGTCTTCATCTTCCTCGGGAACCTCAGTTGACAATGCATTTACAATCGTGGGCTTTGCCACTTCTTGCTCTGTTAAGAGCCGCTTCCTCTTCATTAGGTCGATGGTGAGCTCATGGAATTCTTTCTTGGCAATTCGGAGGACCTCTCACAAAGTAAACTCTACACGACTATTGAGGATCCTTTCCTCCACTACCTTCTTCAAGTCCGTTGATTGTTCGATCTCCGAGCAAAGCTTGAAGTTGGGGGGGTTCCCCTTCTCTTTCCATCTTTCGTCGCATGCTCTTCCCTTCTTCGTGCAGCTTGAGCATCGTATTTCCTTGATGGACCGGCTCCCTCGTCATTTCCTACCTTCTTCTCTTCTACCATTACTTCGTAGTTTTGGCAAGTGGCTTCCACTAAGCCTGTCTTTTCATCCACCGGATCCTTCCACCTAGTTGCTTCTTGGACCTTTCTTTCCGCTTCGTCCGTGTCTTCTCTTTTGAACTTCCCCTTAGAGAGGCTTCCAAGGATTGACGCCCAAAAGTCAAACTCTTTCTCCTCTTGCCCCCTCACCTCTTTCCCCACTCGGATCCCAATCGACGCCGAGTAGTGGACGGCTTCAACATGTCGTGCTTCAGCCCCTTCCATTAGCCTTCTCATGCCCCCTCGGCCTTGATTCAATCCCAAGGGGCACCTTGTCTCCGTCGAATAGACCCTATTGTTCCAAAGATAGACAATATCCTTTCTTAGGGCCTCTTGAAAGTCTCCACACTCCCTTCATAGGTGGTCGGGGTTGTCGCACCACATACATCTTTGCGCGAACGGGGGACGTCGATCTTGAGGGCCACCACTCTCTCTCCTAGCTTGCGCTATTTGGAGATCTCGCACCATCTTTGTGAGCTCGTCTATTGCCGACCCTCCCGACGGTGCTTCAACCATGTTTCTCTTGGGGAAGAACCTTGCATTTGCTTTCTCTCTTTCTTGAGGTATTCTACCACCCTTGGGTTCGTGTGTCTCACTAATGGAGCTTGTGGATGTTTGGACGCTCGACGAAGACCCGCGGTTCCATTCCCTTCGCTTATCGAAGCGGCTACAAACCCGTTTTACCATAGCCCAATCTGTCGTGAGCCCATCATCAGTTTCGAGGAGGGACCCCACTTCTCGGTCTCGTGCATCAACAATCTTTATGAATAGTAGGACCTTGCTTGTGTCAAGCACCATCCTATCGAGAGCCAAGAGTCGCACGAAGCGCTTCTCCAATTCTTGTAAAAGTACCATAGTATTTCTCCCTTACCGGGAAGCTCAACCCACTCCATTAGATCCCTTTTTGAAATTCTAAGTGAGTCATCGAGGTCGTACTTCTCGAGGAGTCTTTCTTCGAACTCCACCCAATTGCAACAGTCCGCTTGGAACTCGAGTACCTCTGCATGGACACTTGGCATTACCACTCTAGCGAATCCGGTTAGACGCCTATCTTCGTGGACGTTTCACATAAGCATTTCGGCCTTATACGCACCCACGTGATATCTCTTCCATTGAACCGACCCGTTGTGCTGACCACCGTCTCTATGTCCCGGTCTAGGCCAGTGATACCTTCTCGGGCATTTACCAAGCGGTCCACCACTGCCGCCATCACTTCAGCGAGTTCTCCTCCTCGCATCTTGGTTCTCCCTTGCCACCCTTTCATGTCGGGTTCACCAATTTATGTCGCGAAGTTTCACGCGCGTGTGTTACTTGGGCGGGACCACGGGGGTCTTGGACTCGAGAGTACTCAAGGGATAGAGAAGACCCGAGGTTTTCTTTACAACAATACTACTTCCCGACGCCTTCCCGAGCAAGGTCTCGTTGCCCTTTGTTTTGTGAGGCTGGTGGCTCTCGTTGATCACGACTCGTCGACCTTTCGGGATCATCACACGAGCAAAGTGTGTTGTCCGCCGAAATAGTAACCGACGGACAAGAGCGCAATAATATGGAGTATAATACTATTATAACGCATGTAACGGTTCACGCGGGAAGCGTGAACGGCTAAAAGACCCTGCGTATATAAAGGGCAGAAAACCTCTTATAGAGGTAGCGTGTAATTTGGAATGTAAAAGGCGTATCTTAATAGAGTTCTATCTTCTCTGATATCTGTGCGTATTTGTGGTTAATCTAATGTGTGTCTGTAATCCTTAAGAGCGTAGGTGTGAGAAAGGTGTGTGCTAGCCCACTGTCTAAGGAGCTCGGTTGTAGCCGTCTCCCTTATACGGTGCTAGGTACGGGAGGTATCCCACTAAGTATTACGCACAGACGCTACCATTCATTGTCACACAGTCACTTTGAGGTCTAGGTCGAAGGACTGACCATAGACCGTTGTCGCGTTGTTACGCGCGTGCGTGGAGAACGAGGCGGGACCACGGGGGCCTCGGACCGAGGAATAACCGAATGAGGAGAGGGGAAGGAACTACCGATGTAATTCACATGCGCACAGACACGCACAGACATACAGAACGCGAGGTGGAGACAGAACGAACGTTTATGTATATATAAATCAAGGTGTTACAACCGGCAAGCCGGCAAGTGGTAGGCTCTGACGCCTGCACACACACACACGCACAGACAGAACGCGATATGGAGACTCTGCCGGAAGCACTCGGGCGTTCTGCGGAGTAGAGTCAGCCTCCCGAAACCTACAGAGAACGACTATGGAGAAGACAAAAGAGCTCGGTTCCGGTCCGACGGCACTTCGTCCTCCCAAAAACACGATATATCTCTTTTTTTACATTACCTCTCCCTCTCTTTTATAGTCCAAGGAGGGAGGTCGTTATCACCCGTTACATCATGTTTATTCCCTATCCTTTCGGACAAGGATACGCCTTGATCTTCTCCCTAACGAATGCGCGCTACCTAGGATTCCCCCTCCGCCGATTTGTACCTACCTACGCAATATACAACAAAACTTGTGCCCACGTGTAAGGGCCGGTTTATGCACGTTATACCTGATTTCCGCTTAGGGACGGTTTTCTCCACGACATCCGCCCCCACCTAACCATGCATCCACCTATATGCGCCAAAATTAGATGCTTTCCGGAGAAGACCGGCCCACGCTTATCCTTCGTCTCCCGAATCGTCATCCGTTCCAAGCCGGTCGTTGTCGCTATCCAGGTCGTCTGGATCTGGTTCGGCCTCATGCCGCTTTTTGAATGCTTTGGTCCTTTTTCCCACCACCGGTACCGCCATCTTTGTCCCGTCGAGCTCCGCGAGATGATAGGTCCCATTGTCGTTGGCGTTTGTCACCACATAAGGCCCGAACCACCTTCTTGCAAACTTCCGCATTGCCTGGTGCTGGTTGTCGAGGTTGCTGTCATACACTAGAACCCAGTCGCCTTCCTCAATCTTCTTCAATCTCAGTCGGTGAGTCTGGTCGAACCGTCCTTTGTTCTTTGCCCTTGCTACCCGTAGCTTCTCCGCGGCCCGGTCCACGTCCTCCAGTCTCCGCTCGAACTGCCGAATCTGTGCCGCTAACAGCTCCTCCGGGATCATCTCGTTTTTCCAGTCCACTGTGGCCCATGAGGAGATTGTCTGCTCCGTTGGCATGATCGGCTTCTGCCCGTACATTAGCTTTGCTGGCATGAACCCAGTTACTGGACTGTGCATAGTTCGGTTCACCCACAATGCATAGGGTAAGAGCCACCGCCAGTTCCCGACTTGGCCTCCACACGCCCGTTGTCGCGTCGTTACGCGCGTGCGTGGAGAACAAGGCGGGACCACTGGGGTCTTGAACCGAGGAATAGGTGAGAAAAGGCAGAGCGAGAGAGAGACGCTCACACACGTATAGACAAAGAAGCGCACGGGGACGTGGCCTAACAACACAGGAGACACGAGTTGAGCAAGAGATAGAGTATAAGAACACTAGTGTATGTATTTGTATGTATGCAGATGACTCGAACGGTTACAGCCGATCAGGTCGGCGAGATGGACGCCGACGCCTGATCACCCACGCACACAGGGGGGAGCAAGATGGAGATTCTGCCGGAAGCACACGGGCGTTCCACGGAGCAGAATCAGCCTCTCGAGAACCTACGCAAAAGAAAGCTATGGAGAACGACCGAGAACAAGAGCTCGGTCCCAGTCCCCCTCTCTTTTATAGCTCAAGGAGGGAGGCCGTTTCACCCGTTTACATCACATTAATTCTCTGTCCTTTCGGACAGAGATACTCCTCGATTCTCCCTATAGAATATTGCTACCTAGGATTCGACTTTTGTGCCTACCTATCTACTATGCAACAAGGGGCGTGCCCACGTGTAAGGGTTGGTTCACACACGCTATGCACGGTTTGCGCCTGGGGGCGGTTTTCTTCACGACACCCGCCCCCACCTAACCGTGCATCCACCGGTATGCGCCAAAAATTGGGTTCCTACTGGAGAAAACCGGTCCTTGCTTTTATTCCTCGTTTACCGGTTCGTCCTCCGCCTCGGGCTGCTCGTTGTTGCTGTCCATGCCCCCTAGCTCCGGCTCACCGTCGTGTCGTTTCTTGAATGCTTTGATCCTCTTCCCCGCTACCGGTATCGCCATTCTCGTACCGTCGAGCTCCGCGAGATGGTACGTCCCATTGTCGTTGGTGCCTGCTACTACGTAAAGCCCGAACCACCTCCTCGCAAACTTCCGCGTGGCCCTGTGCTGATTGTCGAGGCTGCTGTCCTAGACTAGGACCCAGTCGCCTTCCTCAATCTTCCTTGGCCGGAGCCGGTGTGTTCGGTCGAACCGGGCTTTGTTCCTTATCCTCGCTACCCAAAGTTTCTCCGCGGCTCGCTCTACGTCCTCCGGCCTCCGCTCGAGCTGTCGAATCCGCGCCGCCAACAGTTCCTCCCGGCTCATCTCATCCCTCCAGTCCATCGTGGCCCACGAGGAGATCGTTCGCATTGTTGGCATGATCGGCTTCTATCTGAACATAAGCTCTGTCGGCATGAACCCCGTTACCGAACTGTGCGTAGTCCAGTCCGCCCAAAAGGCATATGGTAGCAGTCGTGGCCAGTTCCCGACTTGGCCTCCGCACGCCCGTACTAGCGCTTTGACAATCGGCCCGTGTTTGCGCTCTACCTTCCCGTTCGCCTCCGGATTGTACGATGTGGTGAGCGAAAGTTTAACTCCTAGCCGGTCGAACAGCTCTTCGTCCTCTTCTGCGTCCAACTCACCACGGTCAGCCACGATCTTCCCTACGCACCCGTATCGGCATCCCACGTCCTCAATCAAAAACCGGCACACGGCTGTAGTCATCTTGTTCTGCAGGGCTCGGCCTTCAACCTGGTTCGTTAGATCCTCCCGAGCCAGCACCAGATACCGCATCTGTACTACCCCCATTGGCATCGTCACCAAATCCACCATCCACTTGAAGTGGACGGTCGGGGGGTAGGTCGGGTGAAGCTCGTCCCGGTGTCAGATCATGGAGTGCACCTGACAGCTTACGCAAGTCGTCATGAACCGATGCACGTCCCGGTATAGTCCCGGCCCCCAGTACTTCCCCCTTCGCTTTTCGAACGTGGCCCACGTTCCACGGTGTCCAGCCCAAGGACTATCGTGGTACGCCACCAACAAATCCTCATGTTCCTCCTTCTTCGCCACCACTCGGAGCGAGATGTCATTCCTCTTCTTCGGGTGCTTCCATATGTACCCGTCCCGGAGAAAGAATCGGTACGCTTTCTTCCAAATCCGGTTGGCCTCATCCTTTGTCCATGCTGCGTCCGGTGTCATTGTTTTCAGGAACCCGCCGATCTGCAGCCACTCCCCGTTGTACTTGCTCTCGTCGAAATCGTTAAGCGTTGGAGTGCATTCCCTGCCAGTTGTTACGTAAGCCGCCTCGAAGAAGTCCACGCCGACTTCCTCGTCCTCCGAAACCATGCCGCCCTCGTTTTCGAACCTCGCCCTTGAAAGCATGTCGGCCATGGCATTGTCTTTCCCGGAAATGTATCGTACTTCCGGATTCAGGGACTTGATGTACGCTATCCACCTGAGCAGTGCCAGGTCCGGCGTCGCGCATCCGGAAACCATGCCAAGAATTGGCAGGCAGTCCGTCTCGATAATTACCTCTGTCCTGATCAGGTAGTCGTTATCGGCCTTTACCGCCGAAACGATACCCCAGACCTCCGCTTAACCTGGGCGTATCCTCGCTGTCGCTCACTGAGGACCTTCGCGCCGAATCGGATCGGGAAACGCATGCCGCCCTCATCCTCTTGGTTGACGACCCATTCGATCCCGGTCGGACTCGTGTCTACCGTTACGTAAATTGGAGTCTCCTTTCTGTAGACAGCCTTTCGGAGCGCCGGAGCTGCGGCAAGTGCTTCCTTCATCTTTCGGACAGACTCCGTATGCTCGTTTCTCCACTCGAATTTTCACCCCTTTTTCAGCAACCCGTACAACGGCTCCGCGACGTGGGCATATTGCGGGATCCATATGTGGTAGAACGTTGTCGAGGTAGTTGTGGTTTGTGCGGCGAAGTCGCGGGGACTAAGGTTAAGGGGAGTTGAAGAAACTTAACTTTTAATAAGGCTTGTATGGTGATGATAGAATGGTTAAGGATAGTAAGAAGAAGAGTTACGAGTAATGTGTGTGTGTGAGAGAGAGAGAGAGAAAGAGACGAGCATAGATAAAAGATAGAGACAATGTATGATTCAAGAAAGAAGATTGAGACAAAGTATGATTCTAGAAAGAAGATTGAGACAAAGTATGATTCTAGAAAGAAGATTGAGACAAAGTATGATTCAAGGAACAAGAGTATATGATATAAACATTCAATGTATATTAAAAGTATAATTTTTTACCAACTTTACAATCCTTGATCGCAAACTGAACACATTCTCTATCGACCCTTGATTTGAACCCACGACCTCAACTTCGAAACGAGAGGTTCGATTCTGATGGGGGGATAGAATGTCCATCCCAATAACAAAGAAACCTGACCTAAATGATCCTGTTTTGAGAGCGAAATTAGCTAAGGGTACGGGACACAACTATTACGGAGAACCCGCTTGGCCCAACGATCTTTTACATATATTTCCTGTCGTAATCTTAGGAACAATTGCTTGTACCGTGGGTTTGATTGTATTATTTTCTCACTCTCTCTTGATTGATCCCCTGTTTTCCCTTGATTCATCCCTTAATTCCTTACCTCTCTTTATAGGTTCTCTCATGCATATGATGATATGGGGGTGTGTGGCATGCATGTAAGGCATGTGATGCATGATCGCCATTTGGCGCACATGCTTTACATGTGATGCATGATAGCCATCATGCTCATCTAAGCTCTAATGTATGAAGATACACATGTCATAAGTATGGTGATAAAAGCACAATTATAGAAAATAACTTATCTTAATGGTATATGTTTCGTCCTTGGTGTGTGAGGTTACGGGTTCAAGTCTCTCAAATGTTACTTAATACAATATTCAAGTTTATTTTTATATCGTGAAGCAAATCCTTCACGACAACGCGCATGCTCCCAAGAACCTCCGAACCTCCGTGACCGAGCTACAGTCGTGCTTCATCGCGGAGATGGCTTCTACCTTAGACGGAGATGGTTTCCGGCCGTACGACCCACATAGGTGTCCGACGACCATGATCTCTGATTGCCCGAAGGCCGATTTTCCCCCGGAGAAGGTGAGCCTCGCGCCCTCTAACCTCTGCAGCACCTTCTCGCAGTCATCGATGTGCGTCGCCACGAATTTCCGGCACCCGTCCGGTCCGATTGTCTCGTCCTTTTCCTCCACGGGCATCCCTTGATCGGGATGTCGTCCAAGAACGGCATGGTGATGTCTGGGATGCAGTCCCTGAGCACTTTGTTCATCGCGTTCACCATGTGAACCACTGAGTTCGTCCCTCCTTGTGGCAGGGTACACATCCGCACTAGGCCGAGAGGAGTCCGCATCGTCGTAATGTCTCTGCTCTCCATGGCTAGTTGGAACTGATCGTACCCCGAGTACAGACCACCGACAGAATAGATTGACCTTCCAGCGAAGGCCTCCGCGAACTCGTCTATGGTCGGTCCGATCCCCGCATTACGGATGGTCACCTTATTGACCGGTTGTAGTTCCTGGATGAAGCGCAGCGTGCCGTTCTTCGGCACCGTAAACCCCCGATTCGAATATGGGGCACTCGACGGTTCCAGGATGCCCATCTCCACCTTTTGCTTCAGGAGCTCCATCAACTTCGGGATGTGAGCTCTTGGCACCGGAAACGGCTTGAGATTCCACGGTACATGCGGTACCGTGAAGATCACCATCGGTTCGACAATTGTCGGGTCCTCACACCCAATCACCTCCGGTGAGAATGCAAAAGCCTTCCCGTGCCTTCCGAGCATTCTCCGAAACCGGTCCTCCTCCGCCAGCAGTAGGAAGATGCCCCCACCGACCTTGAGCTCCCGTAGCGTTATGTCGGTGAACCGGTGCCCTATGCCAGCCGGATTCCGTAAACTTGGGTCCGACGCAACCCCTTTTATCCGCTCCTAGCTGCCCTCTAGCAAGGGTGTCACGACTAGCCTCACCTTCCGGTCCACAGTCTTGTATTTCGTATCCACGCGCGCCGTCCGATCCGACCCGATCCTTTCCCCGAAGTCCGCGATGACTTCGTACATTCCCATCGATCCTACCGGAACGGTCCGGTCTTCTCTAAGGTCTTCATCGATCACCTTTTGTAGTTCGCCCAAGGTGTCGTCAAAAGAGACCGCCTCCACGGCGCCGCTGATGTCTTCGTCGGGGAAGAGGACTCCGCATCCCTTGAGCCGCTCCTCCGCTTGCTTCCTCTCCCGGCCGCTAATGCCAGTTATAGTACAACCTCCGATGTCGGAGAACCAAAACTTCCTACCCATGGTACAAGTCTTCTTCCGTACTGTACATTTGTGGGGTTGTTCTCGGGAGTCCGGACTATCGCGGCCCCATGCCTTGATAGCCCTCTCTAAAAATCCCCTCGCGGTTACGCTGCCAAGAGCCTCGCGGTTACGCTGCCGAGGGCCTCGCGGTTACGTTCATGGTTTGGTCTTACCGTCAGTAACTGGACCGAGTGGCGCCCGTCCTGGCTTTTGACTCTTGCATAGGCTGAACCGTTCTCCAACACCTTGGTCTCCATCCGTGCCGCCGTGATATATGGCTCTCCTAGTATAACCGGATGCGAGGACGTCTCCTGCACGAAGAAGTGTTGGTCGATCTCGACATCGCCGATTTTCACCCGTACGTTCGGATAGGCCCCATGTAGTTCTTCCGTGGCGCGCGTCGCTGCCCGTATCTTCCAGCCATGCTTGGTGTTGATCGGCCATTTCCCCTTTCTGTAGAAGTCCATGGACATCAAATTGATTTCTGAACCGTGGTCCACCAACGCCACCACCGGTTCATGAACATCTCCGATCTTCACGGGGGTCTCTGTGGTCGCTCTGGCCCAGTGCGGCCATGAATAGTGGCTCTCCGCCAACTCATCTTCCAGTGCCATGTCCTCTATGTGCGTCGTCCGCACCTCCACCGGCTTCTCCGGTTCTGCCTCAGTCGACACCCTCTTCCTCTTCACCAAGTTTACGATGGAGTCGTGGAACTCTTTCTTGGCGATCCCGAGCACTTCCCTCAGCGACAGTTCCACCTTGCTATCGAGGATTCGTTCTTCCAAGACCTTTCGCAGGTCCGTGGATCTTTCGATTTCTGTGCCCAACCGGTACCCGCCCCTCTTGGGATTATCCTAGGCGCCGGTTACACCAGCCTCATTCCGCCTTTGCCCGAATCGAGTTTCATATCGTTGCGAGGGTCCGGCCCCCCCGGTTTTTCCTACCCGCTTGTCCTCCACTAGAGCCTCGTAGTTTTGACAAGCGGCTTCGACGAAGCCCGTCTTTTCTTCCACCGGGTCACTCCACCCGGTTACCTCCCAGACCCGTTTTTCCGCACGGTCCGCCTCTTCTTTCCTTAGTCGTGCCCCGGTGAAGCCTTCTAGCATCGTCGGCCAGAACCCGTCTTTGTTCGTCTTCGGGGCCTCGCCACCTCCGACCCGAATACCAGCTGACGCCGAGTAGTGGACGGTCTCCGCGTGACGAGCCGCCGCCTCCTCCATCAGCCTTTTCATACCCCCTCGCCCGACGTTCAGGTCCAGGGCCCTTCGGGTCTCGCTGGCATGCACCCGACCATTCCACAAGTACACCACGTTGCTTCTCATCGCCTCGGCGAAGTCCCCGCAGTCCTTCCGGATGTGGCCAACCACGTCACACCACATGCACCTGTTTTCAACTAGAGATCGTCGGTCACAGGCCTGTTCGCCACCATTCCTCCGTGCCTGGGTGATCTGGAGATCCTTTACCATCTCCGTCAGTTCCTCCAGAGTTGCTCCCCCGGACGAGCCCTTGACCATGCAGGTCGACGCCGATCCGGTCTCGAGCCAATCTTGGGTCTCTTCCCTTCGCGTTGGTGGTGTTGGCTCGAGCTTCCTTGCTGCGACAGAGCCCGCCCCTGTCGATCCTTTGTCAACCCATTCCCGTCGTTTGTTGAAACAGCCACAGACCCTCTTCACCATGGTCCAGTCAGCCGTGAGCCCGTCATCAGTCTCCAATAGGAGGCCTACTTGCTCCCGATCCCGCTCGTCAATTGACTTAACAAACAATAGGACACGACTTGTGTCCAGAATGGTCCGGTCAAGCACCGAGAGGCGCGCGAAGCGTTCCTCAAACTCCCGGAGGAGCACCGACGCGTTCCTTCCTTTATCGGGGGTCTCCACCCACTCCATGAAGTCCCGCTTCGAAAGTCGAAGTGCATCTTCAAGCCCGTATTTTCCGAGGAACCGACCTTCGAACTCCTCCCAGGTCCGGCTCTTGGCCCGTACCTCGAGCACCTCCGTATGGATGCCCGGCATCGTCACTCGAGGGAATCCGGCTAGACGCCTCTCTTCCGGAATGTCCCTCATTACCATCTTAGCCCGGTAGGACGCCAAGTAGCTCGTGGCATCCTTCACACTAAACTAGCCGATCGTACCGACAACCGCCTCGATAGCCCTATCAAGGGCGTCGGTGCCTTCACGCGCACTCACTATACGGTTCACAGCCAAAGCCATGGCTTCTGCGAGGTCCGACCCCTCATCTTCTACTCCTCTGCCGCCTGTTCACGTCGGGTTCACCAAAGATGTCGTGTTGTTACGCACGTGCGTGGAGAACAAGGCGGGACCACTGGGGTCTTGGACCGAGGAATAAGTGAGAAAAGGGAGAGCGAGAGAGAGACACTCACACACGTATAGACAAAGAAGCGCACGGGGACGCGGCCTAACAACACAGGAGACACGAGTTGAGTAGGAGATAGAGTATAAGAACACTAGTGTATGTATTTGTATGTATGCAGACGACTCGAACGGTTACAGTCGATTAGGTCAGCGAGATGGAAGCCGACGCTTGATCACCCACGCACACAGGGAGGAGCAAGATGGAGATTCTGCCGGAAGCACAGGGGCGTTCCACGGAGCAGAATCAGCCTCTTGAGAACCTGCACAAAAGAAAGCTATGGAGAACGACCGAGAACAAGAGCTCGGTCCCAATCCCCCTCTCTTTTATAGCTCAAGGAGGGAGGTCGTTTCACCCGTTTACATCACATTAATTCTCTGTCCTTTCGGACAGAGATACTCCTCAATTCTCCCTATAGAATATTTCTACCTAGGATTCGACTTTTATGCCTACCTATCTACTATGCAACAAGGGGCGTGCCCACGTGTAAGGGCCGGTTCACACACGCTATGCACGGTTTGCGCCTGGGGGCGGTTTTCTTCACGACACCGTACTAACGCTTTGACGATCGGCCCGTGTCCACGCTCCACCTTCCCATTAGCCTCCGAATTGTACGCCGTGGTGAGCGAGAGTTTAATCCCTAGCCGGTCAAACAACTCTTCTGCCTCTTACGCGTCCAATTCCCCGCGGTCGGCCATGATCTTACCTACGCACCCGTACCAGCATACCACTTCTTCGATCAGAAATTGGCACACGTCCGCGGTCATTTTGTTCCGCAACGCTCGGCCTTCCACCTGGTTTGTCAGGTCCTCCCAAGCCAGCACCAGATACCGCATCTGCCCTACCCCCATCGGCATCGTCACCAGATCCACCATCCACTTGAAGTGGACGGTCGGTGGGTAGGTCAGGTGAAGCTCGTTCCAATGTCGGACTATGGAGTGCACCTGACAGCTTTCGCAGGTCGTCACGAACCGATGCACGTCCCGATATAGTCCCGGCCCCCAGTACTTCCTCTTTAGCTTCTCGAATGTGGCCCACGTCCCGCGATGTCCGGCCCAGGGACTCTCGTGGTACGTCGTCAGCAATTCTTCGTGTTCCTCTTTCTTCGCCACTACTCAGAGCGGGATGCCATTTCTCTTCTTCGGGTGCTTCCATCTGCTCCTGTCCCGTAGGAAGAATCGGTACGCTTTCTTCCGAATCCAGTTGGTCTCTTCCCTTGTCTACGCCGCATCCAGAGTCATTGTTTTCAGGATCCCGCCGATCTGGAGCCACTCCCCGACGTATTTGCTCTCGTCGAATTCGTTAAGCGCCAGAGTGCTCCCCTTTCTTGTTGTTACGTTAGTTGACCCGAAGAAGTCCTCGCCGACTTCTTCGTTATCCGAAACCATGTCGTCCTCGTCGCTGAACCGCGCCCTTGAAAGCATATTGACCATGGCGTTATCCTTTCCGAAGATTTGCCGTATCTCTGGGTTCAAGGACTTGATGTACGCGATCCACCTGAGCATCGCCAAGTCCAGAGTCACGCATCCAGAGACCATACCCAGAATCGGTAGGCAGTCCGCCTCGATGATCACTTTCGTCCCGATCAAATAGTCATTGTCGGCCTTGACTGCCGAAGCGATACCCCATAGCTCGCGCTTGACTTGGGCATATCCTCGCTGCCGCTTGCTCAATACCTTTTCCCTGAACCGGATCGGGAACCGTACACCGTCTTCATCTTCCTGATTGATCGCTCACCCGATCCCGGTGGGGCTCATGTCCACCATCACATAAATGAGGACTTCCTTGCCATAAACCGCTTTTCGGAGAGCCGGTGCCACGGCGAGCGCCTCCTTCAATCTCCGAACCCACTCCGCATGCTCTGTCCTCCATTCGAACCGGTGCCCTTTCTTTAATAACCCGTAAAGCGGCTCCCTGACATGTGCGTACTGCAGGATCCAAATGTGATAGAATGCACACGCCCCAAGGATCCTTCGGACCTCCGTGACCGACCTGCAATCGTCCTTCATCGTGGAGATGGCTTCTACCTTCGCCGGGGACGGCTTCCACCAAAGTTCGAGGATGCCCATCTCCACCTTCTATTTCAGCAGCTCCATCAGCTTCGGGATGTGAGCTCTGGGTACCGGAATCGGTTTGAGATTCCACAGCACATGCGGTACCGTGAAGATCACCATTGGTTCCACAACCTTCGGGTCTAAGCACCCGTTCTCCTCCGGTGAGAATGCGAAAGCCTTCCCGTGCCTCCTGAGTCTCCGAAACCGGTCCTCTTCCGTCGGCAGTAGAAAACCACCCCCACCGATCTTGAGCTCCCGTAGCATTATGTTGGTGGACGTGTGTCCTATGCTGACCGGATCTCATAAACTTGGGCCCGACGCGACCCCCTTTATCCGTAACTCGCTGCCCTCCGGCAAGGGTGCCGCAACTGGCCTCACCTTCCGGTCCACAATCTTGTACTTTGTATCCACTCGGGCCGTCCGATCCGACTCGAGTTCACTACCGAAGTTGGCAATGACTTCGTACATCTTTTCTGAACATACCGGAATCGTCCAGTCCTCATTAAGGCCTTCTCCGAACACCTCCCGTAACTTCCCCAAGGTGTCTTCGAAAGAGACCGCCTCCACGGCTCCATTGATTTCCTCTTCAGGGCCGAGGACTCTGCATGCCCGAAGTCGCTACTCCGCCCACTTCTTTTCCCGGCCAACTACGTTGGCTATCATACAACCACCCCTATCGGAGAACCAAAATTTCCTACCTATGGTACAACTATTTTTGCCTATAGTACATCTATGGGGTTTTCCGGGGTGTCCGGACTATCGCGGCCCCACGCCTTGATAACCCTTTCTAAAAATCCCCTCGGGTTTCGGCACCGAGGGTCTCGCGGTTACGCTCATGGTTCGGTCGCACCGTCAAGAACTGGACCAAGTGACACCCATCCTGGCTCTTGACTCGTGCATATGCCGAACCATTGTCTAGCACCTTTGTCTCCATGCGCGCCGCCATGATGTACAAATCTCCGAGTATCACAAGATGCGAGGACGTCTCCTGCACGAAGAAGTGTTGATCAATCTCGACATCGCCAATTTTCACTTATACATTTGGGCAAGCTCCGTGTAGCTCCTCCATGGCGCGCATTGTTTCTCGTATCTTCCACCCGTGCTTGGTGTTGATCGGCCACTTTCCCTTCTTGTAGAAGTCCATGGACATCAAGTTGATCTCTGAACCGTGGTCTACCAACGCCACCACCTGCTCCTGGACGTCCCCAATCCGAACAGGGGTTTCCGTAGTGGCCCTGGCCCAATGTAGCCTCGAGTAGTGGCTTTCCACCAATTCGTCCTCCAGGGCCATGTCTTCTAGGTGCGTCGTTCGCACCTCCACCGGCTTCTCCGTCTCCGGCTCCGGCTCCATCGAAAGCCTTTTCCACTTCACCAAGTCCACGATGGAGCCGTGGAACTCCTTGGCAATTCCGAGCACTTCCCTCAGTGATAGCTCCACTTTGTTGTCCAGGGCCCTCCGGGTCTCACTAGCGTGCACCCGACCGTTCCATAGGTACATCACATTAGCTCTCATTGCTTTGGCAAAGTCCCCGCAATCCTTTCGGGCGTGGCCAACCGCGTCGCACCACAAGCATCCGTTCCCAGCCGGAGGCCTCCGGTCACGGACTTGTTCGTTGTCGTCCCTCCGTGCTTGTGCAATCTGGAGGTCCCTCACCATCTGAGTCAGCTCCTCTAGAGCCACTCCTCCAGACAAGCCTTTGACCATGCCGGACGAAGTCGAGCCGGTCTCAAGCCAGTCTCGAGTCTCTTCCCTTCCCGCCGGTGGGGGTACCTCGACCTTCCTTGTCGCAACAAAACCCACCCCCGTCAAGCCTTTATAGACCCACTCACGCCATTTGTCAAAACGGCCATAGACTCTCTTTACCACGACCCAGTCGGTTGTTAGGCCGTCATCGGTCTCCAGCAAGAAGCCCACTTGCTCCCGATCCCTTGCGTCCACCGATTTAACGAACAATAGGACACGACTCGTGTCCAGTACAGTCCGGTCCAACGCCGAAAGTCGAGCGAAAGGTTCTTCAAACTCCCGAAGGAGCACCGACGCGTTTCTCCCCTTTTCGGGGGTCTCCACCCATTCCATGAAGTCCAGCTTCGATAGCCGAAACGCACCATCAAGCCCGTATTTTTCAAGGAGCCGACCTTCAAACTCTTCCTAGGTTCGACTCTCAGCCCGTACCTAAAGCATCTCCGCGTGGATGCCCGGCATCGCCACCCGTGGGAATTCGGCCAGTCGCCTGTCCTCCAGGATGTCCCTCATCACCATTTCGGCTCGGTAAGCCTCCAAATAGCTCGTGGCGTCCTTCCCACCGAACCGGCCTATCGTACTGACGACTGCCTCAATAGCCCTATCCGGGGCGCTTGTGCCTTCGCACGCAGTCACTATCCCATCCACAGCCGAAGCCATAGCTTCTGCAAGATCCGACCCTCTCATCTTTCTATTCCTATGCCGCCTGTTCATGTCGGTTTCACCAAATATGTCGCGTTGTTATGCGCATGCGTGGAGAACGAGGCGGGACCACGGGGGCCTCGGACCGAGGAATAACCGAATGAGGAGAGGGGAAGGAACTACCGATGTAATTCACTCACGCACAAACACACACAGATAGACAGAACGCGAGGTGGAAACAGAACGAACGTTTATGTATATATAAATCAAGGTGTTACAACCGGCAAGCCGGCGAGTGGTAGGCTCTGACGCCTGCACACACACACACACACACACACAAAGAACGCGAGATGGAGTCTCTGCCGGAAGCACTCGGGCGTTCCCCGGAGTAGAGTCAGCCTCCCGAAACCTGCACAGAACGACTATGGAGAAGACAGAGGAGAAGAGCTGGGTTCCGGTCCGGTAGCACTCATCCTCCCAAAAACACGATATATCTCTTTTTTTACATTACCTCTCCCTCTCTTTTATAGTCCAAGGAGGGAGGCCGTTATCACCCATTACATCATGTTTATTCCCTATCCTTTCGGACAGGGATACGCCTCGATCTTCTCCCGAACGAATGTGCACTACCTAGGATTCCCCCTCCGCCAATTTGTACCTACCTACGCAATATACAACAAAACTTGTGCCCACATGTAAGGGCCGGTTTACGCACGTTATACCCAGTTTCCGCTTAAGGACGGTTTTCTCCACGACACCGTGTTCCTAATCGGTAACACTTTTGGCATGCCTCGTGATCTGTGTCTTCTCATAGACGAACAACGACGAATGGATGTTTAGCCGCAAACACCCCAGAGAACCAACATGACAAGACCGGCCAATCACAAGGTCCATCACACGCCAGGCAGAGGAACACGCACGGCAAAAGCCTCACCTCAGTGACCTCAGTACTATCTATCGGGACCACAAAGACGATTTCTCGCTCTCCAAATACCTCGGGAATACGTGGGAAGCGCGCTCACCACAAAAGCACTGTGGTCTTTCCCTGCCCGCCGTAGCATCCAACATGGCCTTTGAATATCCCCGCTTCAACAGGGAAACCCACGCCGCAACCCACATCTGTCTGTTCCTCAATGTCTAGAATGCAAACCACATGGCACAGAGCCTTTCCGAGGCAGTAGTGCACCAGTCCAAAATGACAGAGTTCGGATTAACCTTGGATGGGAGAGCGGCGTTTTGGCATTCGCAGATGGATCTGCCAGCAATCACGACCTTCGACCAACTACAGTCAGCCTTTCTGCGGTTTTTTCATCGGAGGGTGCCGCAACGCTAAATCCTCGGACAATTCTACACAATTAATCAATTGCCGATCGAGACGGTCGTGGATTTCAGCTTACGTTTCCAAAATCTACGGTGGAAATTAGAACAAGGCCCGACGGAGGACGAGGCTATGGAGACATTTCTGGCAGCATTACGCCGACCCATACAGACAACGCTCAACAACAATAGCGTGAAAGGGGAAACGGTTGATATGGTCATAGAAAGAGCACTACAGTTCGAGATGGACGAAGAAGAGGAAAGGTTTTCCATGTCCTCATTACGACAAGCGTTACCTCAGGACGAGGAACGACATTTTCGTCTAGCGATCCAGTGCACGATTTGCTTCAATTCGGGGCATTCCGTAGTTAAATGCAACATGCGAATCCACTGTCCAATTTGTCACTCGAAAGCTCACACAGTTGAGCAGTACGAGTACAATATGTTGAACAGAGCCACGCCCACAGTACGCAGCGTGGACACACAGCATCCCCCACGCCGTAATGAACAAAGGCGGCAGGAAGACCGACCACGATATATGGATCGCAATCCACACAATGACTGGCACTACCAGCATCGCCGGAATCACAATGATTCCGAGGAAGACGAGCATCGGCAATATCGAGACCACTGGCAGAATGACAAAAGTTCGGACGATGACCAGCACCAGGAACCACGTCGGGACCAACAACAACCACCGCATATGCTCCGACGAACAAATCGAACCGGGAGGAGCAAGTCACACCTGGGGATCGGCACACACCACCAAGGGCCGAGAAGGGCGAATCTAGCATCCATTGTTTTGTTTGTCAATAGCCCGGACATTATGCCACACATTGCCCAATACGCAAGGGCAAGGGGCCCGCCTTCAATACGATTATGGCAGAAGTACAGCAAGTCACGACACGTCAGCAAACAAAAACTGTTGATTGGGCCGCGCAAGATGAGATATGGCGGACAAATACGGAACACATGCAGAAGGAGTCCGCAAACACGGTGGAGCTATTGGAGGACAAGGGACCATCCCCGGACCCCATTTGGCAAGCACTGACAGGCTGCGAGATAACGTTAACCATGGAGAAGCTGCTGCAACTAATCCCACGATTCCGCCAAGCCGTGGAAGAGCGGGTGACAGGCAGACCTAGGGTAACCGTCGCCGCGAATTTTACGAACATTAGCGACAGACCGACAGTAGTGGATCACCACAACCCGACTATTAAGTTGATATTACACAGTCAGGAAATCCCAGGATGTGTAATCGATGGCGGCTCGAGCGTTAATGTAATTAGCGCGAAGACATGCGAACAATTGGGAATTTCAGAATCGGAAGCTTGCCCGTTCTGGCTCCGCATGGCGGACTTCACCGCTCAGTACGACCATTGGGGTTGATACGCAAGGTAGACATTATCGTGGGAGGACATCGCTTCGACATCTTGGCAGTAGTCCTCACCCTTGACGCCCCAAGGGCGTATCCTATGTTGTTGGGCAAACCGTGGCTTCGTTCAGCGAATATCAAGCAGAGCTGGCAACACAAGTGTATCAGCTTTTGACGCGGACTCACCAAGGTCCGCGTACCAACCGAGGAAATGGCGACACAACCCAAGGTCATAACACCATTGTACGCAACGGATATAAATATGCTGGCTAGGGTGGATGATACAAAATTAGAAACATACCTAGACGAGCACCCTCGGATTATTCCGTTGTTCGAAATCAACGTCATCGAAACTGCGGCGGAATATTCCATGCCCACTCAAGGTTGTTAGGTACGTTAGGTACAGTACGGATACCATATGTATTTAACGTATTAATACCCTGTTAAGAATCAAGCTCAACTTGGTCTAGTGTGTGAACTCACCGTGATAGTGAATAGACACTCCAACGGTCAAGAGTCACCATTGTATTGTAGCATTTAGTATGAGTCATAGAATCATATTCTATGACACATAACTTATGAGCTTTCACATTCCCCATGCTTCATGAGTCTTGTAGTTAATGAAGAGAGAGGGTAACTATATAAAGCACCCTCCTCCCACCTCATATTGTGTTGAAGTCTTTCTCCTTTGTTAGTATATTGTGTCTTATTCCTTGTCTCTCTCACTCACTCTCTCTCTCTCATAAACACACATAACTCATATCTCTTCCGCTTCACAAAAATCCATCTCTTGATTCTTTACATGGTATCAAAGCGATTTGGTAGCTCGATCTAGCCCATTCGCCTCATCATGATAGTGTGTTGTGCTCCACGCCGACGACCAAGAACCGGCTCATCGCTATCGTAGCTTCGCTACATAGCTCGCATTCGAAGAGAGGAGAAGAAGTAGAAGAATCGACACAATGAATACTCAAATGGGGAGCGCTCCCCCTACCGAGAAGTTGTATCGAAACAACTTCGCATCTTGGGAGTACAAGATGCACCAATACCTTGTCGGACAAGGCTATTAGAGCTACATCAAAGGAGCGCATGAAGATCGACCCGCCGAAGCGGCTCCCGGATACGCGACATGGGAGCAAGCCGCAAGCCGCGTGATGTATTGCTTGGCGACATGTGTTCACGATCACATGCTCGGCTACATTCGCGAAGCCAAGATGCCAAAGGAGGCATGGGAAAATCTACGAAAGATTTTCGCGGCGAACACAACCGCAAGAAGGCTTCAACTCCGCCAAGAGTTGAACAACATTCAACAAAGGGACATGTCCATCACGACATACACCTCGAAGATCAAGGAGCTTTGCGATTCGCTCGGCTCAATAAGCGTAAATATTGATGATGATGATGAGATGGTTCAAATATGCCTCGGCGGCCTCGCACCATGGTTCGGCGCAATGCGAACCGCCGTTCTAGCACAGGAGAAATCTCCCTCCTTCTTTGAGCTCCGACCAATGCTATTGGTCAAAGAAAACCACGAGCGTACAAGGAGCAATGAGTCAGAAGGCCACATGCTCTACATGCGCTCAAACGGAGGAAGAGGACGCGGACGGTCGAGAGGCTGATTCGGCCAAGGACAAGGCGGACGAGGTCCGACCTACGATAACAACTCCCAATTTTGGCCACAAAATGGAAGCCAACGAGGAACCTTTGCAAGAAGGGGGAGTTTCCACTCCGGCCTAAGCCGTCAAAACGCAACCGAATGCGGATATTGCGAAAAGCTCGGCCACTACGAAGAAGAGTGCCAAAAGAAGATGCGTGAATAGGCTTCCACAAGCTGACAACTCACGAATTACGCGCACAATTCCGACTACGAAGAATATAGCGGAATGTACGAGAACAACTCCGACTATGAAGATCGTGGCGGAATGTATGCACGCAACTCCGACCGTGGCGGAATGTTCCTGATGAAACATAGAGCAAACTCTATCTCGTCCTCTACCTCAACTAGTGCCTCCTGTCCGGAAGACGTAGGTTCGTTGATTCTGGTGCCTCGAACCATATGACATCGCATCAAGAATGGTTCTGAGAACTTCGAGAGCCGGACCGACCCGGCTATGTCGAAACCGGAAACACTACGCACCTGATTCAGCACATCAGCAATGTTCCGTTCGGAAAAGAAGGTAAGCAAAATTACATTAAAAATGTCTTGCATGTACCGACCATTAAGAAGAATTTGGTCTCCGTCAGCCAAATTGTAGAGCAAGGGATGCAAGTTTGATTTAATCAAGGCGGTTGCTTCATCGAAAAAGAGGGCCGACTCATCGCACGCGGACGAAGAGAGGGTCGAATGTTCATTCTCGACTCACACGAGATGAAATTGGCCAAGTTCGCAAAGGGCATGAAAGCCGATTCCGACATAGAGTTATGGCACAAGCAGATTGACCATATAAATCTCCAAAAGCTCAAAGCAATGAAATCGAAAGGAGTCGTCATCGGACTCCCGACATTCAAAGAGAAGGAGATTGAAGGTGTATGCGAAGCGTGCCAATTCGGCAAGCAACACCGACACCCATTCCCGAAAGAGCGGAACGTGAGCAAAGGTCTACTCGACGTAGTCCATTCCGACGTATGGGGACCGGCACAGACGGGTACATTCGGCAGATGCCGATATTACGTGCTCTTCATCGATATATTCTCTAGGCACACTTGGATCTACCCGATGCGGCAAAAGAGCAAAGTGTTCGGACACTTCCAAACATTCAAGAATGAAGTCGAGAAAGCTACGGGCCGACATGTACGATGTCTTCGATCGGATGGTGGCAAGGATTACTTCTTGGATGATTTCACGGCGTATCTCCGAAAGGAAGGAATTCGGCGAGAATTCACTTGCCGACACACTCCGCAACAAAACGGTGTAGCCGAGCGCAAAAATCAACACATCCTCGAAGTAGCGCAGGCCATGATGAACGAGAAGCATATGCCCAAGTCATATTGGGCCAAAGTTGCAAATACGGCCATCTACCTAATGAACCGGTGCACAATATCCGGCGTGCACGAGGTCACTCTGCACAAAAAATACTTCGGAAAGAAGTCGGACTTATCGCACATCCGAATATTCGGCGCGATAGCGTACGTGCACATCCCCGACGAAAAATATCAAAAGCTTGATCCGAAGTCGGAGAAATGTATCCTCGTAGGATACTCACTGGAGCAAAAGGGGTACAAGTGCTACAACCCCCAACTCGAAAATCTCGAGTAAGTCGATACGTCATGTTTGACGAGTCCGCATCCTGGTACGCACCAGAGACAACTTCAACTCCGACTCTGACTCCGCCGAACAAGAGCTAGAGGATGAAGATCGCCTTACGCACATTTCGAAGAAAGTCCAATCACGACCCGACTGAGCAAACCACAAGAGCCTTTGAGCGATCAAAGCACATCATGGCCTAGCCCGAAGATGGACAAAGGCAAGGTGAAAATGGCGGAATACGAAGACGATCACTTCGACGACGATGAGTCGACACACTCACTTGACAGTGAGTTCGGCGGCTTCGATGTACCAATCGGACCTAAGAAAGCCTTCATCTCTGCAAATGAAAAGCTCCGCCGATCCACTTGTGAAAATAACCCCGTAACCCGATTCGGTTACAACGATTATATGGCGTACCATTACGCCTTTATGATGAATGTAGCAACAGTACGGGAGCCAGAAACCTTTTCCGAAGCAGCCAAGGATCCGCGATGGATCGACGCAATGAATGAGGAGATGCAGGCACTACGCAAGAATGAGACGTGGGATCTCGTTCCCACCTCACCACACAAAAAGGCGATCGGATGCAGATGGATTTACAAAGTGACGTACAACGCCGACGGTTCCATCAACTACTACAAAGCGCGACTCGTAGCGAAAGGTTACGCCCAAACTCACAGAGTTGACTACGAGGAGACCTTTGCCCCAGTGGCAAAGATGACGATGGTACAAACTGTAATTGCACTTGTTGCGGCTAAAGGGTGGCACCTCCATCAAATGGACGTCAAGAATGCCTTTCTACAAGGCGAATTAGAATAAGAGGTGGACATGATACAACCACCCGGCTTCAACTCGAGCACCCATCCGAAAGCTGTATGCTGACTCAAGAAGCCACTCTATGGCCTCAAGCAAGCACCGCATGCTTGGCATTCGAAGATAACGCAATATCTTCATCAAATCGGCTTCCGTATGTCAAAATCGGACAACTCCCTCTACATACGAAGCGATTCCGCAAGTCCAATCGTCCTAGTCATTGGAGGTGAGCATCTCGTCGAAATCAATAAGGTCAAATCCCTCCTTTCCGACAAATTCGAGATGACGAACATGAAGGAGCTCCACTACTTCCTCGGCATTGAGGTAATTCGGACTCAGGCCGAAATCATGATCTCTCAATGGCACTACATCCTCAACTTGTTATACAAGTTCGGAATGGCTAAGTGCAGATCCGCGACAACCCCGCTCAATCGCAATCTCAAACTAGATGCGAACTCCGGCACCAAAGTGTGTGAGCCGACTCAGTATCGGCAACTCATCGGGAGTCTCATCTACCTCACGATCACACGACCCGATCTCAGTTATCCGGTCGGTCTCCTTAGCCAATTCATGCAAACACCGCGTGATACTCACTTGGATTGCGCTAAGCGAGTTCTACGATACGTGAGCGGCACAATGGATTGCAGCATCCTCTACAAGACCGCGATGCCAATACGCCTCGAGGGGTACACAGACGCCGATTGGGCCGGCTACAAAGCCGATAGAAGATCAACCTCCGGATTTGTTTTCTCCCTCGGCAGCGGAGCAATATCTTGGAGTAGCAAGAAGCAGCCTACCGTCGTTCTTTCGAGTACGGAGGCGGAATACAGGGGCGCAGTCGTAGCTGCGTGTGAAGCCGTATGGCTCAAGAGGATTTTGAAGGATCTGGGCGTACCCATCAAGGATCCAACTTCCCTTTACTACGACAACATGAGCAGTATCTATCTGGGTCGGAACCCGATGTTCCACGCGCGAACAAAGCACATCGAAGTGCACTATCACTTCATCTGAAGGCGCGTTCTAGCTGGCGACATCGACCTACAACACATTAGCACAAATCTTCAAATGGCCGACATCTTCACTAAAGCCTTAAGAGCCGACAAGCTATGGCAATTCATGACCGATCTCGGATTGACGATCCCTGACCTACCAAGCTTGAGGAGGAGTATTGAAGACATTACACAATAACGCGTGGATTCCGCAAACCGCGCACACTATGCAAGAACGCGTGGATTACGCAACCACGCAACGAAGCCACGAAGAGCCAATCTACCGCGCAAAGCCGCGAAGAAAAACGCAAGCCGAAGCACAGACTTCGCAACTACGCACAACGCAAGCTGGAGCATGGATTCCGCAACTCCGCAAAAATGTGAGTCGACGCGGACTCCGGAACGCGAGTCGAAGCGGATTTCGGATACCGTGTGAAACCGACCCGACTTGAGCTTGAGGAGGCATGTTGAGAATTAAGCTCAACTTGGTCTAGTGTGTGAACTCACCATGACAGTGAATAGACACTCCAATGGTCAAGAGTCACCATTGTATTCTAGCATTTAGTATGAGTCATAGAATCATATTCTATGACACATAACTTATGAGCTTTCACATTCCCCATGCTTCATGAGTCTTGTATTTAATGAAGAGAGAGGGTGACTATATAAAGCACCCTCCTCCCACCTTGTATTGTGTTGAAGTCTTTCTCCTTTGTTAATATACTTAACCTTGCATATTCTCTGTGTCTTATTCCTTGTCTCTCTCACTCACTCTCTCTCTCTCATACACACACATAACTCATATCTCTTCCGCTTCACAAGAATCCATCTCTTGATTCTTTACATACCCATATAGTATCTCCCAATTTAAAAATACGTTAAATATGTTTTTTAATATGTTAAATACTTATAAAATACGTATTTTACATATAGTACGTTAAATACTTCTAGAATTTGAAAATTATTTACCTTTCTAAAAAATATCTATAATATTGTAAAAAACATCTATGTTTACACAATTTTGTGATGTACAATATAGTTCTACATCCTAAAATGCATATAAGACATTTGAACATTTCACATCCTAAAATACTTGTAGTAATATGGATGTCGACATTCCCTTATTCTATAAATCAATGTAAGTGTGTATCATGATGTTCTACTTCAAATTGTAATTATTTACAATTATGCCTTCATAGATTGAGGAATCGTCTACGATTATCACACTCATGATAGGTTTCTCTTTTCTTCGTTTTCTTCTTCTTCTTCTTCTATCTACTGCGATTATCACACTCAGGACAGGTTTATGTCTTCTTTTCTCTCTTCTTCTTCTTCTTCTTCATCTTCTTCATCGTCATCTCTTCTATTCTTCTCTCTTCCTTCCTTTAGCTTCTTTTTCACTAATTTTTTTTCTCTTTTGCTTTTTGTTAGGGTTTTACTTACATTTCCTTTATAAATACGTATTATACCTGTTTTTTTATAAATACGTTAAATACCGTATTGGACAAATGTACATGATATTTCACTAAACAACATTGAGGTATAGTACATACTATACAAATGATGAGGTACTATACGTATTTAAACGTTAAATACGGATACGTAAACAACCATGCGCCCACTACACTCCATGATGAGGCTTATGAAACAAACCCGGAGTCAATATTAGAACTAAGCAGAGCACGGGCAGCGTTCAAGAGGGAAATGGAAATTTCACGGCGAGTCACCGCCTCAACCCTGAAAGAAGTAAACGTGGGTACGAAGTCAGAACCCCGTTTCCTCTCCATCGCAAAAGAATTAAGGCCGGACTAGAGAGACGCGATGATAGCACTACTCAAGAAGTATAAAGATGTGTTCGCCTAGGCCCACGAAGACATGAAGGGGTTAGATCCGAAGTTCTATCAACATAAGATCAATTTAGCAACTAACGTGAAACCGGTCCAACAACGTCGATATCGCATTAACCCAAACTACACGGCCGCGTAAAAGAAGAAATTGACAAACTCCTCAAGGCGGGATTCATATGGCCAGTTAAACAAGCTACATGGTTAAGCCCGATCGTAGTCTTACCAAAGAAAAATGGCAAAATACGGGTATGCGTGGACTACCGAAAATTAAACGTCGTAACCATTACGGACACATTCCCTTTACCCTTCACTGATAGCGTACTGGACGTCGTCGCGGGGCATGACATGTACAATTTTTTAGATGGCTTCAGTGGGTATAACCAAGTACACATGCACCCCGATGACCAAGAGAAGACGGCGTTTGTCACGGACTGGGGAGTCTATGTTGCAGTCGTCATGATGTTTGGACTAAAGACGGCACCGGCGACATTTCAACAGACAATCACGGAGTTTTTTAGATGATTTTGCGGTATATGGGAGAACAACCGACCATTTTACGCATCTGCAACTGTGCCTGAAACATTGCCGCACCACAAGCTTAAGCCTGAATCCCGCCAAATGTGCCTTCGGCGTTACCAGCGGGGCTGTCCTCAGCCATATAGTCAACAAGGAAGGGATAGTGGTTGATCCGAATAAAATCTCCGCCATTACCCAAGCGAAAACGCCGACAAACGCGAAATCATTCAGTCGTTTTTTAAGACAAATACGATGGCACAGTTGGATGATCCGCTATTCGGCGGACTTCGCCACGCCGTTACACGCCGCCATTCATCGGACTCCCTTCCAATGGACAGCGACGAAAGAAAAGGCATATGATGCGCTAAAGGTAATGCTAATGCAGGCACCTGTCGTACAACCACCAATTTGGGCAAAACCATTCCATGTGTTCGTAGATGCTTCGGACATAGCAATAGGAAGTGCGCTAATGCAGCTCACGGAGCCAAATTGGTACCGGTCGGTGTACTACGCTAGTCGGAAATTATCAACGGCGGAGCGTAACTATTCCACAACGGAACGTGAGGCGTTGGGGATGATCTACAACATCAATAAGTTTCAGCATTATCTGCTACGGCGGAAATTCACGTTTCACGTGGATCATTCGGCACTGTTGTATTTGGTGGAGAAACAAGCGTTGACGGGGAAATTGGCGAGATGGATGCTGCTGCTTCAAGAATTCGACTTTGTAATTCAGCACCGCTCGTGTACGCAACACGTAGTGGCAGATTTTTTGAGCAGACTCGATAATGGAGAAACGGTGCAGAGGGATGACGATGACTTTCCGGATGCAGACATTTTGCGGGTAGCAGCACTAGCAGAACGAACGGAAAAGACCTTCCCGGACCGGTGGCTCATGGAAATGACCTACTTCCTGACCATGGGGTTACCACCACCCCAATTACGGACGAATGAGAAAAAACAATTGGCCGTTCGGAGTCGAAATTTCTGTTTAGTGGAAAATATACTATACCACAAGGGCAATGACGGCATCTGGAAGCGCAAAATACGGCAGGATGAGAAGGTTGCGGTTCTACGCGAAGCCCATTGTGGTACGGCGGGAGGACATTACGCGGGTGATGTTATGGCCCAGAAATTTTGGCAAGCAGGACTGTGGTGGCCGACGACGCAAAAGGATGCGTATGAATATTGCAGGCAATGCGATTTATGCCAACGACTGGGCCAGCCCACAGAAGTCACAAGAATGCCACATCAACTAGTGTTTCCACTAGATCCTTTCCAAAAGTGGGGGTTAGATTTTGTGGGACCTTTTACCCCAGCGGCCGCTGGAACAGGCAATAAGTACATCCTGGTGGCTACAGATTACTGCATGAAGTGGGTAGAAGCAAAACCACTACGCGAGAATACCGCGGCAGTCACGGCGAAATTCCTGTACGAACACATCTGGTGTCGTTTCGATTGCCCTATCAAGCTCATTAATGACCAAGGGAGTCACTTTCTGAATACGGTCATCAACGAACTGACCCAACATTACGCGGTGGTGCACAAGAAAAGTACATCGTATTACCCACAGGCAAATGGCTTGGCGAAATCCACGAACAAAACCCTCCAAATTATCGTCAAAAAGATAGTCAATGAGAACAGGACAGATTGGGACACCAAGTTGCATAGCGTGTTATCGGCATACCATACCAGCTATAAGAACAGCATACAGTCAACACCGTTCAGGCTGGCATTTGGTTTGGAGGCCGTGATGCCAGTTGAATTCCAGGTACCCAGTCTACGGATCCAAATACGAGCCCGGCTACCAGAGGGCAAATCCGCACAAATATGGCTACAAAGACTACTAGAGCTAGGAGAAACAAGGGTACGTAGTATGGTCATATTAGAGCAGGAATGGTGGCGGCGCAAAGCATTCGTTGATCGACTCCGGCATGCGCGTGAAAAAGATTTTACGGTTGGAAAAGTGGTATTAGTTTTCCAAACCTGCATGGGGCATATGCCAGGAAATTACGATTCCGCTAGACAGGCCCGTACTAGATAGTAGGAGCAGAACAAGGCACGTTTCAACTGGGCACGCTGGTCGGGGAAGTGTTACAATAGAAAGTGAATGGGTTTCGCCTTAAACCTTATCTGGGACCTACGCCACCTAACCCGTTCCCCGCCAAACAGGACAAAGCCGGAGAATCCGCGGAGTAAGTAGACGGCCCCACTTGTATTATAGTGTAAAAATAGTCTTGTATGTACCCGTTACAAAGAAAAGAAAAAAAAAAAGAAAAAAGAGAAGATAGCGACGATCTTTGAAGGACTTAAGGCATGCACAGAATTCTAGACCAAGAACACGTGGCACCACGATGACTCACCGACCAATGAACCCTAGGCCACAAAAAGAAGGAAATAGAAGGTTTTCTGCACAATACAGAAATCAACCTTCGAACTCTAAGCACTCTCATCGCTCCCCTTCCTCACCTTCTTCTCCATCCTATCACAAACCTCAAGCCCACCGCAACCAACAGTCTTCACCCCCTAGCCACGAGCCTATTCCGACTATGCCGATATTCATCTCTACCGCCTTGCATCGATGGCTCGTAGAGAAACACTTGGATGGCTACATCAGGGTTGCGGAGGCACCTCCACACCCTGATGCATTGGACATCGCTAGAAAGCTCAACATCGACACGGTCACCAACTCATCCATCCCGAAAAAGTTGGACCTGTCATCACTGGGTGAAAGGTATTTCGAAATCTCTCCTACGGAGTGCCTGCAGAGATATTTCAGGCCATATTCGTCATCCGCCAAGGCATATAGAACGAAGGAGATCCCGGATCCCTTTTTCCGCGAAATCGCCAAGTTCCTATTGGAGGTCGGATGCGTACATGTAAACGCATATTGGATGCCCAAGTAGAAGGCAGGTATCATCATTGATACCTTTGAAGGGCGTACGGTCGATTGGGGGGTCATCACGGGGTCGGCGATAAGGGAAGGCATGCACGCGTATCAAGGAGGCAAAAAGCTCAAGCCTATCATACAACAGTACTTGACGGTACTATTCCCACCCCGAGGCCTGCCGACACCGCAGCCCAGCAAGCCCACGTCGTTGCCTCAATCTGTTAAGCGAAGGTTAGCGGAGTTAGTCACCACAGAGTGGGAGGATGAACCCCAACCCGCCCGGCCGAACACGCAAACAACACAGGAAGAGCTGGCTACGCGCACCGAGGAAGCGGCAATGGAGCCGGAAGCCGAACCACGACAGGAAAGCCCAAGGCCGAAAAGGCGGAGACTGGACAGAAAAGATGGGCGAGGGTTAATTAAAGACGCACTCGTGGCTACGGAGACAACGATCGTGGGAGACAGCTCCGTAGCTACGGAGCCCAACAACACCTTCGAAGTAATCTGGGAACCACGGCCGATCATTACGGCCCAGTCACTACGAGGGAAAGCCGTACTGACGGCAGAAAGCGAGGTCCTGACGTATCCAGACATTCCAGACACAACCCATGAGTTCGGCGCACTATTACAGTTCGGAACCTGTTTTGAACTCATGGAATTCTTGGCAACGCAACAGATAAAAGTCTCACAACGAATGGCCAAGGAGCACGCGGAGCGCCAAATGATTGAGCGCGCATTAACACAAACGGTGGAAAGCGACGATGAGGATCAATTAGCCAGAGTCGGCAGGCAGAGGAACGCCGGTATACGCTGATGGGGATGGAACTACCCCCATTAAACGCGGCCCTTGTCGAAGTTCATAGGGAACTGGCGAAGGTCAATATGGGCACCAAGGATATGGCGATTAAAAATAAAAATGTCTAGAAAAAGGTTAAACTGATCCAAGCCGAGCTACAAAAGGCCAATGAACGCATCACGGAATTGGAAAATAACGCGACTACGGCGCAACAGGCAGCTCCACCAACAACCAACGCCCTCGAAGCCCTGAGGGAAGAGATTGAGGCTCAGACCACCATTACCTCAAAAGCAAAACGGGCCGTACAACTAGCGGAATCAGAGATGGACCGCCTCCGCGCTGAACTTCGTCAATCCTCGGACAAAGAAAAGGACATCCGGGCCAACGGCCGAAAGGCAGTGAAGACCCTTGAAGAGAAACTCACAACGGAGACAGCACAGCACACCCGGACAAAAGAAGAAAATGCCCAATTACGGGAGGAAGCGAAAAAAACAGAAGCAGCAATCGCGGGACTCTGGGCCTTATTAGAGAAGAAGAAAGCATGGTTCGACGAGCAGTTGGTGGGAGAATAGGAGAGAAGGCATCAGCTCGAAATCTGCCTGAACAATGAAATGGGAAAACTAGAAGAACTACATGCGAAGGAATCCCAACTTTGGGCAGGAATGAGGAGCACGTATGAGGAAGCAACGGCAGTTAATCAGCAAGAAATTGCAAACCTCAAGAAATTTGTCGAAGAAGCACGCAACCGTTACCAAGCCATAACAGACAACGTGCGTATCCTTCTGCAAACGAATCGGGAGAGGTTTATGTCGCAATTAAAAACAGCGCTAGACAAAGGATGGATTGTCCGAGTGACTCTTAGTTGTTGAGTTACTGAGTAGTTATTCGACCTACTTGATTAGGACTAAACTTCCTGATCTGTTTTTTAAATTCCTCACAAAAAAAAAGGATTTTGGGTCTGCGGGCAAGCAAACATTCCCCCGCATGCGTGGGCTGCACAAGTGGCAAAATTGCATACGTATCAAGCGGACTGGGAGAACCGGAGGAAAGACAGTCGAGGGTTCTATAAACTCAATGAGGAAAGCATTGTGGTAGTACACGAGGACCTAGCACAGGACTATCGCATGCTAGCGGACCAACATTCCGAGGAACTCGTGCAGCTACTAGATGATTTTGGCAAAAGTCAGGAGGACCTGTTTCACTAGATCACACAAGCCGGCAGCATGCGAACAAACAAGGAACCCATCGCGACACCAATTCCGGGATACTCCTGAACAAGAGGAACCTTAGGCCATGTCACCAGAAATTACCATTACGGCTGACCGCACGGAGAACGTTCCGGACCAAGAGGAACCGCAACCCCACTCCCCAGAGTGTACAACGAACGGCCGACATCACGGAGGAAGTGACGGACGAAACAGAGCCGCGACCTACCGCAAGCCCGCGGACGGTTGAACCAAACCCCCTAGCCCAAGAAGAGCCCGCAAAACCCAGACCGCCCACACAGGGCGACCGCCACACCATGAGAAGCCCTCCCGACCAAGCAGGGAAACCACACAACGACACGCCTACGAGCCCTACGTTGTCCCCGGATACCGACACCGTAGTAGAACCAAACATAAGGGCCATTTTGGAGGAAGATTAAAGGGATGGGTCCGACATGCCATGGCACTGTCCCACAAGCGTGCCAGGTGTTGTCCGCCAGAATAGTAACCGACCAACAAGAGCGCAGTAATATGGAATAGAATACTATTTTAACGCATGTAACGGTTCACGTAGGAAGTGTGAACGGCTAAAAGACCCTACGTATATAAAGGACAGAAAACCTCTGATAGAGGTAGCGTGTAATTTGGAATGTAAAAGGCGTATCTTAATAGAGTTCTATCTTCTCTGATATCTGTGCGTATTTGTGGTTAATCTAATGTGTGTCTGTAATCCTTAAGAGCGTAGGTGTGAGTAAGGTGTGTGTGCTAGCCATCTGTCTAAGGAGCTCAGTTGTAGCCGTCTCCCTTATACGCTACTAGGTACGGGAGGTATCCCACTAAGTATTACGCATAGACGTTACCATTCGTTGTCACACGGTCACTTTGAGGTCTAGGTCGAAGGACTGACCATAAATCGTGTTCCTAATCGGTAACAAAGTGATCAAACGGGTACAAGCAAGATGAGCACGCAAGCTGAATGCATAAGATGAACGCACAAGGGGACGATAACACAAACACGAATGCTCATACGTCTTTATGAGGAGGAGAGGTGCATGGGCACGCCCGAACGCTCCCTCGTCACAAGACATCGAACGTACGAGGAAGACACAAAACACACGCACAAATGCTCGTACGCCTTTATGAGGAGGAGAGGTGCATTGGCATGCCTGAAACGCTCCCTCGTCACAAGACGACCGAGCGTACAAGGAAGACACAAACACACACACAAAATGCTCGTACGCCTTTATGAGGAGGAGAAGTGCATGGGCAAGCCTGAACGCTCCCTCGTCACGAGACGACCGAACGTACAAGGAAGACACAAACACACACACGAAATGCTCATACACCTTTATGAGGAGGAGAGGTGCATGGGCAAGCTCGAGACGGTCCCTCTTCACAAGACGACCGAACGTACAAGGAAGACACAAACACACGCACAAAATGCTCGTACGCCTTTATAAGGAGGAGAGGTGCATGGGCAAGCCCGAAACGGTCCCTCATCACAAGACGGCCGAACGTACAAGGAAGACATGAACAAAGAAAGAAAGAAAGAAAGAAACACGAATGATATCGGCCAAAGAAATAAATACGTGTTTGATTCCAACGCAAGAGGACCCTTTATAAAATAGGGTTTGATTACAATGGCAACTTATAGTTAACCACAAGCTTAATCAAAACATAAATACTAAATGACCTTAGAGACAAGAGCAAATCCGAACACGGCGAAGATGAACACACGAGCACCACCAAAATACTAATCCCAACGAACCACAACCACCCGAACGGCGAGCACACGGGCTCGCAACGATGAACGGGGCGGAGCAACGTCGAACCAGCGAAGCTTGGGCTCACAAGCACTTCGAGTGCCGACGCGAAGAAGACGAGCACATGGCGGTGGGGGGATGAAGGGGTATGCGATAAAGAGAAGTGGTGAATAAGAAGATGAAGAGCTCCGAAGGAAAATTGGTGATAGTCTCCTCCTCCCAAAACGTCCTCCTCGAATGAGCCCCCCTCGACCTCCTTTTTTAGGAAAAAAGGAAGGGGAGGTCGCCAATTTTGTCTTTAATGCAAAAAAGGAATAAAATTCCTTAAATCACACTACACTGTAAGATTAGATTAGAACCTTACACCTCTGGCTAGAAATCAATGTGACTATCCACTAGCTCATTAACTCTCTCTTATATAATGTGTGATTCTACCTCTATAAATTCATAGTATGTCTCCCCTCTACCTTTTATCTCTCCTCTCTCTTACTTTTTACACGAGCTTCTATACCTCCTTTCCACCCTTTCTTTTCCCTTTTATTTTGCATATGCACAATTAATCGCCTTTGTGTGCACACACATTGCACATACACATTTTGACCCCCCCTTTCGCCAGTTTTTCCCACTCTCAAGCACGCCACATCACGACATCCACCCCCGCCAAACGGCACATCCTCTGGTATGTGCCAAGAATGGCGGGCTAAGGGTGGTCAATAGTTCATTTCCTCCTCCTCATTGACCCCGTGGCTTGTTGTTTGCTCGCCTTTATCTTCGTCAAGGTCATCGAGGGTTGGCTCCTTGTCGTGTCACTTTTTGAAGATTTTAACCCGCTTCTTGGCTATTGGTATAGCCAGCTTAGTCCCATCGAGTTCAGCGAGATGGTAGGTAGCATTATTGTTTGCACTCGTTACCAAGTACGGCCCGAACCATCGTACAGGGGTGCGGTAGTCGCTGCATGGCTCAAGCATATACTGAAGGATCTGGGCGTACTTATCAAAGATCTGATTCGCCTATACTGCGATAACATGAGCAACATCTACTTAGCGCGGAACCCCCGTATTTCACGCGCATACTAAGCATATCGAAGTGCACTGCCACTTCATCCGCGAGCACGTACAAGCCGGAGAAATCAATCTACAACATATCAGTATGCACCTCTAGGTTGGTGATAGTTTTACGAAGGCCTTAGGAGTCGATAAGCTTGGGCTATTCGCATCGGACCTTGGTCTCACGACATCCACATTGTCAAGCTTGAGGGGGAGTACTACAGGCGACATGGACGTAACACAGAACGATACGTGAGTACGCAACACGTAGTTAATTGAATCGAGCACAAACCCGAAAAGCCGGACAATCCAGTTCGAGGATTACGAATGCCAGAAGCCGGATTCCGAAGACCGAACCGAAACAACTTTTCGACAGATGGAAGTTGTGTTCGAAGGGACGTGTTGAGAGTCGAACTCAACTTCCCATAGTAATAGGTTTCACACTAGCTCATGGACATACTAGGCTAGTTTTGTAAATAGTAGAAAGGGCACTTACCCTAGTTTAGTTGGTATTTAAACCAACCCCTTGTAACTTAGTTACTGCTGGAAGTATTTTGATTAATGTAATATACAGTCTTTTATCTCTGTCTTAAGCTCTCTCTCTCTCTCTCTCTCTCTCTCTCTCTGTTTTGCCTTACGTGCATACAGACACTCACTCACTCACTCCCTCAATTATCTTCCACTGCATTACACCACCAGGTCCATTTATTTACATATATTAATAAGCATCAAGTTACAAAAATACTCATGATGAGGTATATATAGATCTCATGTGCAAGGGTGCACATGTGTGAGGAGAATATAGGTACAAGGATGTAAGTCCTATATTAAATGAACTTGGTAGTGGAGGATCTAGGATGTATCCCCACTTACGTACAAGTACAAGATCCTCAACACACTAACTAGATTATATCTAGGTAATTACTAAGTTACACGGTTAACTAAAGGACTAAACATAGTTGAGCTTGATATCTCGACAAATGTATTAACAAAAAGAATAAGGTTACAATAATATGTTGAAGACTTGCAATGAACTCGAATGGTTCATTAACATTCAACAGCATGTATATAGTATGGTTTGGACACATGCATGCTATCTACCTTGCATGCATGCAAAAATGCCACTTGGGATGTTAGAAGCATGAGTTTTGGAATTGTGCATAGTGATATTTCAATTATATTATAATTTACCTTAATGGTTAAGGTTACATGTATGTTTTGAGGTTATGGGTTCAAATTTTGCCATGTTTTTAGACTTGTGGTACATGTTCATAACATTATTCCTTACAAGATACACAAGTCACAATGCATGAACATGACTCAGCTTATTCGGGGATATTGATGATGAAATTCATCGACAAGTTATGTGCCATTAGTGAGATTCTTAGGAGACTCTCTTGTTCAATCAGCAAGTGTATAACCTAACCAACCAACAGAAGAATATAATTCGCTGCCCACAATTTTTTAGTTCAAAATGGTTTCCACCTCATATTATGGACCTTCATCAAGCTCAATAGGAGGTGAAGGAGGAGCAACATGAGGTTCCATAAGTATTGACAAATACAATTAATATGGAGTGACCTTAGATAACCAAGATCTAGAATAAGAGGGGGGTTAGGGTTTAAAGGCTTTACAGAATACATTTGGAAATAGCCTTTCAAAATCAGAAGATTCCCCCCTCTCAAGTCAATGTTAAGGTTCAAGAAAGCCTTCTAGTTTTGTCAAATGAATGTCTCGGCTACTTTTAGTTGCATTCAAATAACAATCCAAGGTAAGCAATCACACTTCAATCTTGGTTCATTTCTATGGATCATCTCACAGCAATGATCTTCCCATTCTTGAGGAACAAATCTTCATCTCTGATGATGACCCAGTGGTGGTATGGGTACCTTGGAAGTTGCAGATGAGCTCCTCTTTTGTTTGGAGCTTCCATGGACATTGAAGATGATGCTTACAAGGCCTTTCACCCTCTGCCAACATGCGAAGAACTCAGGGAGAAACGAAGAAACGCCTCCATGTTTTTGAACAGACAATGCAAGAAGGGATTCTTCCAGAGAAGCTTGCTTTTCTTGATGTCGTCTCTGCGTGCGCAATCCATGGAGACATTAGAAGTGGTAAACAGAAGCGTGGACATGATGTTCTTGGAAAATACCCGACGGACCATAGGGTCTTTACTCGCATTGCGAAACAGGTACACACACAAATTCTTGCCACCAAGTATGCTTTTGATGATGTGGTGAATACAGCCCTTCTAAATATGAATGGAAAGCTTAACATGTTGGATAGTGCCTCGGTAACCTTCGATATGATGTCCATCCGGGATGTCGTGGCTTGGACAGCCATTATCTCAGTCTATGCTCAACAAGGGAAGTGTATGAAGGCCCTTCAGCTTCATTTCCAAATGATGGAGGAGTGTGTGTTTGCAGATGAAATTTCCTTTGTTGGCATTCTTGTTGCATGTGCTTCTGCAGCTTCTGAGAGAGAATGCCGAAGGATCCATGTCGGTGTTCTGACTGTTAATCATGAAAAGAATGTCACAATTGGAACTGCTCTAGTTAACATGTATGGTAAATTGGGCCTCCTAGACATGGCTTTAGAGGTATTTGATACAATACTTGCACGGAATGTTTTAACTTGGAGTGCTTTGATCGGCATTCATGTTCAGCATGACCAAAGGAAGAAAGCTCTTCAGACCTTCAATAATATGAGAGAGCAAGGAGTTTTGCCAAATGGTATTAGCTTTATCAATGTCGTGGGTGCATGTATCGATGAAGAAGATATATGCAGGGGAAAGCAGATTCATGTCCACACACTGTCCAGTGGATACGAGATGAACATTTCCCTTGGCAATAGTCTTGTCAATATGTATAGTAAATGTGGCTCATTCAAGGATGCGTGTAGTTTATTCGAGGAACTCTCTGACAAGGATATTGTATCATTTACCACAATGATTGCAGCATCTGTGTCCCATAAGAAGGTTGAAAAAGCCTTTGAGATTATTACTCAAATACTAATGAGTGGAAATACACCTGATCCCATTGCGTTTGCCTCCATTCTTGAAACTTGCACTAATCTTTCTACGTGTTCTGAGGGTAGAGTTACTCATGCATTTGTTATTGAATGTGGATATGATTTAGGCGTGGTATTATCAAATATTCTGGTCAATCTATATGGAAAATATCAGAAATTTGAAGAAGCACAAAACTTGTTTGAAAGAATGCCACTGCGAGATAGAATTTCATGGAACTGCATCATCGGCATGTATGCCCAACAAGGGTGGGTTTGGGAAGTTCTTCAGGTGTTCCGAAGGATGCACCAGGAAGAAATCCCTGACAAAATCACGTACATTAGCATTATGAGTGCTTTCACAGGCGATATAGCCCTGGCTTACGGTAAACAGATTCATGTACAGATTTTATGTGCCCAATCTGAGATAATTGATGCAAGCGTCGAAACAGCTCTTATCAGTATGTATGGAAGATGTGGTAACATCGAGTATGCTGAGAGGGTGTTTAGTGAGGTTCAAGCTCGAGATTTAGTGGTATGGACTGCTTTTTCTGCGATATATGCCCATTACAAGATGGGTCACGTGGCCCTACAACTGTTTAATAGGATGCTTCTGGAATGCTTTATTCCAGATCAGGGTTGTTGTGTAAGCTTCCTGTCGGCATTTTCTATTTCCAAAGGTAAGCAGATGCATGCTTGTCTTTTGTATACCGCACTTGCGGCAGACATTACTGTTAACAATGCTCTCTTGAACATGTATGGTAAGTGTGGTGGTGTTGAAGATGCTGAAAGAATGTTCGACAACATGAGCGAGTGTGACTCGGTTTCATGGAATGTGTTACTTTCAGTTTACAATCTTCATGGTCGAACCACTCAGTTAGTGAATAAAATGCTAAGCAGAGGTTGCATGCCTGATATCATCACTTGGACAAGTTGGCTTACATCATGTGCGGAGGAATCAGACCTCATTGAAGGAAAGAAGGTGCATACCAGTGTTATTAACAGTGGACACACAATAGACACTGTTGTAACAATAGCTCTTATTTCCTTATACGGAAGATGTGGTGATTTAGAAACTGCGAGAAAGATGTTTCATAGTCTCGAAACTCGGACTCCAGTTTCATGGAATGCCATGATTGCAGTGTATGCACAGCACGGGCTAGGGCAAGAGGCATTAAACGCTTTCAAACAAATGCTAATTGAAAATGTAAAGCCAGATGAAATCACATTCACTAGTGTCCTAGCTGCATGTAGTCACGATGGACTCCTTCTTGAGGGTTGTCTCATTTTTTCATTGATCATTGGTAATAATGCTACATCACCATCTGCCGATCATTTCTCATGCATAATCGATCTTCTTGGTAGAATAGGAAGATTGGATGAAGCAGAGAATCTAATCAATGCTTTACCAATAGAGGATGTCACACCCTTATATTTCCTTGCATTACTTGGCTCATGTAGGTACCAAAGTGACGTGGAGCGAGGAGAGCGTGCTGCACAACAAGCCTTTGAATTGGATTCAGAAATTCCTGCCTCATATGTTCTTTTATCAAACCTATATGTTCATGCCAACTATGATACCACCATACCAAATATCGGTATTGAATGTACACATTAACTTTCACCAATCAAAGATGAGTCATCTAGTGATACATATTATTATCCTTCAACTCAAGGTAGATCCAGAACAATGCAACCAACCTTTTATCTCTAATTCTCTAACTGTAAGATACACTTCTGAAAGTGGTGTATGTTTTAACTTACGAGTAATTAGGAGTTAATGAAGGATAGTGTAGGTCTACTAGATATTGGACAATTGTAGTTTGAACATAGACATTAGCATTCACATGTATATATACTATAAAGAGGTGGCTACCTTTTTGAATGGTACCCTCGGGCATTATTCTTTATTATCTAATCATGTCCTCCGTATTGTATGTCATTACATGCCCTTGTGTGTGATATGAGATGTCTTTGCACCTCTAGCATGGCTTGTATATAATGAAATCAAGGCCTTTTCAAGCTTATACATTGACTGTGTGTAAAACTCAAATGTCGTTAACATAATTGTGTTGTAAAACTTGTGTATGTGAAATAAAACTTGTGGGTTAAATCTCAACAATAGGTTTGATATTGTGCTCACATCCTAAAACCTCTATAGTTGAGATCATGCACACACTTTTTGCTAATAATACATTCAAGTTCACATCCATTCAAATTAAACACATGTTTCACAACAAAATAGTTGACAGAAACAATAAAAGTGACATAAAATAAGGTATGTGGAGATTTGTTTTGTAGGAGAGAGAGAGTGCGTGTGTGCTCTATGTAAATCAGATAGTATAGAGTAATTTAGTTTTAAGAGTTAATGTCCAGCATATTGACCATCATAGTTAAGACTTGGAACAATCTTGAAACAATCTTGAAAAGAAAAAGGTGTTGGACATGCACATGTTTTGCAAAGCAGCTATGGCCTAGGAAAAACAAGGTCAACTATTGGTTCCACCATCACTAAATTTTATTATTTTGGGAGCTATGAAACATAGTTCCAATTTTGTAATGTACATACAATAGAAGTATTTGTGTTATAGGAGAGAAAGTGGTCTCGTGATTGTGAAGACATGGATGATCTTACCTTGAAATTGTGTATGCTCTAATTGCGGCATTTATGTTTGCATTTCAAAGGTTCATTTGGTCAAGATTGTGCTTGTATATCTGCTCTAGAAGTAAGATTAGGGTGAAGCTTGCATCATGCATGGACACAATTGTGGTATCATATATATTAACATGTACACCCCCTTGTACATGCATTCAAGTGCTAACCTAGGCCCACAATGTGCATGATCATGCCATGTCCATATATTTGACTATTAATGTCCTCACAATGCCTTTCATGGTACCTAACATTTCACACTAGTTTTAGTTCTAAGATGGTAATGCGCTTTCGTGTTTTGTATGTTTCACATCCTTCACTAAAACGGATAAATCCGTGTTTTTGTGAATCTTGGAAAGTGTAAATGGCAATGTGTCAATATAAAACTCTTCCAAAGTTCTCAACACATGGACCTAAAACACCAAACTCGTTGCAGAGTGATGCTTTTGGCTTTCTTCATTGTGAAATGATTATGTAGGACATGGGCCTAGAAGATAGAATTAACTTCATAAACATTTCTTCTTTATTTTAGTTACATTATTGCCTTGATTTTGTGTTGAGAAAACAAACCTTAATTGTATTATTTTGTATGTTGATATTGTGGAAATGATAGTATTGTCATTTTCAAAATTGTCGATCGCGTGGCAATAAATAATATAACCAATTGTATATTATATCTCAAAAAGGAAGTGATGATGTCACACTTAATAAGGTAAACTAAGAGTGAAACTGTCAATTCTAATTTTTTTTACCCAAAACACAAACACCTATTAATTCACCATCATGCAAGAATTTGATTTACGTCACTTGAATAATATCCCAACTTTGTATTTGGATTGGTTTTTGCACGTAATAGATTAGGGTGTTGCATGTATTCCATGGCATCAAATATTACTTTTCTATTCCAAATGGAGATTTCAATAAGATGGCAAGTTTTTTTGGAAAAAAAAAAAGAAAAAGAAAAAAAGAAAGATGGCAAGTTGACATTCGGTTTACTAAAATATGGCATTACACGCAAAGCACAATTTCATGCATTTCCCTAATACTTGACCTTATAATAATGACTTTGGGTAGAGGTAAGATTTACTATTGAGATAGAAAGTAGGGTACCCTTTAGATATTGGAAATACTATAAAAATGGTGGACCTTGATAACCTTAATAATCTTTAGCTTAGATTTATGTCGTAATCTTTTCTTTTTTCTTTTCTTTTGGGGGGCCGGGGGTGGGTGGGGTAGGGGGAGACAAGAAACAAGTGGTCTAACCAAGGCTATTAAATGCAAAATTTAATAGCCTGTTTTGTTCGTATCAAGATGCCTAGAGTCATAATGGGTAAATAATTCGAGAACGTCTGAGTTCAACGTTCCAATGCTCGATGCTTGTTTTGTTCGTATCAAGATGCCTAGAGTCATAATGGGTAAATAATTCGAGAACGTCTGAGTTCAACGTTCCAATGCTCGATGAGACATGGCTCATATTGTTAGCAATTCTTGGTTCTAGTCATGAATAGATTGATGTAAAGGTTTTGCATAATCTTGACTAGGCAATTCATTTTCTTAAAGACTAAAAGAAATTGCACTCAAAGAAACCCAAGCAACCACATGTCACATAGAACTTGTCAAAAATATCACGAAATTGTGTACATATGAAAAAAAGTGATTGATTTTTTTGAGGCTTGCTTCTTTGAAATCAAGGTTCTAGATGTCATACAATGTTGTTGGTCTTGTGGTTGAATAGTGATCTAATAGATATTTAATATATCTTATATTTTGTTGGAATAGTAGGCTCTTTTAGGAACATATTTAAGGCTTCCCTTGTCTTTGTGTGTGACTAGAGTTCGTAGGTGGGTTGGGTGTGTGTTTGTGTTGTAAGTCTCCATAAATGTGGAACTAAGGGTGAAAGGTAATAGTAGGTGTGAAGTCTAGAATCATGATCGAACCTAGGCTTGGATAGTTAATGCCAAATAGCTATGGTTGTCACTATTGCTACATAGGCACAACAACCCCAAGGGTTTTGCAAGTTCAATGCCCACTTCCACGGAACACCACTACGCCTTTGCTTGGTGACCCCCCTTTCAACTTCCGATCATGAGTATGAGGTTGCAGCAAGTTTGGACTCCAATTTCAAGCATAACAAACTAGATGATGTGATAGAATGGTTAGTACGCGAGAGAGCCCACCAAGAATGTGCGGAATAGTGCTCGGCCACAACCGAGTCTTACTCACTCAATGAAGAAAATAGAAAATAGAAATGAGACAACACAGGATGTTAACGTGGAAAACCCTAAAGGGGAAAACCACGGGAGCCCACAGTTCCTACTATCACTATAAGAGGAATGACACAATGGGAGACTCGAAGGCAATGACCCCGAGCTCTGTCTTCACCAACTGGCGGTTACAACAAAAAAAACTTTCTGTATCTCTCTCTCTCCTCTCTGTGTCTATATAACAATATCTCTACATGCATCATCATAGATGTGATTGCCCTAAGTCATATTTATACTTATATGATTTTAGGACTATTTACAAATATGGCCATGATAGGCACACTAGGAACATATTTACAGATATGTTCCTGGATCTAGTTCACACTAGATCCATTTGGATACCTTCCGGTTCCTTCCTTCGGCTCGCTCGATCCGGCTCCTCCGGATCCCATTAGGAGGGACCGAATTCCCAACAAGAATCTTGCTAATGCCACAACTATTTATGAAAATTTTCATTATGGATGGCATTCCAATAAGTTTTCTTGGGGCTTGTGGAACTATACCTAATTGTTGCCATTGTATCATGTCACACAATAAACATGCATGATTGCCAAGTGCCACACGCTAACACATTGTAGGCAATTGGCAATCACATGTGCAAGCTAGGTGACGAGCATGCATGAGTTCAACATTATTATACACAAATTTTATTTTTGGGGTTTGATCATTGCAGTTCAATGTCGATCTCTGGCACATTCTTGTAAATCTTGTCCCTTTGCACATTATCCAAATTCCATATTTAGCTTTGTACTCACTTTCTTTTTCTTCTTAGTTTCAACCTTGTCAAATTGCATATCGTGTTTACAATTCAATAATTGGGTCTCAATCGAATTTTCACCATGACATATGTCAAATCTATTCACGTCAACATAATTTTAACAATATTCTTCTTAGGAACGTATTAATACTTCAAAGGAAATGCTAGAAACCTAGAGCAAACGACAAAGACAATATAAGAAGAACGAAAAAGTCTAAATGCAAATCATGTTGAATAAATATTAAGGACAAATATAAATGGTTTTCTTCGATGCGAGTCATGCACACAATACAAAAAAGATCAACAATTAGAAGTTGACGATGTTACAAGGAAACATTTATGTATCAATCAATGGTTGAGAAATAGATTGCTCCACACTTTGAATTGAGCAAGTGCCCAATATATAGTATATTAAAAGAAAGTCAATAGATCATTTATTGATAGATGGCCATGGACATGTACCTAAATGTAGTCCACTCCGTCCAACCTTTAAATGCATATGTGTATTGCCAAAGCACCAAACATTACACATCCAAGTGGGGTACTTCCTATCTTAGAAATGTCAAATCAAATTTTTATAATCTTTGTAGTAACATCAAAGGGTATCAAGTGTGTCATAATATATGCCAGCAACGACTTGCTCTTTCATAGTTCATTATAGGGATTATTCCATAACAATCGCCCAATAAATCATCAAGACTTGCTTACCCCTCGCTTGCGGGCGATATACGGGGGACACAACATTTTTGAAGCACAAGTCAACAACGGGTAGCCACTGGCACAAAAAGGTTGCGAGTCATGGAGTGGGTCAAATTGGGTGTGCATCATGTTGTGCATCGACGAATTGACGACTATTATTCAGGTTCGGGTGAAGAATGGTCAAGTTTTTGGTGAAAGTTCCAACTTTGCCGCATCACCAAGGCATCGCCTACGATAAAAGACAACATCGTGTTCTCGTGTTGATGCGAGTTGCTTTGAGGTTCTTTCATATGTTGGTAGCCGAACTTCGTTACTCCCTCGAACAGTCCCAACACACTATGGGCTCGATGATGGTGACGGCGAACCTCCAAAGAACAAGAGAAGAGGTCAAAGGAGAGGTATTTTGTATGATATACATATAATATGGTTGCTCCATCCCCCATCTCTTTTATCTATGTTCTGGCTTGCCACATCACGACTGTTAGTTCTATTATTATTTCTCCCTCGGCTGCTATTTGATGAGGCTAGTTGTATTTCCCCTAGAGTATAGTCTCCCATCTATATACACTCGATGAGACCATATTGGCGTTCCATTCCATTTTCTACACTCTCACATCTATATGTACACTCGGGAGACCAATATCGGCGTTCCATTCCATTTTCTTTACTCTCACATCTATATACACTCGGGAAGACCATATCGGCGTTCCATTCCATGTTCTTGCTTGAAGTGAATCGGACGAATAGATGATGCCATGTAGTTAGTTGACACATATAGAGGACCACAAAGAGGGACATTATGTAGTGTGACTTCTGAATGGGGAGGGAAGGTCCGGGTCTGGGTCCGGGTCCTGGTCCGGGTTCGGGTTCGGGTTCGGGGTCGGGTTCGGGTTCGGGTTCGGGTCCGTGCAAAGTCAATGGGTGGTCCATGGGGTCCGACCAACATTAGCTGCCAAAAAAACATACAAAATGTAGTCTGCAGGACTCTTGGGCGATGGTGACCTGCACGTGTTTTGCTTTGATTCCCCATTTCCTCATCATATCCCTCGTCAACGACCATGATTTTGAAAGGAAGGACTCGTTCTTCCTTCCATTATCCATATCTACACATCAATCCATTCCCCCGCCTCTTCCTTCTTCTTCCTTCTTCTTCTTCAATTTCCCCCCTCCTTTGATTTCTCTGAATCCCATCATCACATTGTTCGTCTGATCCACCTGCGTCTCAGATAAGAATCAGGAAAACTCCATACATATTCTTCACCCAATTTAGGTAAGAGTGAATAAGTTTTGTCAAAGTATTGCTTTTGATCCTCTGTTAACTATGGATCAAGGAGAGGTGGAAGAGGAGATAATGAGAAGCGACTTCCCCCCCCCCCCCCCCCCTAGGGGCATCTGTGGAAATAAGAAAAAACCTGGGGTGGGGTGGGTATTTTGGGGAGATTTCCATCTCCAAAACAGATGTGATGGGTGTCATGTATCTCTTTGTGGTTGACTGGAACCGCATGACAGTCTGTTCTGTAATTTGTCACATAGAATCATTCGATAATGCTGATACCAACATGTGTATATTGATTGATCCTTAATGTAGCCTCGTCCTTTGATCAAGTATTATTTTCTTACATTGCAAAACATGAATGGCTTTTCTCCCGCGATCTGTAGAGAATATGAACATGCCTTTTTTTTTGGTTTTTTTTTTCTTCCAGCTTCTATGGAACCAAATAACTTGCAATCCGAGGCAGTACCACATGATAATGGGAAATTGAAGCTGTCATCTGCAACGTACAAAATCGCCAGATTTCATATATACGATTGGATAGCCCTATTTGGTCTTATTATACTTTATGGTGTATTGAACCTTATTGATCCCTTTTATCGCTTCATCGGGGAAACAATGATAGGAGACTACATGTACCCACTGAAATCAAACACAATCCCCTTTCAAGTAGTACCTGTAAGTTTATTCCCAACATGTGTCTAATCATCTCTTAGATATGCCAATGCGAGAATCTTCGAATCAAGTGAAATGTGACATCTACAGGTCATCGCTGGAATAATTCCTATTCTGGTTTTTGTGATATACTTCCTCTACAGAAAAGATATCACCGATTTACATCATGCTATCCTTGGTATTATTTCGTGTGCTAAATATCTTAGTTCGAGGTTGAAAACTTTCAACAAAATTCTAAGATGCATTTACGGTTTTAGGCCTTATCTTTGCAATCGTGATCACGGGGATCATCACAGATACCATCAAGCTGGCTGTGGGTCGTCCTCGTCCAAATTTCTTCTGGCGTTGCTTTCCTGATGGACACGCTGTAAGAAGGGGGAGAGCAGCAACTATACTACTGAAGTGAAACTGTGTTTTTGCATAAATTGTGATCATGATTTATAATTATTACTTTGGGTTATTTATAAGCCAAAGGAGGAGTTTCTGTGGGGATAATTTTCTTTTTGTACAGGTTTTCAGTAATGTCACCGGAGACGTTGTGTGCAATGGTGATGCGGCAGTTATCAAAGAAGGCCATAAAAGCTTCCCAAGTGGCCACACATCATGTATGTATTAACAAGAAGATTATATTAGCAAATGATTGATTGATATATATCGGTGCAAATCTTGGGAAAGCACCATGCATGCATGCTTTTTAACCACAAAAGCATACCTCCTCAGAGCATGAGCATTTCTAACTAGGTGGATATCAGATCCCAGTAACTAGAAACCTTTGTATTACATCAGAAGATAAGCATTGAGTAATTTATTGAAATGAGGTGTTTGCTTGTTCCTCAGATGTCTTTGTGGGCTCTTTCCATATAATACCTTACATCTCCAAGCTCTGAACCATCTCTTCTTCCCTTAGTCATCACATCCTCCACTTTCTTTTCTCTGTTTCTTTGAAGACATTTTGCAATGATATTCTCTATTGATCGTTCGACCATCTAGTAAACATCTCAAACCATGAATTATATCTTCGTTTACATTGTATAAAGCCTTGTTATTTCCGTTGAGCCATGTTGCCCCTAAATAGTTCAGTCTTAGGTATCTGCTCAATATGGGAGGGATATCCTTAGCCTCATCTAGAAGGATCTCTTTCCCAGTGGAATACCGGCCATGGCAGCATGGACATACCATGGATTGAATTCTTGAAGCCTTTCTATTCTTTGGGTAGGTGAGGAACCGATGGAGAAGAGTTTCTACCTCTGTCTCACATCTAGAATGTATCCCAGATTTTCCAACCTGCTGATCCTCGCTTCATATACTATTGAACAAAATGAGCCATGCGAGTACTAGTGATTCTTGGGGCCTTATTGAACTCCAAATTTCTTCAGTCTATAATACCAGTGATGAATGAATAAATTTGTACTCCAAATCTGGTTAAGCCTAGTATAGGGGAAATAAACATCTTAGCTTGATAAAGGATGGACTATATTCCCCTCATAGCCGATTTCTACTTCTTGTGAGTTCTCATCTTTGTTTGCCTGAATTCCATCCAACCGTTTCCAGCTGATGGGTTGCAGAACTACATGGCTAAGTTTGGAAACCTCTATGATTTAGTCTGGAAGCTTGTCTCCCCCTACCTTGTTCTACATCTGCTACATTACAGTAGGAAACCAGATAGTCCTTGTGAGCAAGTATGGATCCGTCGTTACTGTACTTTTGACACAATGATGTGTGCAACCTATGTTGATTCCAGGCTTCCCACATATGCTTGAGAAAGACTCGATCCCTTGGGAACAATTTTCTGTTACGAGCAACAAGAAATGGAAAAGAGGGATTTTCTCAAAACTGCTAATACCTTGGATGTTAAAGATTGGACAATCATGTAAAATTAATTGGGCCAAATCCTCTGGGGGGGCTTCTCACAACACTTAAGGATCCATATTAGGTGGCATCAATGGAAACAAACTTTTAGGATGCATACAAGCAATTGAATGGCCCTAGTGGGAAAGCCAACTTAAGATAAATGGATAAGCATGCATGACTTTCAGTCCCAAGGCCACTTAACACTGTGACATCCAGGGATGAGCACCCTTTCATGAGGACTTCATGGCAATCCATGTGAAAGGCATGGCCAACTGGTGCAGCGTGCAGACCATTCAAATAAAGCAATGACATCGCGGTCACGAGAGCCCGGCTAAAAGGAAAGCTATACACAACCAACAAGGCAAGATGGTGAAGGATTTTGGGATTGGGTCGATAATGCGAGAAGAGATGCCAAAACATGGTAAATCAATAAGGAAACATTAATAGAGATTAAGAGCAAGGTTTAGTAGTGAAGTCTATGGCATAATGTAATGAATGGAATGTTGTTAGCTGGTGGAAGGTTTCTTCATCATCATCTTTCTTGTTTGGGTGTTGCTGCCTATGCTTGTCATTTTGCTAAAGGATACTTAGTAGGTTGTCATTGTTTCGGTCGTCCTCCAGTTGTTAGCTTGAAGATTGGCTTTGATCAAGCAATTCCTGGCTATACCCCCTATGTATTTAATGCACAAATGGCTTATCAGTTGCATCCCAATTCTTTCTTCTTGATTCTAATATAAAGTCATTATTTGCTTTCTTTTGGCAGGGTCTTTTGCAGGGATGGCATATCTATCTCTATATTTGGCTGGAAAACTCCAACTTTTCAACGGACGAGCGCATGTGTCTAGAGTTATCATAGTTCTGGCTCCACTTATGATTGCACTATTAGTAGGTCTTTCCCGAGTCGATGACTACTGGCATCATTGGCAAGATGTCTTTGCAGGGGCCCTCATAGGTATGCCACCATGGTCACTACTATAAGTTTCATTGTTTCAGCATAAGTTTCATACTCCACACACACTCACATTGTCTTTTTGCAGGGTCAGTAATGGCAACTGTGTGTTACCATCACTTCTTTCCTTCAACCTTCCATGCAACGGGTAAGCAAATATGAACTCAATGTTGGCGAGTAGTATATAATGTTTTATGATCTTATGTTCTGTGTATGTTTTTTATTTATAGGTAGCAAATCATATAACCACCTTAAAGTAGAAACTGACTTCAACTTACCGTATTTCGGCCGAGGAAGAGCCTCAGAAACCAAAAATGACCGTTCAAATATTGAAATGAGGCCGGCAAAAGATGATGAAAACAGTGAGGTCTGAAGATTAGGTTAATAATTTCTTTAAACATCAGGGACCTTCCGACATCAAGGAGCATTGCTATTTATTTTATTTAGCCTCAATTCTTTACACATTCGAAAGGTCAAGTTAATAATCCGTTTTCCAAACATCAACATATGTACAAAATCTGCATTAAAAATTCTATACCTTGGTGTTACTTGCATTTGTAACTCTATCAATATTAAAACAATCATTATCGTCTTTGTCTTGTACATTAGGGTGATCTATGAGAATCCAAAATGATGGATTGTTCTAAAAAGATGTCCATCATAATATTAACATCTAAGTAATTCATGGATGTGTTTCATCCACCAGGTATGTCTAACCATGAACCACTTATAGAAGAATAAGGAACTTTTAAAGAAAATTTAACAACCGAGTCAATATGATTAAGAACTTGTGGATAAGACAACAAATGAAGCAATCTTTCTGAGACCATGTCCATGAATTTTGACACTTGAATCTCACAAGTGTCACAACTCTCCAAACCCAGTGTTATTGTAGTTAGTTCCTTTCATCTAATTGTAATAACAAAACGAGGTTTACTAATAGTAATAAATGGATTCATTGCATGTAGCAATGAGCTTCTTCAACTAAAAGAGTTGACCATTCATGAGCATAATGGCGATTAGAAAAGATGACATACCAAGGTCATATGTTAACATGTACACAAATTAAGTCATAACAATTGTCATTGTCACTAATGCGATAAATGAAATTCAACTTAGAAATTTAAATTAGTTTAGAATTAAAAATAAAAATAAAGCTTATTGATTATATCCAAAAACCAAGAAGTTTTCATAAAGTAAGTTAAAATAGTAATAAAGGTAGGGGTTTTTGTCATGCATCTAGTTGAAAAGTAATCTCTTTATGTCTACAAAAAAGTAATAGTGACGTTGTACGCCATTTCATTTAAAAAGTGATCAACACATTTACGGGGTGCACACCATAGATTAGGACATTTCCACCTTAAAGGCAATTGATCTATTATGACATATGACAACGAGTTAGGTAGCGAGTCATCAAATCATGTCAAGTCTAATGAAAAAGGGGGTATAAAACTCCTTTTCGTGGATTTATATAGAGAAGTGCATTAGTAAAAGCATTTGTTCAAATAGGGATGCATACACATATACAAACATACATAAATGTATTGGTACATTGGTTTACACACCAACACGGTCTTTGTCGAAAAGGTGTTTCTAAACCATTGCATCCCAGGTTTTATAATGCGATACATCCTTATACCTTTGTATAAAACTAAGACAACCACCTAAGCCAACCATAACAATATATTTATAAATGATCCTTGGATATTATAGACCAACAAGATTATTGTCACCTTTGGCGCAACAAAGAAAGACTTGCAGAATTTTGTGATTCGAAATGCAAAGTTTGAGAACAATGAAAAGCTATGAGACATAAGTTGATGAGATATATGAGGTTGATGTTAATGTCATGTATGTATATGAAGTACATCACCATTCTCTCCTCACTCAATTTACATTGGATTAAGTTATTCATTGTATTAAATAGTTTACCACAATGCACAATAACCAAGATTGCAATTCCAGTTATGTGTGGATTCAACTACATTTCTCCCATTAGACACAAGAAAAATGTATAATAAAAAGAAATATATATATACATATGTCTCTGTGCACAAAGTGGAAACCTAGGTTGAATAGAGGCTTGAGGATTCACAGGTTTGTGATGTCCATATGAAATACAAGAATGATGCAAATGTGGGATATAAATTATTTTTGGCAATGGAAATATGTAGGGTTAATAGAATATACCTTTATTTATGAAGGGAAACTTGTATCTTATAATAACAAAACTATAAGATGAAGAAATATCAAATTTGGGAGAGAGAGCATAGGGGGGGAGAGAAACAAAGTAGAGAGAGAGAGATAAAGAAAGCAAGAAAGAAAGAAAGAAAGAAAGAAAGAAAGAAAGAAAGAAAGATATATTAACGTCTTCTAAGGCCAAAATTGGCTCATGAGAGAGAGAGAGAGAGAGGGTGTAGTGCAACTGAGTGTTTTGTTCATATCTTTCGGCATGTATATTAGAATCACGTGTGTAGATAATCGTTGGAAAGCCCTTTTGGAGACCTTTCCAACGAGCTATAGCGTGTTGCGAAACATATTTCGGAGCGTGAAACAGTGGTCACATTACTATTGCGGGCTTTGAGGGATGCCGGTCGAGATAGAGTTCATCCTCTCTTGGGGGCCTTCCTACTAAGATTGAGCCGATTCTATGGTGGTCTACACTTGATGGCTATGGCAAACAATATAAATCTTGGTATGTCTTTATTAGTGCCTACTTTTGATACATGTACGTCAATGTCAATGGATGTACAACAAGAGACGTCAAAACCAATGGTTCCACAGATTACTAATAAAGATGTAGGCAAGGAAATGAAAAGACCCAAACGTGTGGAAGACGAGGATAACACGTCATATGCTGATGCTATGCGTAGTGATGTTAACATTAAAGACGATGCACACTGAGAATATTTGAGATGCATGGCTAATGCTTTGATGGAGGATTGCATGAAAGAAATGCTAAAATTGCTTCAGAGTTTGATGAGGAAGATATTTTCAAGGTTGAGGTGGATACAAAAGAGTATTTATCATCTTTTTCAACATTTTATGATAGAGGAGTGATACTTTTTTTTACTGGCAAAATACATGCCCTTCATTGGGTCAAACAATGGCCACGTGGTGTCTTGCATGCAAATTGTGTAGAGGATGTGTATGTTGGCCCACATGGTTTCTATGAGGTGGTCTTAAATTCAAGTGAGAATAAAGAAACATTACTTGCTAGGTTGCCAATTTTCTATGGTAGGAGTTTGGTTCATGTTGTTCCTTGGAGACCATTGACTGAGTACTCGGATATATTGAAACAAGATTGTCCGGTATGGGTGGAGGTAGAATGTAAGCATTCCATTATGTGGCCACTTTTGCATTCAACAATAGAGAAATTGGGGAAAATTTTGGTGCCTCCTAATGCTAATGCAATGAATTGATATCAAATGTGTATTCTTTGGAATACTGTTATAAAAAGACCAGGTTGTCTACGAATAGATTGTATTGGTATGCTAACAAAGTATTTCAAACTTAAATGGGGTACATTTGCAGGCCATTGTTTCCATTGTGGAGAATTAGGGCATTTTATGGCAGAGTGTCCTCATACTGGTAAAACTTTAGAGAAACTTGAGGTGGTGGAGGATTTTCAAGAGAAATTACAATAGGATAAGGACCCTGATTTGTCTATGTGTGAGAATATTGAGGAACAAGGAGTTGTGATTAAGAAAGGGCCAAAGTCGTCAGATAGGGAGGGTCCATGGTCGGTAGTTTCTGGAAGAATGAATAGGTTTGGAAAGGGTGCTTGGAATAAATCCAATGAGGGTATGAAGTTACCATTAAAACAAGGCTCTTTTGGGTGTAGTAAAAATTCGGGTCATCAAGCTGATTTTCCTAAAAAATTATCATTTGATAGTAAAGGGAATTTGCATAACCCTTGGAATAAGCATACTCAAGTACAATGTAACAAAGGGAATAGATAAAGTGTGACAGGATTCCCTTCCCATCAAAATTTGTTTGGAATCTAAGGAGATTTTTTTCAGATTTAGCAGATACATCGACTGAGAGGGAGAAACAGGTTCCCTCATCGAAAGGAAAAGCTAAAGTATGAAGGTGACAACGTGGAATGTAAGAGGGATTTGTTCCCGATTTAAGATGCATGAGGTGTGGAGTGCTTTGTTACACAATCAGTGGGATGTTTTATGTGCCGTGGAGCATAAAGAACATAAAAATGCAGGTTTAATGGTTAACACTAAGGGTTATATGCTATGTTATTCAGGAAAAGTGAAAGGTGATTATTCAAGAGTTGTTATGTTTATAAGAAATTTGTTTTGTCCTCAAGTTATCTTTAGTGATGATTTTGGTTGATTTTTGGTTGTACAAATCTCTTATGAAGGGAAAATTTTGTGGTTGGTTGGTGTATATGCTTCAAATCTATCTCAAACATGAAAGTTGTTGTGGCAAAATTTGGCTTCGCTTCTTAAGCAAGGTCAAGCAGGAATAATGATGGGGGACTTTAATGTTTGTTGTGAGGAAGCACAATCAACTTCTATGCATTCTATAATGAAAGGATCTGAAACTCAATCTTGGGAACAATTACAAATGGATGTTCTACATTGTGATGTGTGGCCTTGGATTCATGGTGATGAGTCAAGTTATACTTTTTGATCAATGCAATACACATCGACTTGGAGTAGGTTAGATCGTATGTATATTATGCGTACTGATTCTTTCTTGCCAAAGATTTTGGATATTTCCATTTCTTATGATTTGGTTCTTTCAGATAATTTTCCATTAGTGTTTGAGTTTGCACATCAATCAGTTGACCAATTTAAATATTTCTTAAGACGACCTCCTCTTCGTTTTAATTCATCTTTTTTAGAACATGAAGTATTTCATGGTTACATGTGTCAATTGATTGAGAAATTCAATTTACATGTTCAAGATGTTGGGTTCGAGGTTTGTGATGTATTTGTTGTAAATGTGCAAAAGCTATCCAGATTTTATGGAATGTATAATGCCTTTAAGAGAAGGAGAAAAATAAAGGCTTTGGCTACATTGTTGGGACGATGTAATGCGTTACTAAGTTATTGGCAAATGGATGAGCAATTATTGGATATTCACAAAATATTATCAACCTCTTAATATGATATGAAAGTTAAGAGTTATCAATAAGCTAGACTACATAAGTTGAGACAAGAAGTGGATGATTGTAATTGTCAATCACACAATTTCTTTCATGCCCTTCATGAATCACATGCGAGGTATAATGTGGTGCGATTTCAGGAAAATGAGAGGATGATTATGGATCCTCATATGATTGTGACAAAATGTGTGGATTATCATAATCAATTGTTAGATTTAGAAACTCATGTTGACGAAACTGTTAATTTTGCTCGAGAGGTGTTCTTGAAGGAAGTTACAAATCATGTATCAATTGAGGTTTCTAATGTTTTGGACGCAGATATATCAGAGGCTGAGGTAGAAAACATGATTTCTCATCTTGTGAATGGTAAGAGTCCTAGTTGGGATGGTTTAACAAATGAAATCTTCAAGAAATATAATACAAACTTGAAGAGGTCCTTTGCAATTCTATTCCAGAATGCTTGGTCCACAGGGCACATGCCACAATCTTGGAAGATTGGTTTAATAAAACTGTTACCTAAAGTGCCATCTCAAGTGTCTTTTGCTCAATGGAGGCCTATATCTTTGATGGGAGGATATTATAAGATTTTCACAAATATTTTGGCTAATAGATTACATACAGTATTGCCAACTATTATCCATTATGCTCAATATGATTTTTTGGCCAAAAGAGATATTTTGCATAATATTTTAAATGTTTAGATGACAACAAATTTTGCTGTGGAAACTAAACAAGAGATTGTGATGTTGCAATTGGATCTAGAGAAGGCATATGATCATGTTAATTTGTCTTTTTTATGTCAGGTGATGCATCAAATGGGGTTTGGTGATCGTATGTCAAATTTGATATATACATTGGGGGATGATTCAATGTCACATGTCATGCTTAATGGAGGAGTAACACAACCTACTTCGGTTCGAAGGTCAGTTAGACAAGGGTGCCCTCTTAGTCCACTTTTGTTTACTATTGTCACTCATTCTATACTTGTTAAGCTACATAATATGGCAGATCTGGGAGACAGTGTATTGCTCAAGTGCTAGTAGATGATCATTTTATGTTTTTGGGAGCTACATGTAATAATGTTACAAAGGCTACAAAGGTGTGGGAATTGTTTTCTCTTGCATCAGGATTAAAGATTAATATGCATAAATAAGTTCTTATTTCATGTACTGAGCAAAATATATTGGAGCTTGGGTGGCCAGGAAAGATTGTTAATCGTGGAATTTTTTTTCGACACTTGGGTTACCCTATTGGAGTAGAAGTTTCACATGTTAAACTAATTGATTTGGCGTCGAAAAAGATTGAAATTAAGTTCATCTATTGGAGATCTTAGTCATGGCCATTTCATATAAGGGTTTAAGTTGTGCAATCCATTATGATACCCATGGTTTCTTATTATCGTCCATTGTTTCCATGGTCTAAGAAGGATGTTGAAAAGGTTACCCAATCAATGCGTTCATTATTATGGGAGAAAAAAGGGAAACATGGCATTTCTTGGTTGGCATGGGATCATATTTGTACTCCAAAACGGCTTGGTGGAGCAACATTATTGAGTGTATATGAGCATATGGTAGCTCAGAGGTTTTCATTACTCATTTCTATGTTTGCAAACACACAACCATGGATAGAAATGGTGATTTTCTTTATTGAGAAAATTGGCATAAAGTTTGGAAAAGTAAGAGTAGAAACACATTGGTGGAATGTAGTCAATTCCAAAAGGCAAGTGAAGTGTTCAATGTCTTGGTTTGTTGATCAATTATTATCATCTTGGTAGAATGTGTTAGAATTTGTCAAGTGGGATCCCCCATCACATAGAGAGCATGCAAATTCCCTACAGCTAGAGATTTTGGCAACATCAAGGTTGTTGGATTGGGAAAGTAAGCAATCCTTGTAACATCAATTTAATCGAATGGCTCGATTAGGATTGGTATCACTAAAAGATGCAATTTTGTCTTCTCAAAGAAGGTTGATGGGTTTTCGTACTGCTAGGTCAACATTTGGAATTCCACGCAATTATCGACACATTTGGGATACATTACAAGGATTATCAGTGTTGTAAGGGTGTGTGCCACATTTAAATGAAGATTCTCTATATCTTGATTGGACATTTGTAGGGGGGAACGACTTAAGTATGGTTTCAACGAATGCAGTTTATCATACAATTATTGGGAAACATATGTGGTTAGAAAAAAGGGTAATTAAGGTATGGTCTTTTCATAGGCCAACAATTTGGTGGAGAAATGTACTCCGGAAGGGTTGGTGTTCACATTTGTAATTTAGAGTCAATGTGTTTATTTGGAGGGTTATGGTTGGTGGATTACCATTCGGTGATGCTTTATGCAAAAGAAAAATAGCTAGTGGCATCTGTTTCTTTTGTACGTTGGAAGTAGAGCACAATCGACATCGATTTATTTCATGTCTTGTTACAAAGATGGTTTGGAGATTTATTAATGCAGTATGGATGTCCTTGATAGGAGTGATAAAATCTCCTTTCAAATGGGTTTTTGCACAAGTGGAATTAGGAGGTCTTTCACCTTCTTTTCAGATTAGTTTGGATTATTTGACGTATTATGGGCTTTGGTTTATTTGGCATATGCGAAATGCTTTTATATTTGATGAACAAAGGGGAGTACACTATTATGTGTAGAGATTGAAAGGGTTCCTTTTATGGCAATTTTCATTGTTGGAGATGTCATGTATATTCAATCATGAAGAGAGACAAGTATGTAAGTTAGTTGGGCATCACATTCGTCATTTGGTTTGATAAGAAAGGTTATGGGATGTTGAGAGACATATTCATGGTTTGTAATGATATGAATATGTATCTCTCTATGTAGATATGTAAAGATGACTTACAAGTTGTAATAGTGTGTTTTTTTACATGCAATTAATATAATTGTGTGATTTTACCAACAAAAAAAAAAACAAATTTGGGATGGTCTATAGACATAAATTTTGTATACAAAATGATATTGTATGCATATTTTTGCAGCGATTTGTTTATTTCGAAGAAGATAAATGTATTTGTATTTGTAACAAATCAAACAAATGTGATCACTTCATGAATACAACTCAATACAAATGCCATCTTTGTTGTTACCAATGAAGAGTGGAAGGTAGTAAGGTTATGCGAGCATGTAGATTACAAGGTTTTATTGTAAACATTAGAATAATGTTGTAGATTCTTGACAAGTGTACGAATGTAAATTGTAAGAGGCTAAATGCATTATGATGTTGCAAATCTCAACATACATAAGTTGGGGACTTCTTCCCTGATTGAATTTGTCTCATAATGATGTTGCAATATAGTTCAAGTTTCAACAAGTTAATGAAGAGAAAACCATACTTAGTATAATCTATTATTCTATTAACCATGGAGATAATGGTAATCCAAGTAATAGTGCAACGACTAAGAGTAAAGCACATCACTTTGATCATGTGTAGAAGAGAGAAAAAACACTCTAGTGTAGAGTTAGGAACCCTGAAGCACCCTTGGAAAGAACTTCGCCTTCCTCATTACAATTTAAGTGCACTTTTGTTTGTCCTTTTCACATTATGAAAACACAAGATGATTATATAGGTTTTAAAAATTCACTTTCTTTTATCTTATGTCAATGCCAATGTTTAGAAAGTGTAAGTTGTTGTTGAGAATCAAGCTCAACCTAGTCTAGTGTGTGAACACACCTTTTTAGAATGTATGAGCATTCAAAGGCCAAAAGTCACCACTACTTTCTACACATTAACTATGTGTCATAGAATCATATTCTATGACACATAACTAATGAGTTTCCACATTCCCCATGACCCATGAGCTTCTATAGTTCTAGAGAGAGAGTGGGTGTTTTAGTGAGTTAATGAAGAGAGACGATGACTCTTACTTTATAAAGAGTCGGTTATTCTCCCTTGTAATGCTACATTTTTGTACTTGATATTCTCCTTGTTAATATACATCTTCTTGAGTACTTCATTTCTTTTATCTATCTTGTGTTTCAATCCTCTCATCTCCTCTTTCCACAAACACACACACACACACACACACACACACACACACACACACACACACACACACACACACACAACACACATCTCTTTCGCTACACAGAATCATATCCAATTCTTTACATGGTATCATAGCGATTTGGTAGCTCGATCTAGCCCATTCGCGTGTGTTGTGTCCTACGCCAACGTTCAAGAAGAATCAGCTCATCGCTATCGTAGTGCCACTACATAGCTCATGCTCGAGAGAGAAGGAAAAGAAGAAGTAAATCTACATCGACATAATGAATACTCAAATAAGGAGGGCTCTCCCTAGCGAGAAGTTGGATAGAAACAACTTTGCATCTTGGGAGTACAAGATGCACCAATACCCTGGGAGCATGGGATAAATCGAGGTATGTCTATAGAAGTCGTCGATGAATGTTATGTGGTACCGACAACCACCGAATGTTGATGTCTGGGTTGGTCCCCATACATCTGAATGTATTACATCCAGGATCCCTTTGCTTACGTTCCTTTTCTTTGGGAATGGTTGTCGGTGCTATTTACTGAATTGGCAAGCTTCGCACACGCTTGCAATCTCCTTTTCAGTAAAGGTCGGGAGTTCGGTGATGACTCCTTTTGACTGTATTCCTTTTAGCTTTTGGAGATTGATGTGGCCAATCCTTTTGTGCCACTGCTCTATGTCAGTGTTGGCTCTATGACCCTAGGCATACATTGTCGATTTCATCTCATGTGAATCGAGGATGAACATCCGACCTTTTCTTCGACCGCCGACAACAAGTCAGCCTTCTTTTTCGATAAAGCATCCTCTATCGTTGAATCGAACTTGCATGCCTTGTTCCATAATCAGGCCAACCGCGACTAGGTTCTTCGTTGTTGTTGGAACATGCAAGAAGTTCTTGATGTAGGTTTGGTTGCCTTCTTCTCCAAATGGGACATTACCGACATGCTGAATGGGGTTAATTGTGTCATCCTCAGTTTCCACATATCCGGGTTGTTCGGGCTTTCGTAGATCTCAGAACCAATCCTCATGAGACGTCATGTGGTTGGATGCGTCCGAGTCGACAAACCATACATCTTTTGAGTTGGAGGTGTTGGTCAGGTTGGAGGCTGTCATAGAGTTCGCTCTATGCCTCATTACAAACATTCTGCCACAATCGTCGTAATCGGAGTTCGAGGCGTAGTTGGTGAGTTGTTGACTTGTGGAGGCCGACTCACTCTTCTTTTTGCGACACTTTGCCTCATTATGGCTAAGATTGCCACGGTATCCGCACTAGGCGGGGTTATTCTGTCGGCTTGGTCCGACATGATAGGTCCCCCCTTCTACCTAACGCTCTGCCTCGCGCATTTGCAACGTCTTGTCAGTGTTTGAAGTTTTGTTCCCGGGGTTTCCTTTGGTTTTACCAACCTTGATCTGGTTGGCCCCTTCTTCCACGACCTTGTCCTCTTCCTTCATCCAAGTTTGTGTAAAGCATCTGTCCGTCAGATGCGTTGCCTCTTGTTCGGACGTGATTTTCTTCCACCAGTAACATCGACTAGAGATCAAAGCAGGAGGGAGACTTATCCCTTGTGAGGATGGCCGACGAAATGGTGTTGAAACGTGGTGCGAAGCCGCTGAGGAATATCTGCACCATTTCTTCGTCGTCAATGTTGACATTGATTGACCCTAGGGAGTCGCACAACTCCTTGGTCTTCAAGGTGTAGCTGGCGATGGACATATCCCTCTGTTGAATAATGTTCAACTCTTGATGGAGATGAAGCTTTCGTGTGGTTGTGTTTGCCGCTAATATCTTCTTGAGGTTGCCCCACGTCTCTTTTGCCGTTTTGGCCTCTTAGATGTAGCCAAGCATGTGATCATGGACGCACGATGCAAGGTAGTACAACACCCGACTCGCTGCTTGCTCCCAAGCTGGATGGTCAACATGTTGGGAATATGTCCCTCTAGTGGGAGGAGCCGACTGATTTGGGCCAAGAAGTGCCAATAGTTAAAAGACAAGGAGGAGCCAACTGTTCGGACCGAATGCCGATAGTTGAAGAGTCGACTATGAGAAAGTTGACTATGAAAATTGACTGGGTGAGTCAACAGGAAGGAGATCTAGGTCGAAGACATGACCGACTAGTCGGGCCGACCGGATGCTCAATGACCTGGCCGACTAGACAGTCGACACTAGAGTCGAATGATGGCTATTTATTATTATAGATAATAATAGTAGTGATGTGTAGTAGGGGCTACACTTGTAAATAGCCCATATGATGTATGAGTATAAATACATCTAGGGCAAATGTTGAGTATAGAGCGTGAGTAGAACAAAATAGTGTGTGCCTCTGTTTTGGTATATATAGAGAGAGGGAGCGGTGCCATAGCTAAGAGAGCTTGGATGCCAAGTCTTCGGTGTGGTTGATACACTAGACATTGAGTGTGTTGTAATCTTCTCTATTGCATATCCACTATACAGTGAAGTTTTTTTTGTTCTCCGTGGTTTTCTCCCATTTTAGGGTTTCCACGTAAATCTGTGTGCACTACTTTTCCTGTGTTACAGCGTATTTCTTTTCATGTGGACCGACGACACGTCTCTCAACAAATTGATATCAGAGCTTGAGGTGCAAGCATGGAAGCAGGTGTGAGCGGTTTCCTAGGTATGCTAGTTTTGAACTCTCAGAACTATGCAGACTGGAAGATAAAGATGGAGGACCTTCTCATAGTCAAAGACCTGTACGAGACAATCGACAAAGTAGAAATACCCACGGGGGTATTACAGTCGGAATGGAAACATCTTAACAGAAAGGCGGTGGCCACAATCCAACAGTGTGTCGATGTAAGTTTCCTTCAACATGTGGTGAACGACACAAATGCCCACGAGATGTGGCAGAAGCAATCAGGTCTATACAAGAGGAAGAACACCCTCAGTAAAACATCACTAATGAGAAAGATTGTACGGATGAAATACAGAGACGGTGAGAGCATTGTCGAACACATCAACACATTCATCGGGTATTTCAATCAACTTGCTGCAACCAAGTTTCCCCTTGATGATGCGATGCAGGCCATCCTACTAATGTGCACATTGCCGGATAACTAGGAGAACCTAGTGGTTACTCTGAGCACCTCTTGTCAAGAAGAGAACTTGTCTTTACAAGTGGTGAAGACAAGCATTCTGAATTAGGAAGCGAGAAGGAAGGACAAGAGGAAGGAACCGGTAAAGGAGTCCACCAAGGAGAGAAAAGTCTCAACACAGATCGAAGTTCAGAGGTAAGCTCGTGTGCTTTTATTTTGGAAAGCCTAGACACTTTCAAAAGGATTTCCGACACCTCAAGAAAGAAAAGAGTGTCGGTATTAATGTCGAACCTAGGAAGATTCCTGAAGAAAAGAACACTTCAGCCATTGCTACGAGCAATGAAGAACTTTTGTTCATTTGTGAATAGACAAGTGCAAATCTTGCAAGCGAAGAATGCACTTAAGTGATCGACTCTGGTGCATCTTTCCACATAACCCCATCGAGAGAGTATTTCTTGACTTAAATAGCCGTTGATCATGGTTATGTGAAGATGGGTGACAGTGGGGAGTGCAAGGTAGCCAGAATCAGAAGTGTCTACTTGACGACGTCGACCGATTGTCGACTGACTTTGAAGGATGTTCAACACGTCCCCGATATCAGATTGAATTTGATATCGACTGGAAAGATGGATGAAGAAAACTATAGTGGTAGTTTTCGAAACAACAAGTGGAAGTTCTGCTGTGGAAACCTCATAGTGGCCCGAGCACAGAAAGAAGGCACACTGTATATGATGCATGCCAAGAAGAGAAGAGGCACATCATTCCACACAAGACTACCAAGGAGAAGAGAAGATGCATTGGATCTAGTACACACGGATGTGTGCTATGTGGATGCTCCATCACATTGAGGTGGATGTTGGCATAAAAGGCCGACTCCTTCCAAGTTGTATCCGACCGAGTGTGAACTCGTCAATAAGTTAGGGCTTAGTATATAAGCAAATACCTAACATTGTATAGAGTGACAAGAGGAGAGAGACAAGAACTGATTCTCTGGTTATGTGTATTGTATCTCTAAGAGAGAGTGAGAATGAAGCAATAAAGCTTTCCATTAGAGCTTGCATTGTGTAAGTCTACGCCTATTCTATTTTTTTGTTTGCGTTGTTTGATGTTCATAACCGACAACAGATCCATACAGGTTTCCGCAAAACGCACTCGTTGTCAACAGTGGACAGTACTTCGTAGCGTTTATTGATGACTATAGTTGGAATACATGGGCCTTCGTATTGAAGTCGAAGGATCAGGTACTGTCAATGTTTAAGGAGTTTTAGACGGTGGTGAGGAGTTGGGATGTAGTCTTCTTGGAAGAAAAAAAAATTGAGGACTGGAAGAAACAGAAGTCGGAATCGACTCCCCAATCGCCCTTGACCACCATCTTAAGGCTACCTGAACCAACACAGTTGGCTGTTCAGAGATAGCCAGTCGACACAACTAAATCTGAGTTGGTCGATTCAGAGCAGCCGACAAATATAGATCAATCAGAGTTGGCAGACCTATGGAAGTCGATTGAAGACTACGAGTCGGAATCGACAAATCTTCAATGACCGAACAACACAAATGAACCCGAGCCGAGAGTAGAGTCGGAAGAAACACCCAAACTGGAGCTGACAACAAGTGGAAAGAGATACCCACTCAGAGAAAGGAGAGCACCGACGACATATTCCAGTTAATACATCCTCTTGACTGATGAAGGAGAACTGGAGTGCTATGAAGAAAGCACAACCGATAAACATAGCAAGAAGTGGCTAAATGCGATGCAAGAAGAGATGGACTCCTTGCACGAAAATTACACCTACGACCTGGTAGAGTTGCTGAAAGGTATGAGTGTACTCAAGAATAAATCGGTCTACAAGGTGAAGACCGGATAAGTCAACTGTGCTCCTAGGTATAAAGCCCGCATTGTGGTGAATGGTTTCCAATAGAAAAAGGGCGTTGACTTTGATGAAATATTCACTCCAGTTGTGAAGATGACATCCATTACAACTGTTCTGAGCATGATCACTAGTATGGATTCGGAGATCAAACAGTTGGATGTCAAGATGACATTCTTGCACGGGGAGCTGGATGAAGAAATCTACATGCAGAAGCCCGAAGGCTTTCAGGAGAAAGGGAAAGAGAACTTGGTGTGTCGACTGAAGAAAAGCTTCTATGGCTTGAAACAAGCCCCACGCCAATGGTACAAGAAGTTCGAATCCTTCATGATGGAACATTGGTTCCAGAAAACACAGGTTGATCACTGCGTGTTCATCAAAAGGTACTAAGAAGGTGATTTCTTGATTCTCTTATTATATGTAGATGACATGTTGATAGTTGGTCAAGATACAAGGAAGATCAGAAGCTTGAAGAAAGCTCTAGGCAAATCGTTTGCCATGAAAGATCTTGGACCGACTAAAAAAATATTGGGGATGCACATAGTTTGAGATAGAACTAAGAAAGTGTTGTGGTTGTCACAACAGAAGTATGTGACAAAGATCCTAGAGAGATTCAACATGTCAAAAGCAAAGCCGGTCGGCTCTGTGTTACTGACTAACTGCAAGCTAAATGCAAAGCAATGCCCGAGAGGGGAGAGTACCATATGCCTCAGCTGTTGGCAGTTTAATGTATGCTATGGTCTGCATGAGACTAGACATAGCATTTGTTGTGGGAACAATAAGCCGATATATGAGCAATCCATGATGAGAATACTAGGCAACAGGAAAATGGATACTCAGGTACTTAAAAGGCACCTCGGGTTATGCATAAGGTATGGTGCCGGAAAACCCATGCTCGAAGGGTTTACTGATTCAGACATATCGGGGGATGCAGCCTGGAGCCGATCCACGTCAGGGTACGTGATGACCTATGCAGGGGGAGTAGTGTTGTGGTAGTCACGATTGCAGAAGTCTGTGGCCTTGTTGACCACAGAGGTAGACAGAGTATATGGCAGGGGTAGAGGACGACAAGGAGCTGATTTGGATGAAGAGTTTCCTTAGTGAACTCAGGATGAAGCAAGAAGAATTCTTGCTCCACTGTGGTAATAAGAGTGCCATACATATTGCAAAGAATGTTGCATACCACTCTCGAACCAAACATATACAAAGGAGGTATCACTGGTTGTGAGAGAAGGTAGATGAAAGAGAGTTTTCCCTCGTGAAGATTCATACCGACGATAATGGATCTGACATGCTCATGAAGAACCTACCAATGGACAGACTCAGTGTTTGCCGACAGAAGACCAGACAGACAGACTCCCACCCACTGGAGAGAAGGGGGAGTTTGATGGGAATATGTCCCTCCAGTGTGAGGAGCCGACTGATTTGTGCCAAGAAGTGCCAACAATCGAAGACGAGGAGGAGCCAACCATTCGGACTGAGTGTCGATGGTTGATGAGTCAATTGCAAGAAAGTCGACTATGAAAATTGACTGGGTGAGTCGACAGGAAGGAGATCCAGGTCGAAGACACGACCAACTAGTCGGGCCGACTAGACCGTCGACACTAGAATCAGTTGATGGCTACTTATTGCTATAGATAATAATAGTAGTGATGTATAGTAGGGGCAACACTTGTAAATAGCCTATATGATGTATGGCTATAAATACATCTAGGGCAAATGTTGAGTATAGAGCGTGAGTAGAACAGAATAGTGTGTCCCTTTGTTTTGGTACAAAGAGAGAGAGAGAGAGAGAGAGAGAGAGAGAGAGTGGTGCCATAGCTAAGAGAGCTTGGACGCCAAGAGCCCGGTGTGGCTGATACACTAGATTGTGAGGGTGCTATAATCTTCTCTATTGTATATCCATTGTACAATGAAGTTTTTTTTGTTCTTCGTGGTTTTCTCCCGTGTTAGGGTTTCCACGTAATACGTTGTCATAGTGTGAATCACACACTACGTGAAATATGTAAAATACTACAGTAGACATTCGGTTAAGTGCGCACTTTGAACGCAAGGGAAAAGTGCGCACTTAACCGAGCTGCGCATTTAGGGCTTTTTTAGTAATAATAAAAAAAATCCCAATTTTTTCTTTCCTGTTCTAATTTTGAGAGAGCCCAACCCCAACAGCCATCGTTGAGGCCCTCCTTGCTGCTATAATCGCTCCCACGTTGCTGCAATCCATGTCACTCACCACGTTTCTTTCTTATGTCTATTTTTTGGTGTCTATGCTATGAATACGAGAGAAAGATTCGGAAGAGAAGGGAGGTCTTGTGGATAGTTTAGATGGCCTGATTCTCTACATATTTTAGATTGTAATCGTTTAGAGATTGTGCGTGATGTCGTTAGTTTGAATTGTGGCATGTGGTTTAGGAGAAACGATCCACGTACTTGGTTGAGATAGTGCTACAAAAATACCTAAGAGTAGCGAGCTATCAATCGATTAATAGTTTTTCTTTTATGTGAGTCCACATAACAAGCTATTAATCGATTAATAGCTTTCCCTTCATGTGAGTCCACATAATGAGCTATTAATCGATTAATAGTTTTTGTTTTATGTGAACTCACATAAAAGAAAAACTATTAATCAATTAATAGCTTTCCCGTAATGTGAGTCCACATAATGAGCTTTTAATTGATTAATAGTTTTTCTTTTATGTAAGTCCAAATAACGAGCTATTAATCGATTAATAGTTTTCCCCTAATGTGAGTCCACATAACGAGCTATTAATCAATTAATAACTTTCCCCTAATGTGAGTCCACATAATGAGCTATTAATCGATTGATAGTTTTTCCTTTATGTGAGTTCACATAATGAGCTATTAATCGATTAATAGCTTTCCCCTAATGTGAATCCACATAATGAGCTATTAATTGATTAATAGCTTTCCCCTAATGTAAGTCCACATAATGAGCTATTAATCGATTAATAGTTTTTCTTTTATGTGAGCTCACATAATGAACTATTAATCGATTAATGGCTTTCCCTAATATGAGTCCACATAATGAGCTATTAATCGATTAATAGTTTTTCCTTTATGTGAGCTCACATAATGAGCGATTAATCAATTAATAGCTTTCCCCTAATATGAGTCCACATAATGAGCTATTAATTGATTAACCAATCGATAGTTTTCACTTCATTGACCCTCACCCAACCTATGCAATGGTAGGAATGCAAGATCTAAGTTCAATTCATTTTGTGGTTCACAACATCAATTTTATTAAATGTTGATCATTTTGTTGTTTTTTGAATGTTTAGAATATAGTTTCAATTTGGTTTTATGTAATTTCATCATGAAATAATGAAATTTTTATGATCTCTATTTTGACCTCTATAAAAAGCGCACTTAATAGAATGGCACATTTAAGTGGGCACGCACTTAACCGAATGTCTACTGTATATCTGATTTAAAGTACGTATAATAAATAAAATAAAATATTAAAAATGTTTATTCCATGCATAGGGCAGAATTCGAACGCTATACCTCCATGTAGACAAACCCCAATCTTACCATTGTACTAACTTATCCTAAGTGTTTTAAAATATAGATTTAATACATATAAGACCTTTATTTACGCCTACCTTTATTAAAAGGTAAGTCATGCATTAGAATGCGTGAATACTTTATTTATAAGAAAAATGTACACCAATAGAAAATGACTTGTGCACATCTAGCGAGCATGAGCACTATATTTAGGATATAAAAAGCAACTCATGCACATTTAGTGTGCATGAACACTTTAGAAAAAGCATGAAGCTATGCTTAGCCTCTTCCATCCTTATATAAGGAGGAGAGAAAGATGTATGGGGGGTTGTTGATTATTTTACAAGGATTGATTAATAAAAAATAAATATTCGTGGGATTCACGATTTTGCCATCTATTTCTCTCTTACATTCTAAGTATCAATTAATACACTATACTCGTGGGATTCACGAGTTTTTCATATCTTTCTTTCTTACCATATATTTCATATTCTTAATTATCTTAGAATTTTCTTTTCTCCTAGTCCAAAACCTCGGTGGTTCCCACCCGATTCACGCAACGATCCAGAGCCGAAAGGCACGACACAATTGGTGAACCCGACATGAACACGGGTGGCAAGGAGATGGAACCCTAAACCCGCTATCTTCGGGACTACAAGGCGGAAATGATACGATGCGGGATTTCGGAAGGACTACAAGTGACATCCTTAAACCGGGTCGCTACCGACGGGCTTCAAGCAAGTATCCACGGGCTATGACAACAAAATCCGACGTGGGAAGCATTTGAAGAGGCGCTAAAGACCACGTTCGCTATCGAGGACTCCTCCAAAGCAACGCGGAGAGGATTCGAGGATTGGGTAGAAACGCCAGACAAGGGGATGAAGGTCCTCGATGTGTTTTCGGCATTCGAAAGTCGGTTTGGGAGGTTGTTTGCGAGAGATCAAGCTATCCTCACACCGGACAAAGTTATCATGTTCTTACGAGCCGTAGACGTCCGAGACCGGAAGGATCTTGGAGTGCTTGTAGAGGACACGACTACCGAGAGTGGCCTCACCGAAGCATGGGAAAACGTGTTGGATATCGTCGCGCGATACACAAAGAGGGGGCAATGGCTTACCAACGAAGAAAAGAGGGTTTCGGAACCGATTCCGAAACCGAGATCTGGATCGGAAGACCATCAACCGCGGGCTCGGGAAGCTACGGCCGAGAAGGGAATCGACGCAACTATGGTGGAGCAGTTGCTGAAGGAGATGGACCATCGGTGCATATGGTGCGATAGCACCGAACATGATCGGAGGGATTGCAACGAGCACAAGAAAGCGCTACGATGGGATCTTATCTACTACAAGGGAAATTGGATTCATTCGATGGACTCTCGGAAGCTGCTCCGACCGAACTTCCGAAAAGGCGGCATGAAGAAGGTCCTAGAGGAGGAAATAGCGGTGAAGAGCAATTACGCGACAACCGCGGGAATACGTGTTGGGGAGTCATCAGGAGCAATGGTGTCTTTTTGGCCGGAAGTGCTAGAAAACACCGAGAAAACCGACTCCAACGAGATCCGAAGCACCGCGGAAGGAATCCGGGAAGCTATGGGATGGGAGTGCCCCGTTGATAAGAATAGCATATACGCCCTATGTCAATTACATGAGGTGTATGTGGACGAGAAGCGGAGACGCACGGAGGATGCGGCTGGACCATCGAAGACACCGGAGAGCTGGAACTCCGACATTCAAAACTCGCTTTGGACATCGAGCAACGGACAAACATAAAGAAAGTGTTCGAGGAGAGAATCCTCGATAGCCGGGTAGATTTTTCACTTCGGGAACTACTCGGAATAGCAAAAAAGGAGTTCCATGATCTTCTTGTGGATCTCGTAAAAAGAAAAAGACAAACTACAGAGGAAAATGCGCCGATGGTGAATGCAAATACCGTTGTGGTGAACGACACCGAAGTGGAGGACGAGATTCCGAATTCCCACTATACAAAGCCACATTGGGCGCGCGCAACTACGGAGACTCTGGTTCGAATCGGCAACATCAAAGAGCCCATGCTAGCATTGATTAATCACGGATCGGAGATCAATTTGATGTCCAAAGAGTTCTACCGGAAGGGGAAGTGGCCTATTAACACCAATCATGGATGGAAGATCCGGGCGGCCACTAAAGCAACAAAAGATCTATTTGTGGCTTGTCTGGATGTGACGGTGAAGATCGGGGATGTCGAGATCGACCAAAATTTCTTCGTACAAGACTCATGCACATCTAGCGAGCATGAGCACTATATTTAGGAAATAAAAGCATACTGTAAAAAAAAGCAACTCATGCACATTTAGTGTGCATGAACACTTTAGAAAAAGCATGAAGCTATGCTTAGCCTCTTGCATCCTTATATAAGGAGGAGAGAAGGATGTATGGGGGGTTGTTGATTATTTTACAAGGATTTATTAATAAAAAATAAATATTCGTGGGATTCACGATTTTGCCATCTATTTCTCTCTTACATTCTAAGTATCAATTAATACACTATACTCGTGGGATTCATGAGTTTTTCATATCTTTCTTTCTTACCATATATTTCATATTCTTAATTATCTTAGAATTTTCTTTTCTCCTAGTCCAAAACCTCGGTGGTTCCCACCCGATTCACGCAACGATCCAGAGCCGAAAGGCACGACAATGTGTGCACTGCTTTTCTTGTGTTTCTCTGTGTATTTCAGCATATTTCCTTTCTTGTGGACCGACGACGCGTTGTCGTGGCATGGCTTGTCCAAAAGCGTAGCATTGCGCAGACAAAAGATAACGTGAAAATGAAGGAATCACTAGGATTATGGACGGAAGAGATGAAAGAGTAGAGATGAAGTGAATAGAGATCGACAGGATATGGCAAGGTAGGATTTTTAAGAAATATGAGATATGGCAAGATAAGATATAAAATGATATTTGAGAAAATGTAGGAAATTTATAATCATTATCATGAAAGAGTTACAAAATGGCTACGAGCGTCGTTGGACCTTCGATTTTCGTCTCACAAACTAACCGCTCTTCCTTTCCTTGATAGTAGACCATAATCTTCCATTCAAGAATCTTTCGACGAGGATAAGGCTCGGACCACCACCCTTCCATTGCGAGTTGAGGACCACAACTGCCAAGCTAGTTCTCCTCTAGTCTTTTGAAGATACCTCTCTCTCCCTCTTTGTCTATTATGATCTATTATAATTCTCTCATCCCCTTCTCTTTTTATAGCAAAGGGATAGTCTTGCATATGGTCCATGTGGCGCACATGCAGATTGGCTCTTGCATGTGTGCTATATGGTGCACATGTAATACATTACAATGTTTACACTATTTAATACAAGTTCAAATAATACAACACGTAGGTTTTTGAAATGTTGTGAGTATTGGCTAAGTGGTAGTGTTTGTGGCTTTCAAAGTTGAGGTTGTGGGTTTGAGTCGTCTCTAGAGCATGTAATATAAATATTTTTCTTTCCATAGTTGTTGTATATAATGTACTATAATATTATTTATATAGTTTATATATCATGAATGTTTGCTAATTCAACTTTAGGCTCATAAGGTGGAAGTTACTTCAAGTCCTCTCTTGTCCTCATAATATAGTGTTTTACTTTATTCACCTATATAATGTATAATATTATATAAAACACTATCAAGATTCTTTTTATTTATAGTTATGTATTTATCTTATTGTAGACTTTTGATGTGAAGCTTTCATACTTCACGACAACGTCTCTCAACACGGCATGTGCTGGGTTGGGTTGATTTTCATTTGCTCCTTTGACATAACTCTAATAGTCTTGGCCGACAAAGTATTGGTGCATCTTGTACTCCTAAGTTGCGAAATTGTTTCTGTCGAGTTTTTCTGTAGGAAGACCGCTTCCCATCTGAGTGTTTATGTCGAACCTCTTCTTCTCTTTATTCGAATTGTGTAGGTCGTTGCTATAACGATCTGTCGGGTCTCTATGAACTTGAATATGTAAACCTTCGTGGAAAAGGAAATGACACTTACATTGTGGCATCCAGGTATGAGCACCCTTTTATGAGGACTTCATGGCAATCCATGTGAAAGGCATGGCCAACCAGTGCAACGTGGAGACCACTCAAATAAAGCAATGACATTGCTGTCACAAGAGGCCGACTAAAAGGAAAGGTATACACAACCAACAAGGCAGAATTGTGAAGGATTTTGGGATTGGGTCGATAATGCGAGAAGAGATGCCAAAACATCGTAAATCAAGAAGGAAACTCTAATAAAGAGTAAGAGCAAGGTTTAGTAGTGAAGCCTATGGCATAATGTAATGAATGCAATGTTGTTAGTTAGTGGAAGCTTTCTTCATCATCATCTTTCTTGTTTGGGTGTTCCTACCTATTCTTGTCATTTTGTTGAGGGATACTTAGTAGGTTGTCATTGTTTCGGTTGTTCTGCAGTTGTTAGCTAGAAGATTAGCTTTGATCAAACAATTCTTGGCTATACCCCCTATGTATTTAATGCACAAATGGCTTATCAGTTGCATCCCAATTCTTTCTTCTTGATTCTAATATAAAGTCATTATTTGCTTTCTTTTGGTAGGGTCTTTTGAAGGGATGGTATATCTATCCCTATATTTGGCTGGAAAACTCCAACTTTTCAAATGGCGAGCGCATGTGTCTAGAGTTATCATAGTTCTGGCTCCACTTATGATTGCACTATTAGTAGGCCTTTCCCGAGTCGATGACTATCGACATCATTGGCAATATGTGTTTGAAGGGGCCCTCATAGTATGCCACCATGGTCTGTACTATATGCTAATTTCCCTAACATTGTTTCGGCATAAGTTTCATACTCCACACACACACACACACATTGTGTTTTTGCAGGGTCAGGAATGGTAGATGTGTGTTACCATCACTTCTTTCCTTCAACCTTCCATGCAACGGGTAAGCAACAATAAACTCAATGTTGGTGAGAAGTATAAAATTTAATATGTGGAAGCTTAGATAAACTGGTTCAGTCGGATAACAACCCTTTAGCACATCAAATCATGTTTGGATGTTGGCCTTTTTCTTCTGGTCGGCTCTGTCCTTCTTGACTTTGTTGCCGTCGCCGCTTGTTCCAACTTTATCAGATGTGCCGACTTCTTCAATCGACCTGGCTACCTTTTTCTTCTTTTCTCCCCCTGTCTCTCCGGCTCTTTGTCTGGTGCCATTATTTGTTTACCCGTTCCGTTTTCCTCCTTTCTCCCCCTCAAGTGTGGCATGTCGAGATGTTGAACTTCAAGCATCTTCGAGAAATGTTGCAACTAAGGATTTTTCATAAAGTAAACATTTTTGTCATGCATACTGTTCAAAAGAAATCTCTTTATGGGTACAAATTAGTAATAGTGGTGTCGTATGCCATATCATTTAAAAAGTAATCAACAAATTTTATGAGGTGCACTCCATAGATTACGATGTCTCAACCTTAAAGGCAATTGATCTCTTATCACATATGACACTGAGTTAGGTAGTGAGTAATAAAATCATGTCAAGACTAATGAAAAAGGGGGTTTAAAACTCCTTTTTTCATGGTTCTATATAGGGAAGTCATTAGTAAAAGCGTTTGTTCAAATAGGGATGCATACATATATACAAACATATATAAATGTATTGGTACATTGGGTTATACATCAACACGGTCTTTGTCAAAAAGGTGTTTCTAAACCATTGTGTCCTAGGTTTCATAATGCTACACATCCTTATACCTTTGTATAAAGCTAAGACAATCACATAAGACAACCATAACAATCTATTTATAAACAATCCTTAGATATTATATACCCAAAGGATTATTGTCACCTTTGGTGCAACAAAGAAAGACTTGAAATGCAAAGTTGGAGAACAATGAAAAGCTATGAGAAAAACAAGATGATGAGATAGAAGAGGTTGATGTTGTCACTTGTTCGCACGTGACAACATCAACCTCTAATATCTCATCATCTTGTTTTTTGATGCTAGCGCAACTTAAGGGCCTAACATGGGGAAAGCTGGCACAAACAAGCCTCCTATCTATAGATGATTGGAGACACATGGCTGTTTTAGGAAGAGCCAAAGAGGACCTTTTCCCTCCCCTCAAGGGAGCTACGAAAATGCGGAGACTGATAGTTGAGGCAGTTGACAGGATTCCGATGGGGGAGGCGAGAGAACATGCATGGTTCGGTCTCTTTGACGAGGTTGGAATGGTCAAGTCGCTAAAGGGTGTGAGCGGATCGGGGAGAGAGTCATTTTTTGGGGACAGTCAAAGCAGGGCCTCTTGGCACCCAATCTGAGTGGTGGCACAGGTTGACAACACTTGGAAGATAGACCCGGATGTTGCTAAGTTGGAACCCCATTGGAGGTTAAGGGTATACGGCTATCGCCCCCTTGTCGATCTGGATTGGGACCCAGAGGATTTCAGATGGAAACATGACAATAGACTCCATCACTTCTTCGATTACACTACTAAATTGGGTCAGACTTTGTAGCTGCAGCTACGCAGCCCCCTTCGCAATGGCTGGCAAACATTGGGCATCCCCGATGAGGTGCTCATTACCTTTTGGAAGGGTCTCTGGTGTCTCCACATGCATGAAAAGATCAAGCTCTTTTGGTGGCAGATCGGTCATAATGTGGTGCCCGTTGGCGAATGGCTAGATAAACGTGGCGGCCTGTTAGGCTGCCCACTGTGCTCTCGACCTATTGAGACTCTGAGACATTGTCTGTGGGATCGCTCTCAAGCTCAAAAGGTATGGGAAAGAGTGACTCGCCTCCTTGTGGCATGTGAAGTTGAAGGAACAACCTCGTGGAGCGCTGCGGCATGGATTGATCACTCGGTCGAAGGGTGGACGGACACCGTCAATGCGGATAGTTGGTGCTATGTATGCACGAGAGGCAAAATCGTCAAGATCCGTTTTGAAAGAGGCTTGCAACCCGCATCCCCTAGGTTCCCAGAAATCTAGATGTTGATCGCAGGTTTCACCTTGTGGTATATATGGAAAGCGCGTTGCCTCAAGGTTTTCCAAGGTACGGTACGACCCCCGGAGGAAGTGATCATGGACATATGGTTCGCGCTTATTAGCTGCCTACGAGGGCAACTGGAAGAGGTTTTTAGCCACTCCAACGACGTGGTTTCTGCCCGTTTGCGCTTTTGGTAGAAATGGCGGAACACACCTATGGTGATGCAAGGCGGGAGTGGCCCGAGGTGGAACTACCAGGCCCCACGTTGGCTGTTTCCTACTCACCTGCCACCCTCTCTTTGTTGTAGGCCCCAAGAGCCGACTCGTACTAGGCAACATTGAAGGGCATCGCCTTAGATATAGGTAGCTTCTTACATTAAGTTAGGCCGCAAGGCATTGTAAGTAGGCTCATTTTCTTTTACTTGATCGGAGGAAGACTCCCTGATGTGTGTATAAGTCTCCTTGTAGACTCTCTATGTAATAATCCTTCCTAACTAATGGGAAAGTAGCTTCATTTTGGAGAAAAAAAGAAAAAGAGGTTGATGTTAATGTGATGTAAATGAAGTACATCACTGTTCTCTCCTTACTGAATTAACATTGAATTAAGTTATTCCTCATATTAAATAGTTTGCCACAATGCACAATAACCAAGATTGCAATTCCATTTATGTGTGGATTAAACTACTACATTCCTCCCATTAGACGAAAGAAGAAATGCATGATAAAAAAAAAATGTCTCTGTGCACAAAGTGGAAATTTGGGTTGAATGGAGGCTTGAGGATTCATAGGTTTGTGATGTCCATATGAAAGACAAGAATGATGCAAATATGAGATATAAATGTATTTTTGGCAATGGAAATATGTAGGGGTATTAGAAAATATCTTTATTCATGAAGGGAAACTTGTATATTATAATAACAAAACCATGAGATGAAGTTATATCAAATTTGGGACGTAAACATAAATTTTGTATACAAAATGACAGTGTATGCATATTTTCGCAAAGCTATTTTTTTATGTCAAAAAAGATAAATGTATTGAATTTGAATTTGTAACAAATCAAACAAATATGATTCCTTCATGAATACAACTTAATACAAAGGCCATCTTTGTCGTTACCAATGAAAAGTGGAAGGTAGTATGGTTATGTGAGTTACCAATGAAGAGTGGAATGTAGTAAGGTTATGCGAAGATGTAGATTGCAAGGTTTTATTGTAAACACTAGAATAATGTTATAGACTCTTGACACGCGTACAAATGTAGATATTGAGAGGCTAAATGCATAACAATGTTGCAAATCTCAATGTATATAAGTTGGGGACGTCTGCCCCGATTGAATTTGCCTCATAATGATGTTGCAATATACTTCAACAAGTTAATGAAGCTAAAGCATACCTAGTATAATATACTATTCTATTGAACCATGGATATCATGGTAATCCAAGGATTAGAGTAAAGCACTTCACTTTGATCCCATGTAGAAGAGAGAAAAAAGACTCTAGTCTAGAGTTAGGAACATTGAAAAAGCACCCTTGGAAAGACCATAGCTTTCCTCCTTACAATTTAAGCGTTGCACTTCTCTTTGTCCTTTTCACATGATGAAGACACAAGATGTTTATATAGGTTTTAAAAATTCACATTCTTTTGTCAAATGTCAATGCCAATGTTCGGAAAGTGTACGTTGTCAAGCATAAGATGGGAAATTAATAACCCCTTTTGCCGCCGACTTGATGAGTGTATTTAGCCTGTTGTTACTTCTTTTCCTTAGTTTCTTTATCGTCTTTAAGTGTACTCTTGTTTTGTATCCAATCCCACTATTGCCCTAGTTCTCTTCTTGGTTTTGTTCTTTTCCCCTTTGCCCTCTTTGTTTTTGGACATGTGTTAGTGGTTCATCGAGTTTCTTCTTCAATTTGTGCCTCCATCTCTCCCTCTCTATATACATATGGATTTTAACATTATATAAATGTATGAGAGAAAAAAAGCTATTTCATATTATTTGTGCTTAATCTTAATTAGATTGAAACATATATTCATCCTATGCATAAAAATATTTTGTTCGGGATATGATTTGATTGAGAATTATCACTGTAGGTGATCACGTCAAGAGTCAGATCTTGAATAAATTGACCGGACCATAATCACAGTCAAGTCATCAAAGCTCGACTTGCAACGATGAAGACTTAGACGTGGTATTACCAAGAACCCAACATTGACAAACTTAAGGCAAGTCGAAGATGCCCAAATATGAAATCGGTAACATGATCTTCAACAATAACGATTCTAACCATGGCTTAACGACTTAACGGCTTAACGGTTTAACGGTTTAGTTCGGTTCAGGTTTACGTTTGTTTTAATGGTTTGGTTTCAGTTATGTTCAGTTTGGGGGTCAACGGTTCGGTTCAAATGGTTTGAAACCGTGTTTTGAATGGTTTAAAAGGTTCAAATAGTTGCCACTTGATTATTTTCTTAAATATTTTTCTAAACAACCTTTTTCATTTTTAAGCCTAATTCTCACATTTTAGGAAAAAAAATATTAAAATTTGAAATATTGAAAGATTTAGAATTTTAAAATTGAACACTGAAATTTCATCTAACTTGAAAACTGGAACAGAACCGTGAAACCACGGTTTTATTGGTTTAATGGTTTGAAAATCTCTAAAACTGTTGGTTTGAGTTTGGATTTATTTTAACAATTTGGTTTAAATTCTTTCATGGTTTGGTTTGGTTTGGTTTTTAACGATTTGAATTTGACACCCTCGAACCCAACCCAACCGAATTGAACGATTGAGGATTGTTAAATCCAAAAGCTTGCCCTGATCACTCTACAATGCGTTTGGTGTACCCATCATGTGGACACCAATAGTTCAGAAGGTCCATGAATTGGAAAATGATAAGTCTTGCGAGTCAATTCGGTAGAAGAACCAGACTGTGAGGTCAGTTACAATGACTACATGTCACCATCATTATGCGTTCATGCTGAAGGAGGCAACTGTTCAAGAACCAAAAAGCTTCGCCGAAGAAACTCAACATCCCCAATGGAGGAGATGTAAGCATTGTTCAACAGTGACACATGGGACCTTGTTCCATCCTCAGAGGAAAAAGACGACAATTAGTTGCTGATGGGTGTACAAAATTAAGTACAATGCTGATGGCACCATCAAGCGATACAAAGCTCGACATGTAGCAAAAGGCTACGCTCAAATAGACAGGATTGACTACAAGGAGACCATTGCTCTAGTGGCAAATATCTCAACAATATGCACTATACTAGCGATCACGACAACTAAAGGGTGCAGTCTTCGCTAGATGGACGTGAAGAACGCTTCCCTCTAGGGGGAGATGGAAGAAGAAGTGTAAATGCTACAACTTCTTGCATTTAAGTCTAACGTATCCCGACGTGCAATATGTTGACTAAAGAAGTCTCTGTATGGCTTGAAACAAGCTCCAAGGGCGCGATATTCGAAGATAACACAACATCTTCATCGAATCAACTTTGAAGTTTCAAAATATGACAACTCATTGTACTATGTTTCAAATAGTAATCATCTTGTATGTTAAAGACCTAGTTATATGAAGAGAAAGCCTTGAGGAGATCAAGTAGATGAAAACATAGCTTTCTAGCAAGTTTGAGATGAAGAATATGGATGAGCTCCATTACTTCTTGGTAATTGATGTCATCTGAACACCGAACAGGATCTTACTCGCACACCACCTGTTACATTTTGAACTTGCTATTCAAATTCAACATGGTTAAGTGTAAGCCCATCTCGACCCCTCTTGATTGCAACATAAAGTTGCACGAATACTATGGAAACACGTTTTCTTGATGTGGGGTGCACATAGGAGGAAATAAATTAAACTACAAATATAAAAAGGTTGAATGATAAAGCTAAGGTGTGGTATGAAGGACAAGTAACATGTTGCATTTAATTTAAACACTAAAAAAGACTTTGCTCAATTGCGAAGAGATTGGGTAAAGAATCAAGAGATGGATTCTATGCAGCGGAAGAGATTTGAACTGTGTGTGTGTATGAGAGAGAGAGAGAGAGAGTGAGAGAGAGAGACAAGGAATAAGACACAGAGAATACGCAAGGTAAAGTATATTAACAAAGGAGAAAGACTCAACATTGTACAAGGTGGGAGGAGGGTGCTTTATATAGTCACCCTCTCACTTCATTAACTACAAGACTCATGGAGCATGGTGAATGTGAAAGCTCACAAGTTATGTGTCATAGAATATGATTCTATGACTCATACTAAATGCTAGAATAAAAAGTGGTGACATAATGGTGACTCTTGACCGTTGGAGTGTCTATTCACTCTCAAGGTGAGTTCACACACTAGACCAAGTTGAACTTGATTCTCAACATGCCCCCTCAAGCTCAAGTCAGGTCACTTTTCAGACGGTATCCGATATCCGCTTCAACTCGCATTCCGGACTCCGCGTCGACTCGTGTCGACTCGCATTTATGCGAAGTTGCGGAATCCGTGCTCTAGCTTGCGTTGTGCATATACCGAACTTGTATAACAAGTTGAGGATGTAGTGTCGTTGAGAGACCATGATTCCGGCCGGGGATTGAATTACCTCGATGTCGAGGAAGTAGTGGAGCTTCTTCATGTCCGTCATCTCGAACTTGTCGGAAAGGAGGGATTTGACCTTATTGATTTCGATGAGATGCTCACCTCCAATGACTAGGTCATCCACATATAAGATGATGACAAGTGGACTTGTGGAATCGCTTGGTATGTAGAGGGAGTTGTCTGATTTTAACACACGGAAGCCGATTTGATGAAGACATTGCGTTATCTTTGAATGCCAAGCACGCGGTGCTTGCTTGAGGCCGTAGAGTGGCTTCTTGAGTCGGCATACAAATTTCAAATGAGTGCTCGAGTTGAAGCCGGGTGGTTGTATCATGTACACCTCCTCTTCTAATTCTCCTTGTAGAAAGGCGTTCTTAAAGTCCATTTCATGGAGGTGCCACCCTTTCGCCGCGACAAGCGCAATTATGGTCCGTACCGTTGTCATCTTTGCCACTGGGGCAAAGGTCTCCTCGTAGTCAACTTCATGCGTTTGTGCGTAGCCTTTTGCTATGAGTCGCGCTTTGTAGCGGTTGACGGAACCGTCGGCGTTGCACTTCACTTTGTAAATCCATCTGCATCCAATCGCCTTTTTGTGTGGTGAGGTGGGAACGAGATCACACGTCTCATTCTTGCGGCGTGCCTGCATCTCGTCGTTCATGGCTTCGATCCATCACGGATCCTTGGCTGCTTTGGAAAATGTTTCCGGCTCACGTACTATCGCCATCTTCATCATAAAGGCATAGTGATATGCCATGTAGTCATTGTAGCCGAATCGACTGACTGAATTCTTTTCACGGGTGGAGCGACGGAGCTTTTCATTTGCAGATATGAGGGCTTTCTCAGCTCCGATTGGTACATCGAAGCCGCCGAACTCACTGCCGAGTGAGTGAGTTGACTCATCGTCATCGAAGCGATCGTCTTCGCATTCCGACATTTTCGCCTTGCCTTTGTCCATCTTCGGGCTAGGCCGTGATGTGCTTTGATCGCTCAAAGGCTCTTGTGGTCCGCTCAATCGGGTCGTGATCGGACTTTCTTCGAACATGCGCGTAAGATGATCTTCATCCTCTATCTCTTGTTCAGCGGATTCCGGGTCGAGCGGAGTCGGAGTCGAAGTTGTTTCTGGTGCGTACTAGGATGCAAACTTGTCAAATAAGACGTCTCGACTTACTCGAGATTTTCGAGTTGAGGGGTTGTAGCACTTGTGCACTTTTACCCCTTTTGCTCCAGTGAGTTCCTACGAGGATACATTTCACTGACTTTGGGTCAAGCTTTTGACGCTTCTCGTCGGGGATGTGCACGTATGCTATTGCGCCAAATATCCGGGTGTGCGATAAGTCTGGCTTCTTACCGAAGTATTTTTCGTGTGGAGTGACCTCGTGCACTCCGGATGTTGTGTACCGGTTCATGAGGTAGACGACCGTATTTGCAGCTTCGGCCCAATATGACTTGTGTTAAGAAAATGTGAAGAAGGCACTCGGGCTCTTCTTATGTGCGCGGCGGATTGTGGTGTGCTAGATTGTTTGGTGCTCAAACATAGAAGGGAAGGGGGAAGGAGACTTACCTCTGTAGCAGCCAAAACTTCTTCTATTTCATTACACACAGAGCTCTACTTGCTCTCGTCTGTTTCTCTCTTCTACTCTCACTCTCTGAGTTCTTCCTCTCTCTCAGAGTTCTACTTCCTGTATATTTCTTATTTACCTACTCTCTTACTTTTTACCTAAGTAATAAGTTACTTACATATGCAGCTAATTACCTGTCAGTAGCTAATTAGCTGTTTCTCCTTTATGTTCACAAGTAGCTAAATAGCTACTATAGCTTATTTCCCAATAAGCATCACATACCATGTTGAGCTTGCTTCTCAACACTCCCCCTCAAGCTCAACTTATCCTTTCTTGGGGTTATCTACAACTTCTTTTCCATGATGCTTTTCAGCCATCATATCAGTGTCTACAACTCCCATCATGTTCCGAAACTGTGTATGCTTTTCCACACTCAATCCCTTTGTGAGAATATCAGCAACCTGCTGAATTGTATTCACATACACCAGATCAACTTCTCCTTCAATCACTTTTTCTCTAACAAAGTGATAATGCACTTCAATGTGCTTTGTTCTTGCATGGAACACTGGGTTTTTTGCAAGCTGAATGCTGCTCATATTGTCACACCAGATTGTGACAATACCATCTATATACTCTCCCAAATCTGCAAGCAATCTTCTGATCCATACCTCTTCACAAGTGGCTATGGCGGCTCCTTTGTACTCAGCTTCAGTACTAGACAATGCAACAATAACTTGTTTCTTGCTACTCCATGAAATACCTGCACTTCCCAGTGTAAACATATATCCACTTGTGCATCTTCTATCTGTTTGGCTTCCAGCCCAATCAACATCTCTATATCCTTCCAGATTTATGTCCAAATCAGCCTTGTAAAACAATCCATAGTTCTGAGTAGCTTTTACATACCTTAGAATTCTTCTAATGCAGTCCAAATGCGGCTTTATTGGCTGTTGCATAAATTGGCTGACTAATCCAACTGCATAACTCAAATCAGGTCTTGTTATGGTCAAATAAATAAGGCTGCCCACCATAGACCTGTACATGTTTACATCTTCTATTTTGGCTCCTAAATCAACCCTCAATTTGTAGTTTTTATCTAGAGGTACTCCAATAGGTTTGCATCCAAGCATACCATACTTTTTCAACATAGTTGTTGCATATTGTCTTTGCAACACATATATACCACTTTCAGATCTGATGATTTCAATACCCAAAAAATATCTCAGATCTCCCAAATCTTTCATATGAAACTGCATTTCCAAATTTCTTTTCAGCTTACTTATTTCATCCATGGAATCACCTCCAATGATGAGATCATCAACATAAATCAGAATCAAATAATACAATCATCTTTCCTTTTAACATACAATGATGAATCAGCCTTTGACATTTTGAAGTCAAGTTTTTTCAGATAATCTGAAAGTTCTCTGTGCCATGCTCTTGGTGCCTGTTTCAGTCCATAGAGAGCCTTTTTCAGCTTACATACATAATCTGGATGCTTCCTATCTTCAAAACCTGGTGGTTGACACATAAACACTTCTTCTTCCAAGTTACCATGTAAAAAGGCATTTTTTACATCCATATGATGAAGAAACCATCTTCTGCCTGCACCTACAACCAATAATGTCCTCAATGTTGCCATCTTTGCAACCGGTGCAAATGTCTCATCATAATCAATTCCTTGCATTTGGGCATATCCCTTTCCAACCAATCTTGCTTTATGTCTACTTACATTCCCACTAGAATCATGCTTTATCTTGTAGACCCATTTGCAACCTACCACATTTTTTCCTTTTGGTAACTTCACCTAATCCCATGTTCTGTTTTCAGCCAATGCATCAATCTCTTCTTGCATTGCATCCACCCATTTCTTCTCAGTTTTAGCCTCATCAAAACTACTTGGATCAGGGATCTGTACCACTTTAGAAATATATGCATAATACATAGCCATATATGTATCATAACCAAATCTTTCAACAATTTTTTTCTCTCTATCTGATCTTCTCAGTTTCTGATTTGCATCCTTCAATGCTTTTTCCATACCAAGGATTTTCAATCCTCTTATACCAAGAAAATCATCCAATGACATATCTGAATCCTCATCTTCCATGTTTTTAGACAAGTCATCCAACATTTCATACTCTGGCATTTTCTGTTTTCCTTTTTTATCATCACATTTTTTGTGTCCTCCACTTTTTCCACTCCAAGAATTCGAATTAGATTTACCATCTGAGCTTTTTGATGGTCCAGAACATTCTGTTGATGTTGGACTTTGCTGTCCAACCTTGCTTCCATCTCTGTGGCAGTCTTCTACATTTTCAGATTTGTCTGTCTTCGATCTCATTGTCTTCATCAGTCTCTGGGGTCTGTTTTGGACTGTACCAGCTGGCTAACTCATCAAAGATTACATCCCTACTTGTCACAATCTTCTTTGTTACAGGGTTATAGCATCTATACCCTTTTTGTTCTTCTGAATAGCCAACAAAAATACATTTTTCTGCTTTTGGATCCAGCTTAGTTCTTACTTCTGCAGGCACATGTATATATGCAAGGCATCCAAACACTTCTAAGTGTTCTAAACTAGGTTTCTTTCCATAGAAACACTCTTCAGGAGTTGCTTCATGTACTCCCGATGTTATACATCTATTTAGAATATAATTTGCTGTATTTACAACTTCTGCCCAATAGTACAATGACATATTCTTCTCTGTCATCAAAGCCCTTGCAATGTTCACCAATGTTCTATTTTTCCTCTCAGCAACTCCATTTTGCTGTGGAGTATATCTACATGTGAATTGTCTTCTTATTCCTTGATTGCATAGAAAATCAGAAAATTCATTGGAGAAATACTCTCCTCCTCCATCAGATCTTAAACATTTTATTCTTGTACCTGCTTGCTTTTCTACCATGCATTTAAACTTATGAAAACATTCAAACACTTCACTTTTCTCTTTCATGAAGTACACCCATGTTTTCCTTGAGCAATCATCAATAAAAGTTACATAGAATCTGCAACCACTGATAGATGCATTCTTAGTTGGTCCCCATACATCCGTATGTACCAAATCCAACAAATTTTTACTTACATGTCTTTCATGAGGGAATGGCAACCTATTTTGCTTTCCATATTGACATGCTTCACATATCTTTCTTATTTCACAATTTTTCAGTTTTGGCAGTCCAGCCACTGCATCTTTTCTCAATCCTTTTATGCCACATTTCCACATGTGAGACTACACTCATTCCATTTGCAAACATAGCTGAAATCTGTCTAGGCATGTCAACATCCAAAATAAACATCCTTCCTTGTTGTTTTCCTTTTGCAATGAGCTTCCCATTCTTTTCTATATAGCATCCACTTTGCTTAAACTTTACTTGCATACCTTGCTCTACTATCTGTCCAACAGAAATAAGATTCTTAGCAAGATTTGGAACATGCATTACATTCAACATATACTTAGTCTTTCCTTTTTCTTCCCACAATGGGATATCTCCAACATGTTCGATTTGGTGAGTACTATTATCACCCGTCTGTACATAACCAGGAATCTCTGCTTCTCTTAACCTTTCAAACCAGTTTGCATGTCCAGTCATATGGTTAGATGCCCCCGAGTCTACATACCATGTAAACTCTTCATTACATTTCTGTGAGCTTTCAGCCACTGCTGCTATCTCATGTTGTACCACAAATGCACCATCTTTTTCACAATCTTCACTAGTTTGGGCATAGTTATTCTGCTGTCTCTTTCCTCTTTCCTCATCATTTTGCTTCTTGTAACATTCAGCCTGTGTGTGGCCTAGTTTTCCACAATACCAACAACCATCATCATTTAAATATGTTTGCTTACCTCTCCCTTGGTTGCTCCCCCTGCCTCTGTTGTTGTTTCTTCCTCAAATGGTTTGTTTTCCTCTTCCTTGATAACCATTATTGTTGGTTCTTGTTGAGCCAAATCTTTCATGGCCTCTTCCTCGGCCTCTTCTAGCACTATTATATAGGGCTTGCCCCTCATTCTCAAGATTTTGTTTATTTACATCATCCATCTGATTCCTTTCTTCTACTACAAGCATTGAAACCAGATCTGGAAAACTTGGGATACTATCCCTTGTAAGCATAGAGGTTTTAAAGCTTTTGCATTGAGGTCCTAAGCCTCTCAAGCATATTTCTACCTTATCATCATCTTCTATCTTTACATTGATAGAAGCAAGTGATTCACATATGCTCTTTATTTTCAAAGCATACTCATTTATTGACATCTTACCTTTTTCTAAGGTATTTAGCTTAGTCTTCAACTGTAGCTTTCTAGCTTTTGTGTTTACTGCAAATAGTTTTACCAAACTATCCCAAGCTTCTTTTGGGAGCATAGCATCCTGTATGTGCCCAAGCATCGAATCTGAGATGCTAAGTGAGAGCCAATGCATTACCTTCCTTGCCCCTTGATTCCAATCTTTGAATGCTTTAATCTATGCTGTTGTGTCATTTTCTTTTGGGATCTTTGGAGCCTCTTCTAGGTCTCCTTCAATGTAATCCCAGTATCCTTTCCCCATCAGGAAGTTTGTCATTCTAAATTCCCACACCAGGAAATTGTTTTTATCTAGTTTCTCTGTAACTATTTGGATCTTATTCTCTGCAGCCATTATCTCTTCCAAACTAGGGTTTCTACTACGATTACTTCAACAAGTAACTTTCTGATTCAGATCAGCAAACAGAGAAATACCTTTCTCAGATCTATGCACTTCTGTACTCTTCTTTATGAGCAACTCGCTCTGATACCATGTTAAGAAAATGTGAAGAAGGCACTTGGGCTCTTCTTATGTGCGCGGCAGATCGTGGTGTGCTGGATCGTTTGGTGCTCAAACACAGAAGGGAAGGGGGAAGGAGCCTTACCTCTGTAGTAGCCAAAACTTCTTCTATTTCATTACACGCAGAGCTCTACTTGCTCTCGTCTGTTTCTCTCTTCTACTCTCACTCTCTGAGTTCTTCCTCTCTCTCAGAGTTCTACTTCCTGTATATTTCTTACTTACCTACTCTCTTACTTTTTACCTAAGTAATAAGTTACTTACATATGCAGTTAATTAGCTGTCAGTCGCTAAATAGCTGTCAGTAGCTAATTAGCTATCAATAGCTAATTAGTTGTTTCTCCTTTATGTTCACAAGTAGCTAAATAGCTACTATAGCTTATTTCCCAATAAGCATCACATACCATGTTGAGCTTGCTTCTCAACAACTTGGGCATATGCTTCTCATTCATCATGGCTCGCACTACTTCGAGGATGTGCCGATTTTTGTGCTCGGCTACTCCGTTTGGTTGTGGAGTGTGTCGGCAAGTGAATTCTCGCCGAATTCCTTCCTTTCGGAGATACGGCGTGAAGTCGTCCGAGAAGTACTCCTTGCCGCCATCTGATCGAAGGCATCGTACATGATGACTAGTGGCTTTTTCGACTTTGTTTTTAAACCTTTGGAAGTGTCCGAACACTTCGCTCTTTCGCCGCATCGGAGAGAGCCACGTGTGCCTATTGAAGTCGTCGATGAAGAGCACCTAATATCGGCATCCACCGAATGTAGCCGTCTACGCTGGTCCCCATACGTCGGAATGGATTACGTCGCGTAGACCTTTGCTCACGTTCCGCTCTTTCAGGAATGGGTGTCGGTGTTGTTTGCCAAATTGGCACGCTTTGCATACACCTTCAATCTCCTTATCTTTGAATGTCGGGAGTCCGATGACGACTCCTTTCAATTTCATTGCTTTGAGTTTGTTGAGATTGATATGGCTGATTCACTTGTGCCATAGCTCTATGTCGGAGTCGGCTTTTGTGCTTTTTGTGAACATGGCAGATTTCATCTCGTGTGAATCGAGAATGAACATCCGGCCCTCTCTTCTTCCGCACACGATGATTCAACCCTCTTTTTCGATGAAGCACCCTTCTTGGTCGAATCGTACTTGCATCCCTTGCTCAACCATTTGGCCGACCGAGACCAAATTCTTTGTGATGGTGGGAACATGTAAGACATTTTTAATGTATGTTTGCTTACCTCTTTCGCCGAACGGAACATTGCCGATGTGCCGAATCGGGTGCGTAGTGTCATCTCCAGCTCTCGAAGTTCGAGAAACCATTCTTTATGAGATGTCATATGGTTTGAGGCTCCGGAGTCAACAAACCATACGTCCTCCAGATTGAGGGCACTAGTTGAGGTAGAGGCCGACATAGAGTTTGCTCTATGTTTCATCATGAACATTCCGCCATGATCTTCATAGTTGGAGTTGTGCCCGTATATTCCGCTATACTCTTCGTAGTCAGAATTGTGCATGTAATTCGTGAGTTGTCGGCTTGTGGAAGCCGATTCACGCATCTTCTTTCGGCACTCTTCTTCGTGGTGGCCGAGCTTTCCGCAATATCTGCATTCGGTTGTGTTTTGATGGCTTAGGCCGGAGTGGAAGCTCCCCCTTCTTGCGAAGGTTCCTCATTGGCTTCCGTTTTGCGGCCGAAATTGGGAGTTGTTGTCGTAGGTCGGACCTCGTCTGCCTTGTCCTTGGCCGAATCGGCCTCTTGCTCGTCCGCATCCTCTTCCTCCGTTCGAGTGCATGTAGAGCATGTGGCCTTCCGACTCATTGCTCCTTGTATGCACGTGGTTTTCTTCGACCAATAACATTGATTGGAGCTCGAAGAAGGAGGGAGATTTCTCTTGTGCTAGAACGATGGTTTGCGTCGATGGCTTAAACGGTGTCGTGTTACTACGCGCGTGCGTGGAGAAACGAGGCGGCACCACCGGGGTCTTGGACCGAAGAGCAGGTGATAGAAGGGGAATGAGAGAGAGAGACGCCCTGTCACGTATGGGTAAGAAACACAGGGGCACGACCCCTCAACACAGAGACACAAGTGTTTGTAGAAGATGCGAATGGACACAGAGACAGGGAGACACAAGTGTTTGTATATTAACGAGTATCAAATACACAACAGAGCACGCGAGCGGCTACAACCGAGCAGGCCGGCGAACAGATGCCGATGCCTGCTCGTCTGCGCACGAAAAGGGGGAAAGGGTGGACGTGTTGCCGGAAGCACACGGGCGTTCCTCGAAGCAGCGCGAGCCTCCCGAAAACCCTGCAGAGAAGAGTGATGGAGAACGAATCTGAGGAGAAGCGTCCGGTTCCGGTCCGACAGCACTTCGTCCTCCTTAATGCACGATCCTTTCTCCCTGCATCTCCCTCTCCTTTATAGCTTCAAGAAGGGAGTCGTCTCCCTCATTTACTCCCCACCTACCGAATCTAACTACCCGGATATGCCTTTGTACTTAATCCCCTAGTATATACATTAAGGGCACGCACACGTGAAGAGCTGGTTCATGCTCGCTATGCACCGATTGTGCCAAGGGACGGTTTTCTTCACGACAACGGGAATGGGTTTTGAGAGGCCAACGACAGGTGCGCCATGTGCTTGGGCAAACGCAATGTCGATGAAGCAAGAAGATGCCCCAGAATCAAGTAAAGCAACAGACTAAATGGAACTAGAGTTAAAATGAAAGCCATACCTCCAATGTGAAATAGCCTGATGGTCTGGCAATGGAACCAAGAGAATGTGGGCGAGGGGAGATGTCCAGTTGCATGGCTCCTACTGCAACCGAACGATGTTGTTTTCCGGATGGTGGGGTCCGTTAGCTCGATGGAATTGTGGGTGATTACTCCTAGGACAATGGCGAACGACATGACCGGAGGCGCCACAATACATGCACAAGCCATTAGCCCGCCGAAATTGTCATTAGGCATCAGTCAATGGCAAAAATTGGGCTTCATCAATTTCCATGGGGACAGGAGCATTTGCCAAAGTCGGGGAGTGTGATGCAGTCGGTGGGGGGGATGGTTGGGGTTGTATGACCGGAGCGTGTCGTGGAAGTGAATGAGCTGGAACCCAAGTTCGGCGCTCTTCCTGGAGAACTTCGAATAGAGGATTGTCACAATGGACTGCTTGTGAAATCGCTTGGGATAACGAGGTGGGCTCCGGAAAGTTTAAGAGAAGATTCTTGACATTGCTTCAAAGGCCGCGCCGAAAGTGATAAGCTAAAGCTTGATCATCCCAATTGACGTCGCATGCTAGTTGTCGAAATTCTGAAGCATAGACCGAAGCTGCACGCGAACCTTGTTCAAGTGCATAAATCTTGTTAAGAGCTGTGCGTCGTTGGTCTGTCTCTCCAAATGTGGCCTCTAACTCGGCGAGGAAGGCGGGAAAGTTCTCCAATAGAGGTGAAGAGGTTTCTACCAATGGTGCAAACCAAGCTTGGGCCGGACCGGAGAGAAGGGTGCCCACAAGGCCGACTTGTCGAAGACCATCTCCATAACATTGAGGTTGTAGCCGAATGATAAGTCAAACTTGGTTGATGAACCCTCGGAAACGCGACCTCGTTCCATCAAATTTTTCTGGGAGGCTAACCTTAGGCTCAAGAAAATGCGACGAAGCTAGGCTAGATGTTGGTAGAAGATCAGGCTCTAGGCTAGGTTGTTGTGGGAGACTTGGCTTCGGGGGTTGTGAGGATAGGGAGGCACCAACTTGAAGTTCTTGTAAAGAATTTCGAAGTGCTTCATTTTCAAGCTGGAGTTGTCGTAAGGCTACCAATATTTGGCCTACCTCACTAGTTGAGTTGGACATAGCTATGGCTTATGAGAGGGAGAGCTATGAGGATGGGAAGGTGAACAAACTGTCACGGATAGATCATAAGCTCAAGAGACAAGAAAGAAGATAGACAAATGAATGAGTACTATTAACGAAAAGACACCATAACTAGTGTTGTTCACCTTTGTGAACGTAAGTGTTTGCGGAAGCGTAAAACAGAGAACAACACACAGAGAGAGAGAGAGAGAGAGAGAGAGCAGAACGCAATTTCAAAATTATATCAAAACTCTGTATACACACTGTGCTAAGTAGCACTATTTATACAAGTCCTCTTGGGACTGACAGAAGTACCATGTACTTCAATGCTCACACGAGCATCTGACACTTACTACGAGACTATAGATACCTAGTAGTCTATCCTATTCTAGGCTTCCGATTGGACTGCCGGTTACGGATTGCACCCGACCTCCATTTCTTGCCGGTTCGGTTGCACACAGGGTTCCTGGCGAGCTGCAAGCTACTCATGTTATCGCAGTAAATCGGGATCGGGGTCGGCACCTCAAGTGGCAATGGTAGCGGCCCGGTACTCAGCCTCAGTGCTTGACAAAGCCACTGTGGGCTGCTTCTTGCTGCTCCACGCAACGACCGCGCTACCTATGGAGAACATGTATCCGGAAGTGGAGCGGCGATCAGACAAGCTCTTCGGGTGTAACCGACAAGCTCTTTGGGTATACCTCGCCAGTATAGCAGACCCCGGTCCTTAGTGCCGCTGACATACCGTAATATTCGTTGCGCGCACTGAAGGTGCTCCACGGTCGGCTTTTGCATGAACTGACTTACCATGCCGACCGGATAGCTGATGTCGGGTCGGGTGATGGTTAAGTAGATCAGGCTTCCGACAACCTGTCAGAACCGTTTCTCATTGCAGGCCAGTCCGGAGTTGGGACGGAGCTTCTGGTTTCGGTCCAGGGGTGTGGAGACAGGTCGACAATCCGTCATGCTGAATTTATACAGCATATTCAACACGTAATGTCATTGTGAGAGCAATATGCCGTTGGGGTCCGGATCACTTCGATCCCAAGAAAATAAGAAGGTCCCCCAGGTCCTTCATTTCGAATGCGTCCGACAACTGGGACTTAACGCGGTTGATTTCGGGAAGACCCGGTCCGGTGATGACTAAATCATCCACATACAAGAGTATACATACCGGACCGTCAGAGCCTTGCCGGATGAATAACGAAGAGTCCGACTTAGAGACAGCAAACCCCAGCTTACGCAACCGGTGCGTGATCTTCGCGTTCCAAGCTCGGGGGGCTTGCTTCAAGCCGTAAAGCGACTTCTTTAGTCGGCAGACTGCCGATGTGTTCATCTCCGATTGAAATCCGGGGGGCTGAGTCATAAAGACTTCTTCTTCAAGCTCTCCTTGAAGGAAGGCGTTCTTCACATCCATTTGGTGAAGATGCCACCCCCTTGCCGCAGCAACCGCCAGTACCACACGAACCGTCGTCATCCTCGCCACAGGAGCGAAGGTCTCGTCGTAGTCGATTCCGTGGGTTTGCGCGATCGCTTCACCACTAACCGGGCTTTGTACCTGTTAACAGAACCGTCAGCGTTGTACTTGACCTTGTACACCCACTTGCATCCGATCGGTTTACAGTGACGGTGTCGTAGTGTAGGTTGCACACTATGTGGAAATGACTCACGCAACGATCCGGAGCTGAAAGGCACGACAACGGGGAGGATCAACTAGGTCCCAAGTTTCGTTGGCATCGAGTGCCCGCATTTCTTCGTCCATAGCGGTACGCCAATTTGCGTCCTTTGCCGCTTCTGCGTAGCTCTCCGGCTCACGCACTTCTGTTACCTTAGTCATCTACGCATAATGATGCGCCATGTATTCATTGTACCTGTACCGCATGATGGGATCCTTTTGGTGGGTTGATCGGCGCAACGCACCATCACTTGATTTGAGGCCTTTCATCCGACTGGTCCAACCGACTCAGTCGCTCGTTCGGTCCACTCAACCGTAACGATTCTGGACTCTCACCTTGAGTCCCGGCTTCATCATCCTCTGCCAGAGCTAATTCAGGCTCACTGGCCTGATCTTCCGGCATTGGGTCGGGATCGGAAGTCGGAGTCGGTACGGAGTACCAAGATGCCGATTCATCGAACTCGACATCCCGGCTAACTCGGACTTCCTTCGTCCGGGGGTTATAGCACTTATACCCCTTTTGCTCTTGAGCATAACCGACTAGGATGCATTTTTCCGATTTTGCATCCAGCTTTCTCCGCTTCTGATCCGACACATGCACGTACGCTATGCTGCCGAATATCCGAAGGTGTCTTAAGTTCGGCTTGCGCCCAAAATACAGCTCATGACCTAACACCTTGTCACCAATGCGGTTTTGTATGTAGACGGCCGTCTGGACCGCCTCCGCCCAGTAGAACCGGGGCATGCTCTTCTCCTCCAGCATTGTCCTTGCCGCTTCAATGAGTGTCCGGTTCTTCCATTCGGCCACACCATTTTGCTCGGGTGTGTATCTGCAGCTGAACTCTTGCCGAATTCCCTTCTGCTGCAGATAACTAGTGAATTGGCCGGAAAAATATTCCTTTCCGCCATCCGACCGAAGGCATTTGATCTTCCTCTCTGATTCCCGTTCCACCATCTTTTGGAGACTCCGGAAACAGTCGAAGACTTCGCTCTTCCGTTCAATGAGGTAGATCCAAGTATGTCGAGTATGGTCGTCGATGAAGGAGACGAAGTACCGACTCTCGCCAAGGCTTACACTTTGTGCCGGTCCCCACACATCCGAATGGATGAGATCGAGCTTGTTACGGCTCCGGTTCCGTTCGGTGGGGAATGGAAGCCGGTGTTGCTTCCCAAGTTGGCAGGCTTCACAAATTTCGGCTCTTCGGCCACTGAACTTCGGTAAACCGAAAACGACTTGTTTCGTTTGCAGGTCTTGAAGCCTCCGGTAGTTGATGTGGCCTATCCGCTTGTGCCACAGGTCGATGTCCGACTCGACCTTCTGTCGTTCCGCAAACAGAGCGGTGCCTAAGTCATTGGTGTCGAGGATAAACATTCTCCCGTCTCTGCGCCCTTGCGCAATGACTTCACCCTCATCCTCAATGAAGCACCCGAGGTGCGTAAACCACACCTGCATCCCCTGGTCGACAATCTGACCGACGGACACCAGGTTCTTCGTGATTGTCGGAACGTGTAATACGTTCATCAGCTTCCCTTTCTGTCCGACGTGGCTTAGAGGGACTTCTCCGACGTGCACGATTGGGTGAGGAGTGTCGTCTCCGGTTTCGACTACTCCTGGTTTATCCGGTTTCTCCAGAAAGGAGAACCACTCTTTGTGGCTCGTCATGTGGTTCGATGCGCCGGAATCAACATACCACACTTCCTCCGTTTCGGAAGTGGTCTTCTTCATTGAGTTTGCCTTGTGATTCATCACCAAGGCTAGCCCCTTACCGGCCTTTCCGGTTCCAGATCCTTCTGATCCGTTTGCGTAGTGCGAGTTTTGTCGGCCATCCTTACTGGTCTTGCCGGATCCGGATTTGTCCGAATCGGCACGCTTTCTCCAGCACTCGCTTTTCCTGTGGCCTTTTTTGCCACAGTACCAACATTCCGTAGCGGATTTGTCTTGCCAACCACCTCCATTGCGTGCCGACCCACCTCTTCCACCACGCCCACGGAACCGATCCGTTCCCGTGTACAGCATTCGGCTGTCCAGGGATGCACTGGTAGATGCACCGACGTGGTTCTCCTCTACAAGGAGCATCGACTGTAAGTCGAAGAATGAGGGGGTATTCTCCCTTGTACACACCGTAGTCCGGAACGCTCCGAACTTGGACGCCAGGCCTCCGAGACATACCTGCACCATCTCGTCTTCCTCTATGGTAACATTGATAGAGGCTAGCGAGTCGCAGATCTCCTTTATACGGCCCGTGTAGTCTGCCATGGACATGTTCTTCTGTCAAACATTGCTCAACTCCTGTCTGAGTTGCAGCTTCCGGGCAGTGGTGCTTGCGGCGAAAACCTTTTTCAGGTTCCCCCAAGCATCCTTCGGTGTCTTGGCGTCACGGATGTGGCTGAGCAGCTGATCGCTGACACTGGACGCGAAGCAATACATCACCTTGCTTGCCGCCTGTTCCCATACCGGGAAGTCCTTGTGTGCTGAGTCTAGCGCCGCATCATTCGCTCCTTCGACATAACTCCAGTACCCGTGTCCAAGCAGGTACTGGTGCATCTTGTAAGACCAGGATGCGTAGTTGCTCCTGTCGAGCTTCTCCACCGGGAGCGACGTAGCCATGCCTCTATCCATGTCTTCTACTGTGTCTGTTCTCGACCTGTTAGGGTTTTCTTCTCAAGAGTAAATGTCTGCAGCAGAGGTTGTCAACCGTCGTGCTCTGATACCATGTGAACGTAAGTGTTTGCGGAAGCGTAAAAGAGAGAACAACACAGAGAGAGAGAGAGAGAGAGAGAGAGAGAGAGAGAGAGAGAGAGAGAGAGAGAGAGAGAGAGAGAGAGAGAGAGAGAGAGAGAGAGAGAGAGAGAGAGAGCATAACGCAATTTCAAAATTATATCAAAACTCTGTATACACACTGTGCTAAGTAGCACTATTTATACAAGTCATCTTGGGACTGACAGAAGTACCATGTACTTCAATGCTCACACGAGCATCTGACACTTACGACGAGACTATAGATACCTAGTAGTCTATCCTATTCTAGGCTTCCGATTGGACTGCCGGTTATGGATTGCACCCGGCCTCCACTGCTTGCCGGTCACCGTCATACCGATCCGTTTCGCCCGATCCGTCTCGCTTACCGGCTCCGGCTTATTCAGCCAATCCGGCTCCGGTTGAGCTTGCCGCTCAACAACCTTGAATTACTTCAAGGTGAACTCCTTTATTTATACTACATGGCATGCAGACTTGTTGCACACATGTGAATCTACAATAGAGCATGTAGGTATGCATGCATGTGCCAAGTGTAAATATTACAAGGGAGCAACTATGCACATGATGCTAGCAAAACAATAAGGACCAATTACATACATAAGTGTGTACTAGATATATTGGTTAACCCATGATACTATATTATAACATGGTCGTGTCAAGAGTTTGAATCTTGACAATACTACGCAAAGCACACTATGGAGTCAACGGAGGACACTACGTTGAAGACATGACGACCCAGAAGATATGGTGGACCGGATTTTGGTTGTCGACCACCCTCAAGGATTCGGTACAATATTGTAAGGAATGTGATTTATGTCAACGTATGGGGCAGCCAACGAAACATGTGTAAATGCGACATCAACCAGTACTTCCGTTGCAACCATTCCAGAAATGGGGGTCAGATTTCGTCGGACCATTCAAGCCACCGACAATGCAACGGAAACTGATATATCATCGTAGCAACAGACTATTGCACAAAGTGGGTGGAGGCGAAGGCGCTCCAGGACAACACCACATGTGAAAGTGAGTAGCGACTCTCGATGTTCAAGAACTTTACAAATGAATGTTACAATCTAGAGTGCACATTGTGGTTGTGCGAGAAATTCGTGCAAGGATTGGGCTTGGTCGAAGATATGTGGAAAGCATGTTCAAATATGACCAAAGGCAAAGCATTGTATTAAAGTGTTATAAGTTAAGACTCTTAAACTTGTTTAGGGCAAAGTGTGCATAGCCAACCACTCCCATCACTTGTGCTCCAAATGCCCCGTCTCACATCACAATGCATGTGAGTTAAGTCACATGGAAGTAATCGTTCGAATTAGGAATGGGACCGATTTCGGCTGAAACCAAACCAAACCGTTAAAAATGATTTAACGGTTTATCAGTTCCAAATTTTTTTAATGGTTTGGTTTGGTTCAGGTTATAAATAAATGGTTCAATTTAGTTTGGCTTAAAGGTTTATGGTGTTTTGGTGAACCTTTTTTCCCCCTTAATGGTTTAATTAATGTCTTTTTATTGATTTAATTAATGCTTATTTAATTTAATGGTTTCGTTAATGTTTTTTTACTAATTTAATTAATGCTTATTGAATTTAATGATTTAATTAATGTTTTTTTATTGATTTAAGAAATCTAACTTAAATGTTTAGTTAATTTCATGTATTTTTGTTTATTTGGTTTTTTAAATAGTTTAACTTAAGTGGTTAATTTTTTATTACATGGTTTGGTTTGGTTTTAACTTTTCCCTAAAAAGTTTGGGTTTACATGGTTTGGTTTACCTTTTCTTAAATGGTTTGGTTTAAATAGCTTGAGATTTCCTAAACCGTTTGGTTTGGTTTTTGTTTTATATAAATGGTTTGGTTCGATTTCAAGGCAAAGAAATCGAACTGAACCAATACCAAACCAGGCCCATTGCTACTTCGAATGGCAGATAACGGGATAGGCTCTAACTCGTATTAATGTGTACAGTTCCCCCGTTTCGCAAAGAATTGTTTTGTAATTAGGTGCAACATTTGTAGTAAAATGTGTGAAGCGTGAGCCTCTACATTTCTCCCACGTCATGATACACTAGTATTGCAAAAAGGCCTCATTTGCAAAGGAATATAGTGATGCATCATGAAGCAACTACCTTGCATCCCATCTACCAAACCATTTTTCCATATCTTGCATCCAACCGGAACACAAAATTTTGCTTTTTATGGATCTTTTATGCATCCAAAGTTTCTACGAGTTAAGAAACAAATGCCTTACACCCTCCTCCTCCTTGAGACGGGATCACTTCCCATTGAGATCATGAGAATGGAAATGGTTGTTGATTACATGCTGAAGGTTCAAAAAAGTCCCTCACATCAACTTCCTAGATTTGCATGGATCTTTTTGCTTTCTTCCCATGCAAATCTAGGAAGTTGATGTGAGGGACTTTTTTGAACCTTCAGCATGTAATCAACAACCATTTCCATGGTCATGATCTCAATGGGAAGTCATCTCGTCTGAAGGAGGAGGAGGGTGTAAGGCATTTGTTTCATAACTCGTAGAAACTTTGTGAGAAATGTTTTCGACCCCATAGAGAAGCAAAAGATATTCTTGAAGACCCAACACTTAATATCTCCATGATCGCATGTGTTCTTAAATGCATAGTATGCTCACTAAGCAGCATGTAGCACATTGATTCCATCTTGATGTCAGAACCAAGAGAAAAGATAGAGTGTAAAGAGATCACAACAAGAGAAGAATGAAGTGATAAGAGAAGAATGAATGTATTAATAAGATAGAATGAAGATGGATACAAGATAGGCGACGGAAGCTTAAGACTAGTGTTGATTCGAATTCGTTTGAGAAGAATTATATGTCTATATTTATAGGTTCCTATAGCCTAGTGATTTCTATAATGTTCTAGACCTAGAATATTCTAAGACGTTCTAGGATATTCTAGAATGTTCTTGACCTAGAATATTCTAAGATGTTCTAAGATATTCTAGAATGTTCTAGAATGTTCCAGAACATTTACAATAGTCAGTCTATTACAAGAAAGGTCTTGGGTTCAAGCCCAAGTGAAGCCATGATGTTTGTATATTCATGATGCTTATGTATTAATGACACTATCTCCCCCTCGAGAACGACGAGTGGAAGTCGTCGTTAACAATGTAGGGCCCAGTTTGTTTGGATAACGACGATGGAAGTCTTTGACAAGAGCTTGAGCATTAGAAACATTATTGACGGGTTCCCAAGTGCGATCACTCGGAGGATAGCCTACCCAATCAACCAGATAATAGAGCCTATTTCACACAATCTTTGAATCGAGAATAGTAGCTACCTCGTATTCAGGGCCATCAACAAGTTGGACAGAGGGCGGAGGTGGCACAACACGATGAGCAATGGAAGAGGTGTGACAAGGCTCCAAAAGAGAGCTATGACAGACTGGGAGATTAAGACGAAATGTGGCATCGTTAATACACGCAGTGAGAAGAAAAGGACCTAAGTGCTGATAATCGAGCTTCTCACATGGCCGGGTAGTCTTTGATGTGATGACGAAGCAACCATACTTGGTCACCAACCTTGGAAGGAGACTTAAGACGATGACGATCAACGTTGGTCTTATGTTGTGCTTGAGCTATCTGAAGATGTGAAGATAACGCTAACTAAATTCGATGTAGTCAATGAAGATGATGCTCAACGCTAGGGTTTCAAGCGACCTTGGGAAGATCCAAGATACACCATCGAGGATGGTTGCCAGTGTACGCAAAGAAAGGTGTAACCTTGGTAGAAGTGTGTATTGTGTTATTGTATGCAAACTCAATGAGATGTAGAATATTACTCCAATCATCTTGTTGATAATTGATGAAGGATTGAAGATATTGCTCGCGCGTTTGATTCGTGCGCTCTATTTGTTCGTCGGTTTGAGGATGATAAGCTGAAGAGAGTTTGCAGGATATTTTGAGGCCTGCCCATAGGTGCTTCCAAAAGTGAGAGATAAATTGAGGACCACGATCAATAATTATATCATCTGGAAGACCGTGATGGCGAAATATTTCACACATAACGATATTTGCGGTTTCCTAACTACTGATGCTCTTTACACATGGTAAAAAATGTGCCATCTTGGTAAACTGATCCACTACTGTTAAAATAGTATCAAATCCTTGTGAAGGTGGCAGATCTGTAATGAAATCCATAGAAATAGACTGCCATGGCTTGGTTGGAGGCTGTAACGATGGTAACAAGCCATAAGGATGATGCTTGGGGTATTTTGGCTCGACAACAGGTGTCACATGTACGAACATAATCTTCGACATAATTTTGCAAATGAGGCCAGCAAAACAAGCGCTTCACCAACTCCATGGTCTTGGCAATACCAAAATGTCCAGCCATAGGGGCATCATGACAATGCTCTAATACTTGAAGGCGAGGTGATCCATCAGGGACGTAAAGGAGATTCTTGTAAAAGAGTAAGCCATCTTGCCACTTGAATTCCTGATAATGTTAACTCAGAGAAGAACCTGGCATTGTGGAGCAAGATGCATGGCTTGGACTAATGTGGGCTGAGACATCCTTAGCGAAATCATCAGAGGGAAGTTGTTGCTGAATAGTATCAACAAGGAGTGAATCCAGCGGCATGGCATAAATTGTTGTTACTTGTAGCTTTGATGGGCCTAGTAGAATTTGCTTTTGGTTGTCGAAGGCCGGATCTCTAGGTCAGGGTGCGAGATATGAATGTCGAGATAGAGCATTTGGCTTCCCTTGTTGTTTCCCAGGGCGGAAAAAGATCTTGAAATCAAAACGAGTTAGAAATTGTGCCCACCGAGCTTGTCTCCTATTTAACACTCGAGCCGTTTGAAAATACGTAAGATTTTTGTGATCACTATAAATGATGATTTGATGAGGCAATCCTTCCAAGAAATGTCACCATTGCTCAAAAGAGTTAACCACAACTAGTAACTCCTTGTCATGCACCTCATAGTTTATCTCCGCAACAGTAAATTTTCTCGAGTGAAATGCGACTAGATGGGACTGCCCGTCCTTGCCTGGTTGGGATAGGATACTCCCTAATGCAAAGTCTGACGCATCCGCTTCAATGGTAAATCGCTTTTCGGGATCAATATTTGCTAATATAGGAGCTGATGTGAACACCTCTTTGAGTTGAGTAAAGGTTGTGTCCGCTTCAATAGTCCAAACAAACGCGTGATTCTTCTTGGTGAGTTGGGTGAGAGGCAACACGATCTTTGAATAATTCCGTATGAATTTGCGATATAACTTTGCAAATCCGAGGAAGCATTGGACGTCTCGAATAGAACGTGGGGGTCACCATTCCAATATTGTTTTGACTTTTGTTGGATCCATGAAGATACCCTTGGATGAAATAGTATAACCCAAGAATTCGACTTGTTCGCTGTCAAAACTGCACTTCTCAAGTTTAGCATATAGACTATACTTTCTTAAGCGTTTAAGTACTTTCCGGACATGTATATCATGCTCCTCCTGTGTTTTAAAGTAAATGAATGGATCATCTAAATAGATTATAAGAAAGATATCCAGAAAATCCCAGAAAATGTCATTTGCCATATGTTGGAAAACTGTGGGTGCATTTGTGAGCCCAAAGGCATGACTGTATACTCGAAATGACCATAGTGAGTGCGAAATGCCGTTTTCCACTCATCTCTTGGTCGAATGTGAACAAGATTATATGCACCCCTTAAATCAATCTTTGTAAAATGTTTTGCCCCACCAATGCGCTCTAAAAGACTGGAGATTAAAGGAAGAGCATACCTATTTCTTATGGTGACTTTATTTAATCCCCGATAGTCCACGACCAAACGAAGCGACTCGTTCTTTTTCTTCACAAAAAATATAGGAGCACTGGCTCGAGACTTTGAATGTCGAATAAACCCATATGCAAGATTCTCCTCGATGTATTCTTGAAGAACCTCAAGCTCAGTTGGTGACAGATGGTAGATTGAACCCCACAGTGGATCTTTTCCTAGTTGGAGGTCAATGGGATCCTTAACAATGATGTTTTCTGCAGAAGGGCACCAAATTTCACGCCTCGTCCAATCAATTCGTGGGTTATGTAGCTCGAACCATGGCAAACCAAGGACAATTGGATGCTCGGGGCTACAAATTATATTAAAGGAAACTACACATCCTAAATCACCTAAGAGTATGTGTATTGGCTCAGACTCTTCGAATATCTTCCCGAAAGCTATGGGACGTCCATCAATCACTACTACGGAAACTGGGCAAGGAAGTGTATGCAAGGATATTTGATGTTTTTGGGCAAAATCTCTATCCATGAAACAAGAATTGGCTCCGGTATCGAAGAGGGCTTGGACGTGAAGTTGGCAACTTGGTGTCTTAACTTGTACTTGGGCTGAGAAGACTCTACTAACATGCTAGGATGAAATGGAACCTACACTCGGTTGTATAGAGCTAGGGTTGTCCAACCAAATTGCTCCTATTTTGGCCGGACTTATTCGTTTGACTCCTCTTCTAATTGGCTTAGGACTTCAAACTTATTGGACAAGGGTGGATTATTCATAATATTAGAATCACTAAGTGCTTCTAAAATGTTGGACTCATTTTTATTGTCATAGTGAATGTAATTCTTATCACTTCATTCTTCTCTTGTTGTGATCTCTTTACACTCTATCTTTTCTCTTGGTTCTGACAGTTTGATTCGAATTCGTTTGAGAAGAATTATATGTCTATATTTATAGGTTCCTATAGCCTAGTGATTTCTGTAATGTTCTAGACCTAGAATATTCTAAGAAGTTCTAGGATATTCTAGAATGTTCTAGACCTAGAATATTCTAAGATGTTCTAGGATATTCTAGAATGTTCTAGACCTAGAATATTCTAAGATGTTTCAGAACATTTACAATAGTCAGTCTATTACAAGAAGTAGCTTTTATTATTTCATATGATCATATGTTATCTTAATGGTTAAATTCTTGATTATGTATTACAAGGTCTTGGGTTCAAGCCCAACTGAAGCCATGATGCTTATGTATTCATGACAATTGAAGGCCAAGATATTTGAAGCTTTCCACACATTCAAGTGGCTTATTATTGTACATAATGCATGATTTATCTCTTTTTTGGCTCTTCACAAGCATAATCTTTGTTTTAGAGCTACTATCAAGCTCAACCTAGTCTAGGGTGTGAACACACCCTTTGAGAATCTATGAGCACTCAAAGGTCAAAAGTTACACCATTACTCTCTACACATTAACTATATATCATAGAATCATATTCTATGACACATAACTAATGAGTTCCATATTCACGATGACTAATGAGTCTTCACTTTGCCCAAGGTTCAAGAGAGAGAGTGGGCATTGTAGTGAGTTAATGAAGAGAGAAGGTGACCTTATATAAAGCACCCTCCTACTCCATGAGTCGGTTGTTACTCCTTGTAATGTTACATGATTGTACTAAATATTCTCCTTGTTAATATACATCTTCTTCATGAGTACTTCATTTTCTCTTATCTATCTTGTGCCTCTCTTCTCTCCTCCCCTCTTCACACACATACACATAACACACATTCTGTTGCACATAACCATATCCAAATCTTTACAGAAACTTTTAAGAAAGTGATTTTCTCATGTACAAACAAATATTTTTCGACCAACCGCACATCTTGGAAATGCACCAAGAAATGTAGTTCAAAGAAAAAATGGTTTGATAAAGAATTTTGTGAAGCTCGAAATTGCCTTATGGCAATGGATATAGTTAAGAATATAGAAAATTAACAAAAGTATTTGCATGAGTATAAAAGGCTTATTGAAAGAAAGAGAAGAACATGGGAAGCTACTCAACAATATCTCCAAACGCAAGAGAAAGCACATGCATGTGCTAAATTTTTGGGAAATTTAAAGGGGAAACGTTTTGAGAGTTATGGTGACTTAACTCTTCATGACTTGTCTATGGATTGTAAGAATTTATATGAGCTATTTGTTGCTAGAAAGAGGATTTGTTATGGTTCTCTTTGACATATGTTTCCCTTCTTTCCAATTGAAGATATATGCATAGGACTTAAGAAATTGGCCTTTTGAAAGGCAAGTGATCTTCAATATACAAAGGCTGAAATGCTCAAATGGACGGGAAAGGAAGCACTTGTATGGATAAGTAATGAATGCATTGCAACATGGTATGTCTTATGATTGGACTACAAATTGAATCAAACCTTTACAAAAAGGTGGCGATATAATTTAATAATGTAACCAATTATCAAACCATCATGGTTGGCTTGTTAATGACAAAACTATTTGGATGTACGATGGAATCAAAGATAAGTGTGTGGGCTGAAAAAATGGTAAAAGAGCTTATGGACAAGCTAGATTTTGAAAACACATAACATCATAGATCACCTTGTCACCCTTCTAGTATTAATGGAGGAAAGAAGCCTTAGAGGTAAATGTGTATATCGTTGCTTTGTAAACTTTAAGAAAGCTTCCGATATGGTACCTCATGGGCATCTTTGGAGGCGAATGGAAGAACTCAAGGTGCCAAGTGAATATATGCTTGCAATTTGCTGAATATATGAGAAGGTTATATGTTGTGTGTATATGAGAGATAGACTTTTAGATTTTTTCAATAGCACTATTGGTGTTGAGAAATGATGCCCACTCTCACCAACACTGTTTAGTTTATGGATTGATGAATTGGAAGAAATGGTTGCCAAGTTGGTAAAGGAAGAATGTGTTGAAGAAGTTGCGATCAGGAATGTTGTCATTATGCTTTTGCTATATGCGAATAATGTAGTGTCTGATTGAGCTCATAAGCGACCAAGGTGGACAGTTCATAGTTCAAGTGTGTCAGGGACACACAAACCCTGGACTACATTAGAGCACGGATGACGAGGCTATGACCAATAAGGTTACGAACATGGAACTCGAAGTATGAGGCTAGAGACTATAGAAATTGTGAGTGATGAGACAATAAACTTAGGAAGCTAGGATTAACTAGAGAGAATGAAGAGAAATATGAAGATCAAGGAGACAATATGGCCTGAAACAAGGAAACTAGATTAATATGTCAATGATTGGTGTTGAATACCTCGAAAGGGACCAAGCAGGTTACAAATATTTATACTGTGAGCTAAAGTACACACATTAGAATATTCTGAAGAATATTTTGGAGACTATTCTAGAACCCTCTAAAACCTTCTAGTTCTAGAACTTGAATAGATAATCTACGAGGATATACATAACTTGATCATGTATTTGGATGTGTTGGTTACAACATAATACTTGACTATAATACAAGAGGTCAAGAGTTAAAATCTTTACATAATTGTTGTCATGTCTTTGACAAAATGGTTGAAAATTTGACGACAATCTACGCAATAGTCCACGAGAACCGGACGGACTAGGACACGAAGTTGCACATCGCTTTGTGGATTTATCGGAGAACCTATAAGATGAGCATCCGGTCAACACCGTTCCGATTGGAATTCGGTCTAGAAGCAGTTATAACACGTTCACGTTCACAAGTGGAAGGATTGCGCATTCCATTTATAGATTCCTTTTATAATCTTGCGATTTTAGACAATTTTGAAAAACTTGATACACTAGTATCACATGTTTTAAATACCATGTAAAATTTGCTAATTTTTTGAGATTTAACAAGTTTCAAAATAATAATTTCTAGAATTGAATAGTTTTTCAGTAAATGTTTAAATGTGGATGGTTTGCAGATATGAAATGTAGTTAACTTAAAGAAAATCACAATGGTTAACTCAAGGCACAAGTTAAGATTAATAGTTTCACCATCTTGATGAGATTAAGATTACATCTTTTGTTAGACTTAAAAATGTTTTAAGTGTAAGAGGTAACATTGCAATCCTTAAGGTCATCATCTATAAATTTAGTGCTCATTAACACCCATAAATTCCCAACTCAAGAAATGTAGACAATATTCATAAACAATTTTGATAAACCCACAAGGGGGCTTGCACCCCCTATGTTCCCTTTTGTAACTCTTTAACCCCTTATGGGGAATGAATGAAATAATGGACATTTCTGTCTCAATCTCTCCCTCTTGTCATCTATTTTTCTCTCTCCCTCTCTTACGAACCCCCTTGGGAGGGGGGTGAAGCCATTCTAGGCACCACCCCCCAGCCCGCAATGCTTCTCAATGCTCATCCCCACAATATCCCCATCACCATATATGTTCATCATCAATCCATCCTCGCTAACCATTTCCATCTTCAATACTATCACTAACCCAAAAACCTATAACAGAGTTTAACGCATAAGCTTCAGAAAGTGATGGAACACTAGATGATGACGCATATGAGGAGGGACAATGAAACCAAATATAACTTCATTGACCTCATTGATGAAAACTTTGAGGACTAAGACATTGATAATCCCGTCAAAATCATTGTAAGATGGGAGGTCGGTAATGAAATCTAACGCAATAAATTTCCATCGTAAAGGTTTTATGAATCTATGTGGTTGATGTCACGAACTAAACTTGGAACAATATCGTGCATCGGAAATATAAATATGGTCCTCCACAAAGTTACCATAATACCACCGCCAATATCATTAGGAAAAACTACCTCTAAACTCTTTTGAGCTCAAAAAGGTTAAAGTTATTAGCATAAAGTCACGTTTTGTTATAAGACCGAGGGTCTACAAAGACCATCCGAAACATATAGTAAATTATTTTTAAAAAGTAAATCCTCATGCCAATTGAGTGGGTTATAGTTTTGTTAGGAACTCCTTAATCTTCAACAAGAAGTATGATTTAAAAGAACATGTGTCATGATATAGCATAGTATGGCTTCAAAAGGATTTTAACCCATGACCTTATGTCCCATGGGTTGGTGCCTTACCATCAAGCTATCCATTATAATACAAAAAATATTATTTCCATTTATTATTTCACTTAGGAAATCCATGTATATTCTAGATTTCTCTGGAACATTCTAGAAACATGAAGAGTGCTCCTAAGCATACTATAAAAAGAGGCACATGGCATTATTGAGAACCAATTCGGTTCATCGCCAGTCTTAAGCCTCCTAGTTGTTCTTGTATCTTTCTTCTTATAATATAACATACTTTTTGTTGTCATCATTATCTCTCTCTCTCTTTCTTCTCACGTGGTTCTCGGATACTTTTTCCCTTCTTAGTACTAATCCTCATTCCTCTCCTCTACCTTTAGTACTAATTATCCTTGCCTCTAGTACTATCCCTGACAGTTTGAACCGAATTGTCTTCAGCTTCGTATCCCTCTATCCCTTCATAGTAATCTTCTTATCCTTCCTTCCTCCAATACTATGGAAATTATTAGCACTCAAGAATACCAATCTGTTTTCTTGGAGCTGCAGTGCTTGAAAGAAAGGTTTGTCGCATTGGAGCAAGAAAATCAATTGTTGTTGGGGGATTTTTAACAAATCTCTTTAGAAAAGCATCAATCACAACAACAACATGGGGAGTTAGCGTTACGCGTGCAACAAGTTGAAGCAACCATTGTAGCATTGCAACACCAAGGATCGAGTACTCAAGAGATTCATAAAGAGCCCTAGATCGGCCTTCCTATGAAATTCAATGGAATGCAATCATAGTTCACAGGATTCCTTAATCAGGTACGATTAATTATTCAAATGCATCCTTCCCAATATCCCACCGATGCATCACGAGTGGGTCTAGTAGGCATGTTATTGAAAAAGGATGGATCACTTCGCCTCGTCGTAGGTTACCGTGGCTTAAATAAGGTCACCATCAGGAATAGGTATGCACTTCCCAAAGATCGACTTATGAGGCGCATATAACCTCGTACAGATCTGATCAGGAGATGAATGGAAGACCGCTTTTCGCACCCAATACGGGCACTTCGAGTATACGGTTATGCCATTCAGTCTCACCAATGCGCCAATAGTCTTCCAGCACATGGTAAATGATATATTCCAAGATCTATTGGATATCTGTTTGATTATCTATTTGGATGATCTACTAGTTTATTCGAAGACTCAAGAAGAGCATGATTCTCATGTACTATTAGTACTAAAACAACTTCGAGAACATGGTCTTTATGCAAAACTGGATAAATGTAGTTTTGACAGCAATCAAGTGGCATTTCTAGGCTATGTCATCTCATCGGAAGGCATCTCCATGGATCTAACTAAGGTCAAAATGATGGTAGAGTGGTAGACTCCCTGTTCGTTGCAAGATGTGCAATGTTTTTTAGGCTTCGCAAATTTCTACTACAAGTTTATATAAGACTACTCAAAGCTTATTTTGCCTCTCACACAACTTACCAAGAAGGGGCAGGTGTTTGTTTGGTCTAAGGAATCAGACACGACTTTTGTAAGTCTTAAGAAAGCATTTACATCAGCTCCTATTCCAGCTTATGTTGATCTGAAAGAACCATTCATCATGGAGGCAGACGCGTCGGATTTCGCCCTTGGTAGCATTGTGTCACAACAAGGTGATGATGAAAAACTACATCCTGTGGCTTTCCATTGGCGCAAGTTTGACGCCGCTGAAATCAACTACGAGATACATGACAAGTAGCTATTAGCAATAGTGGACTTTTTTGCGTAGTGGAGGCATATTTTAGAGGGATCTTCTCATCAAGCCACCGTATTCAGTGATCACAAAAACCTTGCCTATTTCCAGAACATTCGTGTATTAGATCGACGACAAGCTCGGTGGGCCCAATTTCTCACTCTCTTGGACTTCAAAATTACATATCGCCCTGGGAAGTAGCACGGAAACGCAAATGCATTATCGTGGCCCTCGTATCTAGCACATCGTCCCAGCAATCCAACATTCAATAATCAAAAGCCAGTCATCCTGGGACCAACACGACTATAAGCAACATGGGTTTGTGATACTCCATTGGATTCCCGTATTATCGAGACCATACGTGAGGACTTGAAGACAGACGCTTTCGCTAAAGCCATTTTAGCGCAAATTGATTCCTTGTAGGCGACCTGTTCACAGTCACAACAACCAAGTACGAACTATCGACTATAAGCAACGTGGGTTTGTGATACTCCATTCAATTCCCGTATTATCGAGACCATACGTGAAGACTTGAAGACAAACACTTTCGCTCAAGCCAGTTTAGCACAAATTGATTCCTTGCGGGCAACCTGTTCACAGTCACAACAACCACGTACGGACTATCGACAATTCAAATGCCATGATAGATTACTATTCTTTAAGAAACTCTTGGATGTTCCCAATGGTTCTTGTTGCCTTCAAGTTGTCCAATATTTTCATGACACATATACAACTGGACATTTTGGTAGTACTAAAACGTTGGATTTAGTCAATGATAATTTTGGTGGCCTCATATGTGATGATTTGTTGAAGACTATGTTCGGACATGTGATACATGTTGCAGAACAAAGATGTCAAGATATCATCCATATGGTTTATTGGAACCATTACCAATTCCAAGCAAGCCGTGGCAGTTCATTTCTCTAGATTTTATCAAAGATCTTCCAATTTCAAAGGGATTCGATGCGATCTTAACAATAATAGATCGCGATACTAAGGTGACTGTCACATTTCCTACCTTGTACGAAGGCCATCACTAGTGAAGAAACTGCCAAAGTTGTCATGCATGAGGTATTTCGGCATCATGGTCTCCCGGATGGTATCATCAACGACCGTGGACCTCAATTCATCTCGAAATTTTGGAAGCATCTCTTCAAAATGCTTAAGGTCACTTTTAACCTGTCCTCCAGCTATCACCCTCAAACAGACGGACAATCAAAACGAACAAATAAGACGTTGGAATAGTATCTCCGGTGTTTTCTAAGCTATCAATAAGATGATTGGGCGGATATTCATCACTTTGCTGAATTTTCTTATAACAACTCTATTCACTCATCGACTAGGGTTACACCATTTTATGCTTATATAGGCTATCATCCTTGATAGTGTGTGCTCGAAACTCCGGAGTTACCCACAAATCCTCGTGTAGAAGATCATTTGGAGTGGCTATACAAGATACAGGTAGATCAATCCAGTTATATCAAGCTCAACAAACACATTAGGCTTATGTGGATCGTCATCGACTTCCATCTTGTTTTGACGTTGGAAATCGGGCATGGCTATTACGATGACACATCAAGACTACTCGACCATGCGGTAAATCCTTTCCGTATTGTTGGAAAAATTAATAATGTCACTTTTCGCCTTGATCTACCTCCGCAACTACGGATACATCCGATTTTTCATAGTTCTCTTCTTAAACCCTATCAAGGCAACACTATCCTGAATCGTATTACACCACCTCCACCCCTAATCGAGCTTGAAGTCGGACCGGAGTACGAAGTTGTTGCCATCCTCAATTCCAAGATCATTCGCAACTAGCTCTACTATTTGGTCAATTGGCTAGGCTATAGTCCAAGCGAGCGTACTTGGGTACTTGGGAACCAGTCGAGAATGTGGTAAATGCTCGAGCTCTTATTGAGGACCTCCATTGGAAATATCCCGACAAGCCAGCTCCTCCATCGTCCGAAGGGGGGGGGGGGGGGTAGTGTCTTGATATAGCATGTTATGGCTTCAAAAGGAATCGAACCCATGGCCTTATGTCCCATAGGTTGATGCCTTACCATCAACCTATATATTGTAATACGAAAAATATTATTTCCATTCATTATTGCACTTAGGAAATTCATTTATATTCTAGAAACATCAAGAGTACTCCTAAGCATACTATAAAAAGAAGCACATAGCATTATTGAGAACCAATTCGGTTCAACGCCAGTCTTAAGCCTCCTAGTTGTTCTTGTATCTTTCTTCTTATAATATAATATACTTCTTGTTGTCATCATTATCTCTCTCTCTTTCCTCCCGGGTGATTCTCACACACTTTTCCCCCTCTTAGTACTAATCCTCATTCTTCTCCTCTACCTTTAGTACTAATTATCCTTGCCTCTAGTACTATCCTTGACAACATGATTCATGAAATCATGTGCATCTATAAGCCTAAGTATGAAATTTAGATAGTTTGTTGTGATTGATAAAGAAATTGTGTTGTCCAAGCATGACATTTGGGGATCATGCATTAGACTTTGAAAGGTGGCTACGTGTAATAAGATGACGTGTATTGCTAAGATTTAGCGTGAAAATTATAATAATTTTGCGAGAAATGCTAATCTATGAAATGTTAAAACTCTACTATATATGAAGAAGATGATGGGCGGTAGCCTTTTTATAAGATTTTTATGATGACTAAGTATTTCTTATATGCACATGGTATTCTAATAGATGCTCATAAATTTATCTCCTTCCTTTGACGACAAGTTCTGCTACTCACAATGCATGAACACGAACTCGGGTCAATGGGATATTGGTAAGGAAAATTTACAACTACAACTCTTTTAGCAATATTGAGGTTCTCCACAAGCTCCAAATTTCAACCACCAAGTGTATAATCTCTTGTAGACAATCATGGACTGAAAAATGGTCTTCACCTCTAATATTACATCGTCCACAACCTCCTTGAAGTTAATTAGGGGGAACAACACAATTTGAAATAGATGTTAAAGCATAAGGTTCAGAAAGAGATGGAACAATAGACGATGATGCATATGAGGGACAATGAGTCCAAATATAATTTCATTTACCTCATTGATGAAAATTTGAGGACTAAGACATTGATAATCCCATCCAAACCATTGTAAGATAGGAGGGCGGTAATGAAATCTAAAGCAATAAAACTCCATGGTAAAGGTTATATGAATCCATATGGTTGATGTTGAGAACTGAACTTGAAACAATATCATGCATCACAAATATGAATATGGTCCTCCAGAATCTTACCACAATACTGCCACCAATATCATTAAGAAAAAATAGCTCTTAAACTCTTCTGAACTCAAAAAGGTCAAAGTTATTAGCATGAAGTCATCATTTTGTTATAAGACTCAGAGTCCACAATGACCATCTGAAACATATGGTGCATTATTTCTAAAAAGCAAAACTACATGACAACTAAGTGGATTATAGTTTTTTTAGGAACTCCTTGAGCTTCAAGAAGAAATATGATTTGGAACAAAATGATTCATGAAATCATGTGCATGTTTGAGCCTAGGTATGAAATTTAGATAATTTGTCGAGATTGATAAAGAAATTGTGTTGTCAATGCTCAATGGCAATATCATATGTTGACGTATTCTCAATGTCATACCGTAAAATATTTTTGTATTTCAAACTCTAGAAATGAGTTCTAACATAGTTTGTTAACTTTTGAAATCCCTTGTGCAGATGCGTTGGTTAAAGGAAGTTTGGGCTATCCTAAAGGTATCACTTTATATTAATCCAATATGAGTTTCTCCACATTAGCATATTATGCTTTCCTTTTCCTCGACATTAATCCAAGCAGGACATTTGCCAATCATGCAAATCAGATTGTGAAAGGTGGCTATGTGTGATAATATCATGTGTATTTCTAAGCTTTAGCATGGAACTTATAATAATTTTGCAAAAAATGATAATCTATTGATTAAAACTCTACTATATATCATGAAGATATTGGGTGGTAGCCTTATTAGAACATTTTTATGATGACTAAGTATTTTATATATTCACATGGTATTCTATGTAGATGTTCATAATATTATCTCCTTCCTTTGACGACAAGTTCTACTAATCACAATGCATGAACTAGAACTTGACTTAGTGGGATATTGGTGATGAAATTCAACAACTCTTTTGGCAATTTTGAGGTTCTCCACAAGCTCCGTATTTCGACCATCGGGTGTATAATTTAAATAATCAACCAAATAACATGATATCTTGTAAACAATCTTGGACCAAAAAATGGTTTTCACCTCTTATATTACATCATCAACAAACTCATTGAAGTTAATTACGGAGAACAACACAATTTGAAATAGAGCTTAAAGCATGAGGTTCAGAAAGTGATGGAACACTAGACGATGACGCATATGAGGAGGGACAATGAAACCAAATATAATTTCATTTACCTCATTGATGAAAACTTTGAGGACCAAGACATTGATAATCCCATCCAAACCATTGTAAGATGGATGGGCGGTAATGAAATCTAAGGGTTATATGAATCCATATGGTTGATGTGGAGAACTGAACTTGAAACAATATCGTGCATCACAAATATGAATATGGTCCTCCAGAATCTTACCACAATACCGCCACCAATATCATTAAGAAAAAATAGCTCTTAAACTCTTTTGAACTCAAAAAGGTCAAAGTTATTAGCATGAAGTCATCATTTTGTTATAAGACTCAGAGTCCACAATGACCATCTGAAACATATGGTGCATTATTTCTAAAAAGCAAAACTACATGCCAACTTAGTGGATTATAGTTTTTTTAGGAACTCCTTGAGCTTCAAGAAGAAATATGATTTGGAACAAAATGATTCATGAAATCATGTGCATGTTTTGCCTAGGTATGAAATTTAGATAATTTGTTGAGATTGATAAAAACATTGTGTTGTCCATGTTCAATATCATATTTTTATGTATTCTCAATGTCCTAGAGTGTAATAGTTTTGTGTTTCAAACTCTTGAAAAGAAAAAAGGGAATTTTGGTGCTTGAAGAAAAATGTTTTCAGATGTAATCTCAGATTTAACATTATCGACCATTGTTTACACATAAGTATAATATTCCTTCGTGTCGCTTGTTGATCGAGAAAGTTCTACAAAAATTTGTTAACTTTTCAAATGCCTTGTGAAGATGCCCTAAAGGTATCACTTTATATTAATCCACGATAATTTTATCCACATTAGTGTAGTCTGCTTTCCTTTTCCTCAACATTAATCCAACCATGGCATTTGGCAATCATGCATTAGATTATGAAAGGTGGCTACATGTGATAATATGATGTGTATTGCTAAGCTTTAGCATGGAAGTTATAATTTGGAGTGCCCACATTCCTTTCGGCAACTCCACCAATTCGTACGTATGGTTCTCATGCAGGGAATCCATCTCATCCTGCATGGCACTTAACCATTTGCGGTTGTGAGTGTCATCCTTCGCTTCTTCGAAGCTTTCCAGGTCTCCTTCATCGGTCAACAGCACATGCTCTGCATCTGGTAATCTCCGTGGGGCCCTTCTCTCTCTGAGAGGATATCTCCGTCTTTGGCCTTCCGGAACCGGCTCCACTATTTGTTCTTCATCCGAGTCTGATTCGGGGTCTTGGCCGGTTCCGATTTCAGCTTCCTCTACTTCTTCTTCTGCCGGTTCAGTATCCTCACCGTAACCGGCTGGTTCCTCGAGTGTCAACCGGCTCTTAGCCGGGTGTGTCTGAATCTCATCGGAGTTCATTATCTTCTTCTCCAACTCCTAGTCGGCAAGAGTCTTGTCCTCCATGAAGATAATATCTCGACTCCGGAAAGCCTTCTTGTCAACCGGATCCCACACTCGGTAGCCACACTCATCATCGTTGTATTGTTAATCCTAGGGGCCGGACAACAGCCTAACATAGGGTGTCCACTTAAGACACTTCACCAAAGGGTGTTACGGCAAGATGACTTACGACACAACGTTTAATTAGACCTTAATCAATTACTTAGCAACACATCATTAACACGCATAAGATATAACAATGAGTACAGAACAGTAATCAATACTAAAAGCTTAAGGCAATAAGTTCTATTAATTATCCATTGTCGATTGTCATTGTAATCGGGCCTTTATATAGGTCTCCGGTGCGAAGTACAAAACGGTGCCAACCGGCACCTTTTCGGGATCGGTCCGGATCCGGATCGGCATACTGATTCCGATCTGTCCGTCCACATCTTCTCATATATTAATATATATTAAGACTACTAATTACAACAGTTCCTGAATAGACTATTCCTTTCACACTCTGGTTTGGACCTCCTTAAGCCTTCTTGTCGGCCGGGTAACACATGGCACGCCCGTGGGACAGTACCTTGTACGTCGAACCCATTATCCGACCCTTTTACGCTTCGTCCAAAATGTCCAGAATGCTTTGCTCCAGAATTTCCAATGGCTCGTCAGGAATCTGTTGTTGTTGTTGTGGCTGTTGTTCCGTTTGTGGTTGTGGCTACTCCGTTTGTGCCTTCTCTGTTTGGGGCTGCGGCTCCCTTTGTTGCTTTGGCACCGGCGTTTCCTTCGTTGGTTCCTCTGTCGGAGTTGTCTCTAGCTGACTGACCCCGTCCTAGTCCCCATTTGGTCCTTGTACCGGCGACGGTTCCTCATCACTAAGGTTGACCATTCCCGCCTTCCTCGCTTTTTCTTCCCAAAGCCGGGACCGCTCATAGCTCTCAAACTAGATTTGAGCCTCCAGCCGATCGTCATCCAGTTGAGCTACGAGCTGCCGGACCTGCACCAATTGTTCACACGCCAGGGCTATGAAATCTTCAGCCAGCTCATCCCTTATAGCGGTGAAGTCCTCCGATGTCAGCGTATAACAGTCGTCACCCTCCTTCCGCCGGTTTTCCACGTCTGCCCTGAGCAATTGGAGTTCCGCCGTATTCTGCGCCCATTTCGTCCACCATCGCATAGAGCTCTCATCAATCAAGCTTTTGGTCTTGGTGAGCCATGACCAGAGGATGCACTGGATCCGTTCGGTTCCCATCCATGATTTGTTCTCTGCGGCTTGTTACTCCTCTTTCAATTGCTTGATGATTCGGACCGTGTCCGCCTCCTGCTCCCTATAATGCGACAATTGACTTTGATAGGTTGTTTGCAACCATTGTAACACCATCCGTTCCTGCTGTTGCTTATACTCCGTCTCAAGCTGCTTGTAATCCCGGTGCAGATGATCAAAATCATCGGTCTTCTGCTTCAGCCTCTGGTTGATCTGCCGGCGCGCGCTGTCCTACCAGTCCTTCTGTTGACGGAGTTCTTCCTTCAGCCTTTCAATTTCTGTCTCTGCCATCCATCGTAGCTTGTCTTTTTCCTGCAGCAATTTCTCTATTTCCTCCTTTAGCCAGTCGTACGCGTGATGTCCTTTACGCAGGTTTTCCTCTGCCCGGCGGAGGTTCTTAGTAGTCTTCTTTAATTCTTCTTCGACCACCTTCTTCAAGTCGCGTTTGTGGCTCCGTAATTCCTCTTGTGCGGCAAGTTCGTCACGTAATTCCGCAAGCTCTTGGGCTTGCGTTGCATCTTTCTCCGAGACAGTTTCTGTCTCCGGGGTCTTATTCATATGTACATCAACAGGAGTCACTGGTGCTTGGATTTGCGTTGCGGTTAAGGTCATTTTGGCCATGTCTCCTGTGATCCGATCCAAGTCTTGTTTGAGGCACCGGATCCTTGACTGGGTCGTCTCCAGTTCATCGGTTGTGACGAGCAACCGTTCTGTTTGCGCTCTTTCTGTTAAGAAACAAGTCCCTTCGGATAGGAAGTGAGAAGAACAATACTGTTAGGAAACCGGATGTGGAGTACCCGGCATGAGCCGGATGGTGAAGACCCAGTGAGAACCGAATGAGGAGTACCCGGCTACGGAGAGCCGGATGAGAAGTACCCGGAAACGGAAGACCTGGTGAGAACCGGATGACAAGTACCCGACAAGCGCCGGATGAGGCAGACCCGGTGAGAACCGGATGAGGAGTACCCGAGGAGCGTCGGATGAGGCAGGCCCGGTGAGGAGTGCTCACCGAATGAAGAGACATATTCGTAAATATGTTTCTGAGAGCCCATCGTGGCTATATTTGTAAATAGTCGATTAGTATAAATATGACTTAGGGCAAACTTTTTTGTGTGTTGTTAATTCTGGTTTGCGCAAGATCAGAGCGCGCAACTGTGTACAGAGGGAGAGAGAGAGGAAGAGGTTGTTGCCTCTGTTGTAACCGCCGCCTGTCGCGAAGATAGAAAGCTCAAGGTTGCTGCTTCGGTGTTGTACTGTTGTACACTGTAACATAGTGATAGTTTGCAGCATGTGGGCTGTCGTGGTTTTTCCCTAGTTTGGGTTTTCCACGTAAACATCCTGTGTACTCTTCTCTTCACTGTGTCGTGCATTCATTCCCGGTTTTTTTTTTCTTCTGTGTATGATTCTAAGCTCGGTGGTGGCCGAGCATTGCGCATAGGGAGCGTGTAGTTCCTGTCACCTTCTTCCGCCTCTATGAATCCGACTACTCCGGTCATTTGTTCTCCTATCCACTGGAGCCATTGGCTGCCAGTGCACTATTGTTGCCTCTGCACGGCGGGTTGGCTGATGGGTTCACTTGCCGGTGGCTGGTCCCGCCTTACTGCGTCGAGCTGCACTTCTGGTTCTGCCTGCTGACCACTTTCCCGTTCCGGCTTTGGGTGTGTTTCGGCTAGCCGCCCCTTGTTTGCTTGTTCTTAGCCAGCTGAGGAGGTTCGCCTTTGTATAACTGGCTCTTGAGTTACAGGGCTTGCCGGTGTTGCCTGTTGTGTAGGGACTTCTGTGACCGGCTCCATCCGAACCGGTTCCGGTGCCTCCCTTGGCGTGGGATGCTCAGTGTGAGTTGCGGGCATTCCATCCTTCTGTGGGTCTGAATGCTTCCTGGCTGATTCAGCGGTGCTCTTCACCGGCTGCCGCTGGAGGTGCTCTGTGTGTTCTTCCTCCATTTCCTCTGCTTGAGTCCCGACATTCATTCTTGCCGTCAGGGTGTCCGTTTCTTGCTGCATCGGTCGGTGGAGTGGGCTCTTCAGGGGCCGTGCCGATGTCTCCTCGTGTGTGTCCGTCGGCCGCTTCCGGCTGGCGTGCTCCTTTGCCGCCTTCTCTGCGTCGGTCATCTTCCCCTTAGTGGCCTTGGATGCCAACAACTGTTGCCGTTTCGAAGCAGGTTTCAGGGTGCCATCCATTGCTCTCCCCCGCTTCTTGGTCTGGACGGGCTCGACAGGTGGCACCAATAGGGTGAGCCATTGCGTCACCGCATGCCAAATTTTCCGGCCTTCCTTGCCGTCCTTTCCTCTTACGATATCAATAGTTGTACACAACCCGTCGGTGATCAGCACCGGCCATTCCACCTTGACCCCTTCGTACGTCGCGATAATCAAGCCTGCTCGGTTCTGAGGCATAACGGGGGGTCGAGGGTATACGTGGCCGAACTCATGGAGTACACGGGCAATTTCGCGGAATAACATGTCTTCGCCACCTTGTGTCCTGTAGCCTTTGCTGGCGACAGAATACTCACTGAAATATTTGATGAGCTGCTCGGAGGTAGGATTGTGGATTGTGTAGATGCCCCCCTCCAGAAGGCCTATTAATGCACGGATCGCCTCCTCCGTGATCACCTCTGTGTCGATTTCTTTGATAATCTTTTCGGCCTCCTTATGTGGTGCCGTCTCCATGATCGTCAGGAAACCCTCTAGCCTGTGTTGCCGTAGCCATTTCTTAGCAGCTTCAAACAGTGTTTGGCAGTCCATCTCTGCGTCGAGGTTGGAGAGCGTTGGCGAGGTTTGATGGTGGGGAGAGTGTGAGAGAGAATGTTCTGAGTGAGGGGGTTCTCTGTGCACGAGCTCTCTTCGATTGATCTTCACTCGTCTGTTCTCCTAGGTTCGTGAAAGGAGAAGGTCTCGATGCGTGGGGGTTTTTCTCTCTGCATCTTGGCGCTTTTTTCGAGGCTCCGCATGTGTAGGTCGTGTACTATAATAGTATTGTGTGCCATGTGGCGGTGGTTTAATGTCCCATCCATAGCCTCCTCGTACCTTTTCGACGTGCCTCTTTACTCCTCGTTTGCATGGCCGTTTCCACCACTCCTTTCCATGATTTCTTTGATTTGTTTTTTCTTTTCTTTTCTTTTCATTTTTTTTCTTTGAAACGCGCACCTTGCCAGCCTCTTGACGGTTTGTCGTCGTTTTGCTTTCCCCGGTTCCCGACTCGTGCTCCTCCTTACTGGCTTGGTGGTAGCCATTTTCCTCACGGGTTGCCGTCGTGGTTGGCCTGTCAGCATCTGATTCGGTGGCGGCCCTTCGTTCAAATGGGTTCTTGGGCATAGGTCCTTTGTATGGCTTTAGTCTAAATCTGTTGAACCATTTACCCAACACCTCGCCGGCAAGTGTCCCTAACTGGTAAGACCCATTGAACCCGCATGTGATCCAGTAGGGTCTGGTCCATCTAAACCGTAGTTTTCCTGGCATTTTACCCATCCGGGTCTGGAACACGAGTACCAGCTGGCCGATTTCGAACATCTTTTCGTTTCCCTTCCGGTGCTGATCTACAAACGCTTTCCGTCATCGTTGTTCCAATTCCAGGTGCATGATGCTCGCCTGTCGGTGTTCTTCTAGTTCACACAGAGCCTTTAACCGAATTGCCTCTGATTCCTTTTCATTAAGTCGTTCCCGAATCTGGATCCGTAAGCTCGGTACCTAGAACTCGACCGGCATGACTGCCTCTAATCCAAATGCTAACTGGAACGACGTTGTTCGGATGCTTGTTTTGTACGTTGTCTGGTAAGCCCAGAGCACATTGTGTAGCTTCGCGTCCCAATCCGTCTGATTTTCATTGACGATCTTGCGCAGGATGTTCTGTAGCGTTTTGTTTGTTGACTCAGCTAATCCGTTGGCTTGTGGGTAGTACGGGGTGCTCCGTTTATGTACTACCGCAGAGAATGACGTCAAGTTCTCCACTACTTGTCCAAGAAAGTGCCCTCCGTACCGACACCAAATGTATTCATATAAGAATTTTGCCGTCGACGCCGCGGTGTTGTCTCGTAGGGCTTTGGCTTCCACCCATTTAGTGCATTAGTCCATCGTGACGATCACATACTGGTTGCTAGTTCTCATTGCCGGTGGTTTAAATGGTCCGACAAAATCCAGTCCCCATTTCTGAAATGGTTCTAGTGGTAGTACTAGCTGGTCGGCATCCTAGCTTGTTCCGTTGGTTGGCCCATTCGCTAGCATAGATCACACTCTTTCACATACTGGACTGCGTCTTTCAATGTAGTCGGCCACCATAGGCCACTTTGCCATATCTTCCTTGCCGTAGCATCCCCGGCATAATGGCCTCCGGCGACTCCGTAGTGTGCTTCCCGTAGTATTACCTCTTTCTCGTCGGTGCGCACCGCTCGTCGCCATATACCGTCCGCACCTTTGTGGTATAGCGTGTCCTGTAATAAACAGAAGTGTCGGCTTTGTACCGCCAGGCGTTTCCTCTCGTCCCGGTTCATCTCCTCCGGAGGCAATCCGGTGCTCAGAAATTGGTGCATATTTGTTAGCCACTTATCTTCTGGTGCCAGCGTTTCATCTGTTGCCGTTTCTGCGGTGACTCGAAATAGCTCAGCATCCGGAAACTCGTCTGGTACTCCGTCGCGGTTTCGTCGAAATCTAACCGGCTTAAATAATCAGCTACCGCATGTTGTATGCCGGGTCCGTGGAATATCCCGAATTCGAATTCCTGGAATAGCAAAGTCCACCAGGACAACTTACCGGTAAGTGACGCTTTGGACACTAGGTAGAGGAGTGTCCAGTGATCTACATGGAAGGAAAACTTTCTTCCCAATAAATAGTGCTTGAATTTTGTTACGTTGTAGATCATGCCTAAAGCTTCCCTTTCCGTGGTGGAGTAATTTCGTTCGCCTTGGGATAACTTCCGGCTTGCGTAATATACAGGCCGGTACCATCTTGGCTCCGTAAGTTGCATCAGCGCACTCCCGATTGCAATGTCGGACGCATCTATGAACACATGAAATTCCTTCGCCCAATCCGGGGGTTGCACTACTGGCGCTTGCAACAATAGAACTTTGAGTGCCCGGTACGCCTTGTCTTCAGTGTCGGTCCACTGGAACGATGTTCGGTGTACCGCAACATGCAGTGGTGTAGCTAGGTCCGCCAAATACCGGAGCATTCGGCTATGCCAACGGATTTGGCCTAAGAAATGGCTCAATGCCTTTGCCATTTTTGGTGCTGGTGCCTCCCGGATTGCTTTTACTTTGTCCGGATCCACGACGATGCGTTCCTTGCTCATAATGTGCCCTAGTAGCGTTCCGCTGGACACGCCGAATACACACTTCGCCGGATTCAGGCTTAGCCGGTAAGCCTTACACTTTTCTAGACACAGTTGGAGGTGCTGAAGGTGGTCTCCTTCCCGGCTGTAAACGGCGAAGTCGTCGAGGACCACCTACATGAACGCCGGTATGAATTCTCCGAATATTTCCATGATGATCCTCTGGAACGTTGTCAGCGCCGTTTTTAGTCCGAACATCATAACGACGGCAACAACCACTCCCCATTCTATGACAAAAGCGGTTTTCTCTTGGTCATCGGGGTGCATCCGGATCTGGTTGTATCCGCTGAATCCATCGAAAAAACTATATACCTCATGGCCGGCGACTGCGTCCAAAACTCCATCCGTAAATGGAAGTGGAAATGCATCAGTTACCGTCGCCGCATTAAGCTTCCGGTAGTCGACGCATACTCTAATTTTGTCGTTTTTCTTTGGTATGACTACTATCGGCCTCAGCCATGTAGATTTCTTTACAAGACGGATAAAGCCAACCCTCAGTAACTTGTCGATTTCCTCCTTGACTTTGGCGGCGTAGTTCGGATTCATCCGGTACCATCGTTGTGCTACCGGTTTGGCGTCTTTGCTCAAATGTATCTGATGCTGATATAGCTGAGGATCGAGCCCTCTCATATCCTTGTAGGACCAGGCAAACACGTCCCGAAACTCTTTGAGAAGTGTAATCATCGTCGTTTTGTTCTCTGTAGTCATTTCCTTGGCTATATGCACCGGTCTCGCCTCTTCCGTAGTTCCTAGATTTACCTCCTCTAGTTGGGATGCTTTAACCCGTTGTGATACAAACATTTCTCTTTCTAGCGCTTCTTGTGCTTGCCGTAGCTCCCGGATCACTTCTTTATTTGGTTCTTCGTCTACTCCGTCCGGTGGCAGTATGTGTGGTGATACGGCTTCAGCTACGTCGATTTCGAACAGAGGTACTATCTTCGGATTATCTTGCAAGTATTGATCCACCTCTTTGTTTGCTAATCCGTCCAGCATATTGACACATTCGGCATATAGGGGTGTTAAGTCCTTCCTGGTACCCGTCTGTGGTTGTGTCGGTACCCGTACTTTTGCTTTTCCCCGCTGGAAGGTGATGATATTCTTTCTCCAGTTTTGTTTAATGTGCGTCGTTTTTAGCCACGACCGCCCCAACAATAGTGGGTAAGCTCCTTGTGCCAGTAATTGTAGTACTACTGCCGAGATGCGAAATGTGTGGCCACCGATTGTTACTTCCAGATCTTGTATCAAGCCGGTCGGTCGCACTGAGCTTGTATCCGCCATCCGTAGCCAGAACGGGCATGGTTCCCACTCTTTGATTCCCAAGGTTGTGTATGTTCGGAGGCTAATCACATTGACGTCGGATCCTCCATCTATTATTGTTCTGGGTAACTCCTTTCCTTTCACGATGGTCGTGATCGCCGGACTGTTCGTGTCTACCACTGTTGGTCCCTCCTCCGGATTTGAGAAGAATGTTGGTGCTAGTGGTGTTTCTCCTGCCGGCATGCCTGTCTTGAGTCCTTCTGTGAATCTGGGCACTAGTTGCAGGAGCCGTCCTAATGGCAGCGTGATTTGGCACTCTTGCAATGCTTGCATGTCGCATTTTCGGTTTGACTGCCGCCGGCGAGCTCTTCGGTGTTCTCCTTTTGCTGCGCAAGTTCTGCTACGTTTCGCTCATTTACCTTTTTCACCCATTCCGTTGCCTGCTTCCGAATGGCCTCTTGTGTCTCCCGTTCCGTCGTCTTGCCCTTCGACCTTGTGGTAACCTGTTGTAGGTCTGCGACTTCGGCAACTACCATGTTTACTGTCGGGCGCTTGTCATAGCTCTTTGTCGGACATTGATTACTATAATGTCGTTCTTGCCAGCAATAATAGCAATATGCTTTCCGGGTATTGCTGGATTCAGCATTGTTTCCTGTACCCGGTGGAGGACCTGTGGTAACCGCGGGCCTTTGGTCCGATTGGCTGCTTGAGGCGCCTTTTTCCGGTTCACATGGGTGGCTCCCTTTTTTGAAATGTCGTTTTTTATTAAAGTTCTTTTTGTTGCGGTACCCTTGACGGTGTTGGTCGTCATATCTCCCGTAATCTTCCCGTCGTTGGTGATACCCGAGGGAGTGATCCCGGTTGTGATTCTCGTACCATCCATTGTAATCTTGGTACCTGTCATATCTCTTGTACCGGTCATAGTTGTCTCGCCGATCGTCGTACCGGACATCCTGTGCCGGTCGATATCGTTCCTCCCACCGCCAACATTCGTCTTCTTCATCTCGGCTGCTACGTGGCTCGATTTGCCGGACTGGTGGTGCTTGCCAATTCAATAAGTTATATTCGCACCGGTCCATCCTGTGGCTCATACATTGGTAGAGTAAGTAGTGCGTCTGCATGGTGCACTCCAGTGGCAAGTGTCCGGAATTCAAGCAGGTCGTGCATTGGATTGCTTGTCGGAACCGGAGATCCTCATCGGTTGGTAACGCTCGTTGGAGGGCTCCCATTGTTAGCCAAGAGCTCATTTTCTCCATTTCTCTAGCCCGGTCGATGACCTGGTCGACGGTGCTGGTGCAAAAGTCGATGACCGTGCATACCGTTCGTAGAGGTTCCTGGAGCACGGCTAAGAATATAGCTCGTGTTTCTTCTTCTGGAGGTGCGCGGGTAAGCTGACTGTGCGTCCGTTGAAACCGGATGACAAACTGCGGAATGCTCTCCCCGAGGTCCTACCAGATGGTATAAAATAAGCCCACCATTTCTCTCTGATCCACCTCCTTCTGAAAGAAGTGCAAGAATTTATCTTTCAGGTCCGCAAAGGTGGTGATGGTGCTGGGGTCCTGCGTCTGGTGCCATCTGGCGGCCGGTCCTTCCAATGTCACGCCGAATTCGGCTATCTTAGATCGTTCCTCTTCGGCCGCGGTTAACCGTTGTGACACATGGTTCGCCTCCCATGTCTGTTGAAACACGTGAACATGAGCCTCTGCATCCGGATCATCCCTATACTTTGAGTACTGGAACGGCATGTCGTCGTCCGGTGTCGGTATGCGGGCTGGCGGTGTCGGTGGTCTTTCCTGCTGTTCCGTCGGTGTCGGAGGTCCTTGCTTGTCTTCCTTTGGTGTTGCCGGCTCGACTTCCGGTATTGGAGGTCTTTCTTTGTCTTCTTCCATCTCCAGAGGTTGCTCCACGTCTAGTGCCGGGGATTCCCAGTCTGACAACTCTGGTTCCGGTGTCGGTAATGTATCCGACTCCTCATCCTCCGGTCCTACTGGGCTGTCGTTACTGCTGCGATAGTTCGTGTGCGCGTTGTAACCCCCTTCCGAATCCGATTCCAGCACTGAAAATGCTTCGGATTCGCCATCTCTTCCGGCCAAGACCTGGAGAAGGGATTCCGCTTCCCGGAGGCTGCTTAAGCTGCTTCCTTCATTCGGGTAGTCGTTTTGTTGCAGACGGAGTGACTCCTCGGCCACTTTCTGGATCACTTTGGAAAATGATCGATCTGATCGGATTTCTTCCGCTGCTTGCTAGAAAGCCTCTCGCCGCCTTCGCCGTTCAACAAGTCTTCGTGCTCTCTCCATAACCGGGTCGTCTGTTGGCCTAGTCATCCATTCCCGCCGCTGTTCACTACGCTTGTGCAGGAATCGTGGTCGCCAAAAACTGTGTTAATCCTAGGGGCCGGACAACAGCCTAACACAGGGTGTCCACATAAGACACTTCACCAAAGGGTGTTACAACAGGATGACTTACGACACAACGTTTAATTAGACCTTAATCGATTACGTAGCAACACATCATTAACACACGTAAGATATAACAATGAGTACAGAACGGTAATCAATACTGAAAGATTAAGGCAATAAGTTCTATTAAATATCCGTTGTCGATTACATTGTAACCGGGCCTTTATATAGGTCTACGTTGTGAAGTACAAAACGGTGCCAACTGGCACCTTTTTGGGATCGGTCTGGATCCGGATCGGCATACCGATTCTGGTCCGTCTGTCCACATCTTCTCATATATTAATATATATTAAGACTACTAATGACAACAGTTCCCGAATAGACTATTCCTTTCACACTCTGGTTTGGACCCGGCCGGGTAACACGTATCCGAGGAATATGCATGGCTGGGTCTTTGGATCCAACTTTCCTCTCCGGTCCTTAGCAACATGCACGTACGCGAGACACCCGAACACCTTCAGATGCCGGTAGGACACTTCCTTACCGGTCCACACCTTCTGCGGTGTGTCTCCATCCAAGGGCACTGAGGGTGATCTGTTTATCACATACGTCACTGTCGACAGAGACTCCGCCCAAAACTTCTTGAGTAATTTTGCATGCGCCAGCATACTCCGCACCCTTTCCATTATGGTCCGGTTCATCCTCTCGGCCAACCCGTTTAGTTCCGGCGTCTTCGGCATGGTAAATTCGAGTCGGATTCCCTTCAAGTGACAGTACTCCTCGAACTGCCCCCGGTATTCACCTCCTTTATCTGCTCGAACCGCCTTCAGCTTCCGGCCGGTTTCTCTTTCCACTCTCACATGGAGCTCTTTGAAAATAGATTGCACCTGATCCTTCGTCTTCAACGGTGTGGCCCACAGCTTCCGGTTGTGGTCATTTATGAACGTCACGAAGTACTACGATCCGGCATGTGACTTCGTGTCCACTTGACATACATCAGTATGCACCAACTCCAGTGGTGCATTACATCTCATTGGTGGCCTCGATCGGAAGGAGGTCCGGTTTTGTTTACCGGCCGGACAATCAGTGCACTTCTCCAAGTGCACGTTCTTCACTAGAATGAGGTTGTCATCTGCAAGCCTCTTCATCCCCTTCTCGCTCATGTGACACAACCTCTTGTGCCATAGCTCACCGGCAGTGTCGGAAGCCATGTGCACTTCTTCCGGGCATAACCGGGCATTCATTAGGTACAACATATTTACCTTCCGGGCCCGAGCCACTATCAGGCTCCCTTTCCTGAATTTCATGACTCTGTTCCGAATGCTACCCGTGTAGCCTTCATCATCTAGCCGACCGACTGATATCAGGTTCAGTTGAACCTCTGAAACATGTTGGACATCCTTCAGCAGCGGCTTGCATCCGGTTGGTGTTGACAACCACACGTCTCCTATGCCGACAATTCAGCATGTACCTTCATTCCCCATCCGGACATAGCCGTGATCACCAACTAAGTAGGATGAGAAGCATTTCTAGTCCGGGGTAAGGTGGAACGACGCTCCGGAGTCGACCACCCAGGTCATCTCGTCGCCGGCAAGGTTTAGCTCACTCTCTTCGGTGATGAGCATCAACTCTTCTTCACTTGCCGCGATTGACGTCGTTCCCTTTCGGTCTGTTCCCCTCCGGTCTTTATCGTTCCGGTCTGGTGTCCGCTTCGAATCGGTACCATCGGTTTCCTTGTCTTTTCGGAAGTGCCGACAGTTCTTTTGGAAGTGTCCCGGCTTGCCGCAATAGAAGCAGGTAGGCCTCCCCCTTGACTTTGACCGTGTCCCCGACTTCTCCTGGTTTTGGGGACTACGGTTCCTTTGTCTTCCGCGTTCTGATTCGGTAATGAGCACTTTGGAGTCGGAGTTCGTATCCTTTTCTTTCCGACGCGCCTCCTCATCTAGCAAGCTCGACTTCACTCTTGCCAGGGATAACCGTTTCCCTTCCGGCCCGGCGTTGCCCAAAGTGACGACCAACATCTCCCAGCTATCTGGGAGGGAACCGAGCAGGAGTAGTGCTAGTACCTCATCGGCGAGAGGTACTTCTAATGATGTTTCCTGGTGTATCAGCCCCTGGAAGGCATTCATGTGCTCCGCCATGCTGGAACCATCTTGGTACCGGAGTCTTACTAGCTTCCGAAATACCGAAACCTGATTAACAACATTTTTGTTCTTAAACATAATGCCGATCTTCTCCCAGAGCTCATGAGCCTTGCTCTGTTCATTGAAGTTGTTGTATAAACTCATGTCGATGAACCACCGTATGAACGCCGTTGTCTTCATGTGCATCACCTCCCATATTGTGGCGTCGATTTTGTCTAGTCTCTTGTCCCTGAACTGGACCAGCAGCCAAAGATCTTTAACCACGAGCATGTCCCTCATCTTCGACTTCCACACCGAATAGTTGGAGCCGGTGAGCTTGAACATGCCTCCCAATGAATCGTCCATTTTTTTATTCGTTTCGTTTCTCTCTGATACCAATTTGTGAGGACTACACACTCCAAAAACAACGCTCGGCCACAACCGAGTCTAGGATCAAACACAGAAAAATGGGTAATGTACGCACGACACAGTAAGAGAAGAGTACACAGGATGAAGAGAAGAGTACACGGGATGTTTACGTGGAAAACCCAAACACGGGAAAAAACCATGGCAGTCCACAGACTGCAAACTATCACTATGTTACAATATACAATAGATGAACATAGAGGCAACGACCTCTTGTTCACTGTCTTCGCCACAGGCGGCGGTTACAACAGAGACAACGTCCTCTACGTCTCTCAGTCTCTCTCTGTACGCAGTTGCACTCAAATCTTGCACCAACAAGAATGACAACAACACACTACACTAAGTTTGCCCTAAGTCATATTTATATTAATATGACTTTTCGGCTATTTACAAATATAGCCCCAATGGACTCTCAGAAACATATTTACGAATATGTCCCTTCATCCGGTGAGCATTCCTCACCGGGCCTGCATCATCCGGCTCTTGCCGAGCACTCGTCATCCGGTTCTCACCGGGCCTTCACCATCCGGCTCTTGTCGGGCACTCGTCATCCAGTTCTCACCGGGCCTTCCTTGCCGGGTACTCGTCATCTGGTTCTCACCGGGTCTTCCGTTGCTCATCAACACTGTTCTTCTCACTTCCCATCCGGAGGGACCTGTTTCCTAACATATTTTTGGTTTGGATGCTTCATAAATGATACATTGTTGGTTGTCAAAGGTGTCCCACCTAATGCATGCATTTCTTATTTTGAGTTTTGACAACAATAGATTGTAGCCTCATGCCTTTGATTGTAACTATCTACAACATGTGTGGAATGCACCTTCCATCACTCATATGTGTGATATGATGTGGGTGTATGCAAAAGAACCTGTTGCAAGATTACTATGGGATGGGGGGGGGGGGGGGGGGGGGGTTGGTTCTGGTCATACTCCTTGGGTGAACAAATCATAAAGGTTCCCTTCTTTCAGTATCCAGTGAAACTTGGAAGGTCATTACTGATGTCTAGGAATGTAATGGTGCTAGCAGCTCAAAAACATTGCAGTAACTAGAGTGTTTCAACTTTGATGTTGAAAACCTATTGGAGATGGATCTTGTCTTTCAAGGACCCTTCTAAATTTATTTGTTTTAGATGGCTATTAGTGCATGCAACATTACGAATTGGCCAGTCGTTGAAAGGGAATGTAGCACCTAATCTCAAGCGATGGGGCTTTTCGCTATGCAACTCAGGAGAATACCAAACATGCCCTCTAGTCTTGTCCCTTGGCTTAGCAAGTATGAAATAAAGTTCTTCCTTTATTCCTAACAATCAATGTTGGTTGCTTGTTCTCATGGGGAGCACTGGTGGGGGGAGTTTTACATTCCAGCTTGATGTTGTATGAGGTAGACGATATCCACGAGGCGATGACGGTACACAATAGAAGATTGATATTAGTTAGTCTGTTTCCACAACCTCGAAAGTAGGCATGATTTGTCCATGTCTGGAAAACTGTGACGATGGTAAAGTTATGGGTATTATGGAAATGTGGATGTGGTCGACTTTATGATGCAACAATTCTTGGTCCTTTAGATGTACTGCTTGAGATATGGGAGACATTGATGACAGTAGTCCATGGGCAGTATGATAATATGTATGGTTCTGCAGAAAATGCTCATAAGAGGAGGACGAAGCTTCTTCACTTATGGAGGAAGTTGCCCTTCTTTGTAGTGTCAAGTCAAGGGCCTCAATGGAACTATCAACTTCTATGGACCCTTTCTTGAATATCAGTACGTCATGGCAATGTACCGTATCAAGTTGTTTTTGTACGTACAAGTTTTGGTATACACACAATGTCTTTTATTCTATGTTGTAAGCCTCTTGGTAGATAACTTCAAGTTGTAGTCTTCAGATGTTTTTAATACTATTGAAGAAAATCTTTCAAGGAAAAAAAAGTCATTAACATGAAGTCATCGTTTTGTTATAAGACGCAGAGTCCACAATGACTATCCAAAACATATAGTAAATTATTTTTAAAAAGTAATTTGTCATGCCAACTGAGTTGATTATAATTTTTTTAGGAACTCCTTGACCTTCAAGATGAAATATGACTTGGAACAACATGATTCATGAAATCATGTGCATCTTTGAGCCTAGGTATGAAATTTAGACAATTTCTTGCGATTGATATAGAAATTGTGGTGTTCATGTTCAATGACAATATCGTATTTTGTTGTATTGTCAATGTCCAAGAGTAAAATTCCTTTGTATTTCAAACTCTAGAAAAAAAGAAGGAAATTTTGAGCATGACCAAAAATATTTTTAGATGTAATTTCCGATTTAACCTTATCAACCATTGTTTACGCATTAGTATAATATTTCTTCGTGTCCCTTGTTGATCGCGAAAGTTCTAACACAATTTGTTAGCTTTTGAAATGCCTTGCGCAGATGCCCTGGCTAAAGGAAGTTTGGGCTATCCAAAATATGAGTTTTTCCACATTAGTCCAATATGAGTTTTTCAACATTAGTGTAGTATGCTTTCCTTTTCCTTGACATTCATCGAAGTGTGACAATGACATTTGGCGATCATGTATTAGACTGTGAAAGGTAGCCTACATGTGATGATATGATGTGTATTGCTAAGATTTAGCATGCAACTTATAATAATCCAAAATGAGTTTTTCCACATCAGTGTAGTATACTTTCGTTTTCCATGTTGATCAAGTAAATTCTATAAAAATTTGTTGACTTTGGAAAGTCTGTTGTGCACATGTTTTGACTAAAGGAAAGGATGTTTGGGCTATCCTAAAAGTGTCATTTTATATTTATTTATTTTCCCAAAAAAACACTACTTCGCATTACTGTCATTCTATATTAATCTAATGTGAGTGTATTTGTTTTTGGAAAGAAAGAAAAATTTGTATCTATCTGTCTTCTAGTTTGGGATTTCCTTTTCCGAGAAAAGACGTTGCTTTCTCATTAGTTAAGAGAGTTCTTTACAGAAAGGCTATAGAATATATATATATATATATATGTGGGAGTATCATCCCCCGTCCGAGTCCAAGAATATGAGCAAGCAAATAGGGCTATTTACATATCTATCGTAAGCTACCACGAACCTGTTCCCCAAACCCTTAACAAAGGAAGGGTGGGAAACAACCTACACTGGTGTTATAAATATGAATGGAGCATATTCACTTGACTTTTGGAGCTCATTCAATGCTATAATGATTAGAAGTGACCCACTTGTATTTATAAGCCATAGTGGTGGCTAGTTGTGGCAACCAACCACCATTCAGAATCTTGTGGCATACTCAGCCTTTAAGCCAGTAGAGCCAAGAAGGTCATGGCCCAAGTAGGTAGTTCATGTCCACTGTTTTGTGGGCAGGAACGAGATATGGTGGCCACGTTTGCCGGTGTGCTTACAGTCCTTACATTCTTCATGGCCCAAGCTCGAAGAGGGTCAGGACATGATCATCTGAAAACTGAGTTGCAAGCATTTTTTGTCGGCATTGCCAATGCGTGTAGATTTGGCCCAGGATTCGGACTTAAGGTGGCATTCATGACTTGGAACGAGAACCAGAAGACCCACACGCACAACTACTGGATCGTTTATTCTGGCGGGGCATTGGTTATGGTCAAATGATTCCCCCATACGGGGAGGGGGTTAATCATGAAAAGGAAGCATATTGGGATCCTCGGTCACTTGGCATTCTTATGGCGGCACAGGTGTGGATTGCTTATATCGAAGAGCCTTCTGGATCTGCTAGTCCTAGTCATGAGGACTCTGTCCGTTATGGTGAGGACAATGTTTGCAGTAATGAAGAGCGTTCGGATTTGATTAAATTGAGCTATCCATTGCACATATACGAGCATGCACTCACGGACAACGTTGAACACATCAGGCACAGGCGCTCAACCACTTATGTCCTAAAGTGGGACTTCTTCAAGAGCAACATTGTGATGCTCCTATATGTGTTGCTCATCAACTCTGTGATGTTAGGGCTCACCGGCCTTGCATTGTTTTATGGTTTCTATTTCCTGAAGCATGCCCACTTCTCCCTTCTTTGCGCCCTGCCTTCATTCGCATTCGCCTTGGCGGTATTTTTACCACTTTTCTCCAAGGTAACATCTACAACACAAGAATCTCTTCTAGTCACACTCAGAGTGAGCCTTTTGCTGGCAATCATTGAAACGATAATGGAATGGAAGACACTTTGTTTCAACCAGCCCTCCAAGGCTTTTACATATCATGCCTTCCCTCCTCACGTCAGTACCTTTTAATTAATATCTATTTCTTCCCAATCTACTATCCCACATCTTATGTCAATCAATAAACTTGATCATACCCACTGCATTGTATACGAATGCATATACCGTATGTTCAATCCCTATTTACATATATGCAAACTCATACGTCATATGCATGCATCTATTTATGACATTATCTTCTTGAGCTTTTGTAATGTACCTTGCACTTGTAATCTCTAACTACTCTACATGAAAATAATTATTATTGACGAAGTATTCCTTCATATAATATCTTTATGAATAGCACAAGACAACGACGATGTTGGTAGATTGCACTGCATCACCATAATACTAAGATTGTGAGCTCCTTTGCATCCAGATCATTGTGTGAGCCAGGTGGAAAACGCCGAGGTTTTCGACTAGGAGGAGGAGGAATTTAAGGTAGATAAGATTATGAATAGATTGAATGAGAGAGATATAGAAAACCCGTGAATCCCACGAGGTGTATTATATTAATCAAGATTAAGAACTCTAATAATTCCCCAAAAATTCAACCCCCAATTACATTTTGCTCCCTTCCTTATATAGTGATGGGAGAGGCTAAGTATAGCTTATCACATGGCAACCATCATGCTTTTTCTAACTATAGTATTCATACACATTAGTTGTGCATGAGTAGCTTTTTCTAAGATATTTCTTTCAACTATAGTGTTCATGCACACTAGTTATGCATGAGTAGCTTTTTCTAAGATATTTCTTTCAACTATAGTGTTCATGCACACTAGTTATGCATGAGTAGCTTTTACTAGAATATATGTAAAGAATCGAGAGTGATTATGTGCATCAGAATGTGTATGTATGCGTGCGCGCGCGCGCGTGTGTGTGTGTGAGAGAGAGAGAGAGAGAACATAGAGTATATAGAAAAATAGTAAATTGTATTAACAAGAGGAACAATAGGCAACAAGTACAAAGAGGAGAAGAATGTGCTCATGTAGTCACCTTCTCTTACCACCACCGTTTCTTGGGAAAGAGGTGGAGACTTAACTACCTACTAAATATGTATCATAGGACTTAACTTCTATGACACGTTAGTTATAATACAAAGGAGGTGGGATATTCACACACTTGGGTATTCTTAAGGTGTTTTCCCACACTAGGGAAGTTGAGTTTGATTCTCAACATGCCCCCTTAAACGCACCTTTCGGTCGGTGAATAGTTGGTTCAAACTGGTCTTCGGATCAGCTTTTAGTTGGCTCCCACTTCAGTTGTGGATGGCTAGCTCATGCTTGTGTTCGTTCTGCTCCATTCAATGTCGTGTCGAATGGCTCCTTATCCATACTCCCCCTCAAGTGTTAGGAATATGTCCCTCTAGTGGCAGGAGCCGATTGCTTGGAGAGAGCCGACAATCGAAGATAAGGAGCAGGCGACTGAATGGATGAGAGCTGACGGTCGACTCAGAGAGAGTTGATCGAGGTTGAAGACACGACCAACTAGTTGGGCTGACCGGATGGTCGATAACCAGGCCGACTAGTCGGACCGACTTGACAATCGATGAAATGAGTCGGTTGATTAGTAGGACTACTATTATTATTATTGGATAATAATAATGGCCATGATTGTAAATAGCCCATTCTTTGTATTAGTATAAATACACCTAGGGAAAATAGAACATGGATATATATAGATAGGCATGTCTGTGTGAGCCTCTGGTGCGTAGCGTGAGAAAGTAAGATATATTAACGTCTTCTAAGGCAAAAATTGGCCCATGAGACAAATGGTTTACAACAAAAAATGGGATATTTACCCATTCATCGAAGGTAAAAAATAAAAATAAAAATAGAGTTTTAAGCTAAATAGTTATAGTAAAATAACAAACATACTCTACAATGAAAATGATGTTATACTAGGCCTAATTTCATTTCCATCCAAGTCTCTCGAAGAGAAGCGGGAGATCAAAGGGTTTTGATGTGGATATGGCTTGTGGCCCCAATGTAAACGGTACCCCAACCATAGCTTCTAGTCGACCTAGCTCACGTTCCCTTATCTTCTTAGTCCTTTCTACTCCGCGTCGACTTGTTTTGAAGCCCAACATCCAAGGGCATTTGGTTGTTCTTTGCATTTCGGCTTCCTCAAGAGAGAGGCCAAGAGGCGTAAGTGTATGCACATTCATCGTCTCCCCTTGTTCCTGAAAAATTACACTAGTTACAAGTTGATAAATAGTAAAAGGGTTATGGTTAACACTTTGCAATTTATTCTCCCTATGTTGGTTTAGCTCTAAGATATACCTACCTAGTCTCTTTACATCCGGGGTATCTAATAGTTTGGAGAGGGTGGGAGAGGCTCCTAATATGTCTTGGTATTCCACTCATATCTCGGCATATGTTGGGCACTTGCATGTGAAGTGATACTCATCCTCTATCTCTATGTGCCTTTCCTCTCTAGGGACTCTATTAGCCCGACCATTATCAATCTCAAGTTGGTGATATGATATCCTAAGTTGTCCAATGGCCACCCTTAGTGCAATTGATAAGAATGTATCTAGATATCTTGGTCGTGTAATAAAACCTAGTTGAGAGAAGTGCAAGAAGTGTTCCTTATAGTACAACATTTTAGATGGTAGTGGCCCTCGTGGGGTGATCCATTTATATCGAGTGTAATTTTGCCATATTTCTTGGCGTATCACTTTATTACGGTCTTCATGAGATATTAGAGTTTGATCAGACCCATGGTTCTACTTAGGGGGGGGTAGGTTATTAATGTCTATGTCGTTTGCAAGTCACCAACTCCCGACAGTGCTATACCAAGAACTAGTGTTTCCAGACGCATGTAGGGATCGGGATGCCTCAAAGGCTCGATGGGATATCCTATCTAGTGGTTGCCTATGTATCCAATGAATAAAAAAAACCACTTGAAACAGTGTTTCTACTAACTTTGGGGGCAGACTGAACTCTGCTCTAATAATGTCATGTGTTATTGTCGATTTGCTTCGGATTTGACGTGATAACATCGTCCCCAAAGGTCTCTCTAATTGCATCCACATGAAAGATGGTAGACCTAGAGCCCATACTACTGATGCATACATGAGGGAAGGGGTCACTATTGAGTCAAAGAGTCAAAGGGGTCACTACTAATGCACTCTTGAAAGTATGCATGGTGGCATTGTCTCTCTAAGAGTGAGAGGGATGTATACACTCTCGTTAGCCTATCTTTGGTTGCCTGGGTCATTGAGAATTTACCTGAGCGAGCACTAAAAGTGACTCCTAAGTATAAATATGATCCAACTACCTCAACTAGTTTATGAGAGAGGATTAGGTGACATTTACTCCTAAGTCGGGACGATGTATGAAAGAAAAGGACTTTAGTTTTTGCAAGATTCACTACCAGTCTTCGTTGTGTACAAAAGTCATCTAGGGCATTAAGAGGCATTTAGATGCTTTTGCAGGTCGTGTTCCAACTCCAAGAGCAAGACAATGTCATCCGCGTAGAGTAAGAGACTAACTTGCGTATCCCCAATAGCTACTCCCTTGCCTCCCTTACGTGCAATAAAATCAGTGATTTCATCAATGTAGATCCGGTGTTTATGTAGGTCCGTATTTAACGTTTAAATACATATAGTACCTCATAATTTGTATAGTACGTACTATACCTCAATGTTGTTCAGTCCAATACAGTATTTAACATATTTATAAAAAAAACATGTATAATACGTATTTATAAAGAAAATGCAAGTAAAACCCCAACAAAAAGCAGAAGAACAAAAAGATTTTAGTGAAAAAGAAGCCAAAGGAAGGAAGAAAGAAGAATAGAAGAGACGACGATGAAGAAGATGATGATGAAGAAGAAGGAGAGAAAAGAAGACATAAACCTGTCCTGACTCTATGTGTGATAATCACAGAAGATAGAAGAAGAAGAAAAAGAAAACGAAGAAAAGAGAAACCTATCATGAGTTTGATAATCGTAGACAATTCCTCAATCTATGAAGGCATAATTGTAAATAATTACAATTTGAAGTAGAAATCGTGATACACACTTACACTGATTTATAGAATAAGGGAATGTCGACATCCATATTACTACAAGTATTTTAGGATGTGAAATGTTCAAATGTCTTATATGCATTTTAGGATGTAGAACTATATTGTATATCACAAAATTGTGTAAACATAGATGTTTTTTACAATATTATAGATTTTTTTTAGAAAGGTAAGTAATTTTCAAATTCTAGAAGTATTTAACGTACTATACGTAAAATACATATTTTACGTATTTTATAAGTATTTAACATATTAAGAAAACATATTTAACGTATTTTTAAATTGGTAGGTACTATACGCGTATTAATACGTTATATACGTATGGTTTCCATATCGTACCTAATGTACCTAACAACCTTGGATAGGGGGCAACCCTGTTTTACACCAATGGTACTAGTGAAACAATCGGATAGGCCACCTGGGCATCTTACACACCCAGAGACTATTTAACGTATTTTTAAATTGGGAGGTACTATATGCGTATTAATACGTTATATACGTATGGTATCCATACCGTACCTAACGTACCTAACAACCTTGGATAGGGGGCAACCCTGTTTTACGCTAATGGTGTTAGTGAAACAATCGGTTAGGCCACCTAGGCATCTTACACACCTAGAGAGTTGCTCATATAGGGCATAAATGGCCCAGATAATGTCATTTGGTATCTCCAAGCTCTTAAGTACATCAAACAACTTCTCGCTAGGAACTACATCAAAGGCTTTGCGAAAGTTCACAAAGCAACAATATAGTTTCTTCTTACGAGCCTTTTTCTAGTCAATTAAGCACCTAAGTGTGAAGATATGGTCAATAGTGGAGAAGGCTAGTCTAAAGCCAACCTGCTCAGGTGCTTGAAGACTTAATGTTTCCATATAATCATTGAGCTCTGCTTCCATTGCCGCACCATATAGTTTAGTGAGCGTATGACCTATCATAATGGTCCTATATGTATTTGGGTCCATTGGGTCCCCTCCGAGAGAAGGAAAAATAGGGTAAGGGATCGTGAGTGAGTTAGTGGCACCATAGCTATGATCACAACAACATTCGAGGCTGTTTACACTCTCCGTAGAGAGAGTGTTGTACTTTGATCTCATTGTTGTATATCCATTGTATAGTCAAGCTCCGTTCTCTATGGTTTTCACCCGCTTTAGGGTTTCCACGTTAAATCTGTGTACATTGTTTTCTGTGCATCAGAGTTGTGTATTTCAGCATATTCCCCTTCTAGTGGATTGACAATTCCTTTCCCAACAAAGTGGTATTAGTGCTTGAGGTGCAAGCATGGAAAGAGGTGTGAGTGGCTTCCTAGAAATGATAGTTCTTAACTCTCACAACTATGCAGACTAGAAGATAAAGATGGAGGACCTTCTCATCGTCAAAGACCTGTATGAACCGATCGACAGAGTAGAAATACCCACGGGGGTATTAGAGTCAGAATGGAAAATTCTTAACAGAAAGGCGGTGGCCACCATCCGACAATGCGTTGATGTAAGCGTCCTTCAACATGTGGCGAACAACACAAATGATCACGAGATGTGGCAGATGTTGTGAGGTCTATATGAGACGAAGAACGCCCTCAATAAAACCTCACTGATAAGAAAGATCTAACAGCTGAAATACAGAGAGGGTGAGAGCATTGTCGATCACATCAGCACATTCATGGGGTATGTAAATCAACTTGCTACAACCAAGTTTCCCCTTGATGATGCTATTCAGGCCATCCTTCTGATGTGCACACTGTTGGGTAACTGGTAGAACCTGGTGGTTACTCTCAGCACTTCCAGTCAAGAAAAAACTTGTCTTTACAAGTGGTGAAGACAAGCATCCTGAATGAGCAAGCGAGAAGGAAGGACAAGGGTGTCCTAGTCCAGTCATAATCAAATATGACTCAACACATCGGCAGTGGAAGGAACCAGCAAAGAAGTCCACCAAGGAGAGAAAAGTCTCAAGCCAGGTCGAAGTCCAAAGGAAAGCTCGTGTGCTTTTATTGTGGAAAGCTTGGACATTTCCAGAAGGACTGCCGATACCTCAATAGGGCAAAGAGTGTCGGTAATAATGTCAAACCAAGGAAGATCCCTGATGAAAAGTACAATTCAGCCATTCCTACGAGCAATGAAGAACTTGTGTTCATTTGTGAATAGACAAGTGCAAATCTTGCAAGCGAAGAATGCACTTGGGTGATCGACTTCGGTGCATCCTTCCACAAACCTCCGTTGAGAGAGTATTTCTCGACTTACATAGCTGGTGATCATGGTTATGTAAAGATGGGTGACAGTGGGGAGTGCAAGTTAGCCGGAATCAGAAGTGCCTACCTGATGACATCAACTTACTTTGAAGGATGATCGACACACCCCCAATATCAGATTGAATCTGATATAGACTAGAAGACTGGATGACGAAGGCTACAATGGTAGTTTTCAGAATTTGGCAAGTGGAAGTTCTGCCATGGAAATCTTATAGTGACCCGAGCACAGAAGGAAGGCACATTGTACATGATGCAAGCCTGACTATGCAAGATGGAAGTAAATGTGGCAGCCGACTCATTAGGACAAATATAGCATAAGAGGCTAGGCCACATGAGTGAGAAGGGACTGCATCTGTTGGCCGACCAGAAGCTTCTACCAGAAGTAAAAGGAGTGCACCTCGAGAAGCGTGTTGACTACTTAGTTGGAAAGCAGAATAGAGCAGCATTCCAAACACGGCCACCAAGAAGAAGAGAAGTTGCACTCGAATTGGTACACACAGATGTGTGTTATGTAGATGCTCCGGCGCATCGAGGCGGACAGTACTTTGTGACTTTCATTGATGACTACAGTCGGAAGTTGTGGGCTTTTGTCCTAAAATCAAAAGATCAAGTACTGCCATTTTTCAAGGAGTTCCAGGCAACAACCAAACGGGAGTCAAGTCGGAAGTTGAAGGCTATCTGAACCGACAATGGTGGCGAATATAAAGGGCCGTTCGAGGAATATTGCAAGGCACAAGGTATTCGAATCGAATGCATAGTACCAAAGGCCCTTGAGTTGAACGGGCTTGTAGAGAGAATGAACCGAACAATCATGAAGAGAGTAAGGAGCATGTTGTCGCATGCTAAACTGCCGAAAATATACGGAGTTGAGGCGATGTACACGGCTATTTATTTGATCAACTGGTCCCCGTTAGTACCGTTGAAAGGTGATGTCCCACAAAGGGTGTGGATAGGAAAGGATGTCTCCTACTTACACTTGAGGGTGTTTGGATGCTTAGTGTATATGTATGTGCCTAAGGATCAGAGGTCAAACCTCAACAATAAGTCAAAACCATGCATATTCATGGAATACTCGAGGACGAGTTCAGCTACAGGTTGTGGAACTTAGTCGACAGGAAGGTAGTGAGGAGTCGGGACGTAGTCTTCTTGGAAGACAACACGATTGAGGATTGGAAGCAACAGAAGTCGGAATCGAGTTCCCAGTCGACTCCCACTACCACCGACTTAAGGCCAAGTGAACCGACACAGTCGGCTGCTTGGAAACAACCAGTTGGCACAGGTGAATCCGAGTCAGTCGACTCGGAACAACCGACCAACACTGAGGGTGTGGAAAGGAAAGGATGTCTCCTATCGACACCTGAGGGTGTTTGGATGCCTACGGAACATGCATGTAAATAGCTAAGGATCAGAGGTCAAAGCTCGACAGTAAGTCGAAACCATGCATATTCATGGGATACTCAAAAGATGAGTTTGGCTATAGGCTATGGGATCTAGTCGACAAGAAGGTAGTGAGGAGTCGGGACATATTCTTCTTGGAAGACAAGAACATAGAGGACTGGAAGCAACAGAAGTCGGAATCGACTAACTAGTCAGCCTCCACTACTATCGACTTGAGGCCCAGTGAACCGACACAACCAACTGATTCGAGAAACCTAGTTGACATAGCTGAATCTGAGTTGGTTGACTCAGAGAGACCAACCGACTATGAGTCTGAGTCAGTGGAGCTATTAAGATCGATTGAGGAATATGAGTTCAAGTCGTCCAACCTTGAGAAGCCCATCAACATACATGAACCTGAGCCAAGAGTAGAGTTGGCAGAGATATCCGAACTGAAGCCGACAATAAGTGGAAGGAGATACCCATTTAGAGAAAGGAGAGCACTGACAATATATGCCAGTCAATACATCCTCTTGACTGATGAAGGTGAGCCAGAGTGCTATGATGAAGCAATTGCTAACAAGCATAGAGAGAAATGGCTGAGCGCGATGCAAGATGAGATGGATTCTTTGCACAAGAATTATACTTATGACCTAGTAGAGCTGCCGAAAGGTAAGAGAGAACTCAAGAACAAATGGGTCTACAAGGTGAAGACAGGAGAAGTCGACAACGCGCCTAGGTATAAAGCCCGCATTGTGGTGAAGGGGTTCCAATAGAGAGATGATGTTGACTTTGACGAAATATTCACTCCAGTCGTGAAGATGAAATCCATTAGAACTATTCTAATCATAGCTGCTAGTATGGATTTGGAGATCAAATAGTTGGATGTCTAGAAATTGCTCATGCATGGGAGTTGGATGAAGAGATTTGCATGCAACAACCAGAAGGTTTGAAACAAGCTCCTAGTGTGTCGAGTGAAGAAAAACTTGTATGAGTTGAAACAAGCTCCACGCCAATGGTACAAGAAGTTCGAGTCCTTCATGGTGGAACATTGGTTCTAGAAAACATAGGTTGATCACTGTGTGTTCGTCAAAAGATGCAACGAAGGTGACTTCTTTATTCTCTTGTTATATGTAGATGACATGTTGATAGTCGGTCAAGATACAGGGAAGATCGGAAGCTTGAAGAAAGCTCTAGGCAAATCATTTGCCATGAAAGATCTTGGACCAGCTAAATAGATCTTAGGGATGCATATAGTTCGAGATAGAACTAAGAAAGTGTTGTGGTTGTCACAAGAGAAATATATGACTAAGATCCTACAAAGATTCAAAATGTCAGAAGCAAAGCCGGTTGCCTCTGTGTTACCGACTAACTGCAAGTTAAATGCAAATCAATGCCCGAGAGAGGAGAAAGAAAAGGTTGAGATGAGGAGAGTACCATATGCCTAAGTTGTCTGCAGTCTAATGTATGTTTTGGTCTGAGTAATCCAGGACGAGAACACTAGGCAATGGTGAAATGGATACTGAGGCACTTAAAAGGCACCTCTGGTATGTGTCGTAAGGATGGTGTCGGAAAACCCATGCTCGAAGGGTTTACCGACTCGGACATGTCGGGGGATGTAGACTCAAGCCAATCCACATCAAGGTATGTGAGGACCTCTGCAGGGGCAATAGTGTCATGGTAGTCATGACTGCAGAAGTCTCAGGGCTTGTGGACCACAGAGGCAGAGTACATGGCAGCGGTAGAGGACTGTAAGGAGCTGAATTGGGGATGAAGCAAAAGGATTTCTTGCTTCACTGTGAAAGCCAGAGTGTCATACATCTAGCCAAGAATGCTACATACCACTCTCGAACCAAGCATACACAGAGAAGGTATCACTGGCTATGGGAGAAAGTCGAAGAAGGAGAGTTTACCCTCGTGAAGATCCATACTAACGATAATGGATCCGACATGTTGACAAAGAAGCTACCGATGGACTGACTTAGAGTATGTCAATAGAGGACAGGAATAATGGACTCCTCCCCATTGGAGTGAAGGGGGAGTTTGTTAGGAAGATGTCCCTCCAGTGGTAGGAGCCGACTACTTAGAGAGAACCGACAGTCGAAGATAGGGAGCTGGTGACTGAACGGATGAGAACCGGCAGTTGAGGAATCGACCTAGAGAGAGTTGATCGAGGTTGAAGACACGACCAACTAGTCGGGCCGACTAGTCGGACCGACCTGACAGTCGACTAATTAGTAAGACCACTATTATTATTATTGGATAATAATAATGGCCATGATTGTAAATAACCCATTCTGTGTATTAGTATAAATACACCTAGGGCAAACAGAACATGGATATATATAGATAGGCGTGTGTTTGAGAGCCTCAAGTGTACAACATGAGAGACAAGGGAAAAGAGGGTAAGGGAGTGTGAGTGAGTTAGCGGTGTCATATTGTGATAAGAACAACATATGCCAAGAGTCCTTTGAGGTTGTGTACACTTTGTGTAGAGAGATGGTTGTACTCTGATCTCGTTGTTATATATCCATTGTATAGTGAAGCTTTGTTCTCCGTGGTTTTCACCCGCTTTATTTGTACATTGTTTTCTGTACATCAAAGTTGTGTATTTCATCAAATTCCTCTTCGAGTGGATTGATGATTCCTTTCCCAACCTCAAGCTCGGCTGGGTTGCAATAGAAAGACCCAGGTTCGTCGTGAACTGCAGTAGCTTGTCGGCTCCCAAGGCTTTCGTGAAGATGTCGGTCATTTGTAGATTCCTACTGATGTGTTGCAAATCGACATCTCCAGCCAGCCAATACACATTATCAGATGAAATGATAGTGCACCTCGATGCGCTTGGTTCGAGCATGAAGTGTAGGTTTTCGAGCTAGATGAATACTGCTCATGTTGTCGTAGTAGAGGATAATCGAATCCGTGATAGGAACGCCCAGATCCTTCAATATTTGTTTCAGTTAAACGACTTCACATGCGGAAATTGCCACGCCGCTGTATTCAGCCTCTGTGCTCGACAATGCGACTATTGGCTGCTTGTTACTACTCCACGATATGACTCCACTACCAAGGGAGAAGACGAATCCCGATGTTGATCATCTGTCGGCATCGGTGTACCCTTTGAGTGAAATTGGTGTGGCTGATTTGTAGTGAATGTTGTAATCCATTGTCCCAGTTACATAGCATAACACTCACTTAGCACAGTCCAAGTGAATGTTTCGTGGTTTCAACATACACTGGATAAGATGGCCGACCATGTAGCTGAGGTCGGGTCAAGTAATGGTGAGGTAGATTAGGCTTCCGAGTAGCTATCGATAGAGAGTTGACTCAACACTCTTTTGTGCCAAACTCAGCATCTACCTTTAGGTTTCGATCAAGAGGGGTGGTGATGGGCTTACACTTTGTCATCCTGAACAGAAGATTGAGGATATACTGTCATTGGGAGATCAGGATGCCCTCACGAGTTCGAATGACTTCTATGCCTAGAAAGTAATGGAGCTCCTTCATGTCTTTCACTTCGAATTGGCCGGAGAGAAGCTTTTTGATGTTCTCAATATTTGCTAGGTGCTCTCCTCCAATAACCAAGTCATCCACATATATTTTGATAAATACTTGTCCTTTGGAGTCACTCCGGATGTATAGGGAATTGTCAGACCTTGACATTTCGAAGCAAATTTGGTGAAGACATTGGGTTATCTTCGAATGCTAGGCTCTAGGTGCTTTGCTTGAGGCTGTAGAGAGGCTATTTGAGTCGACATACTGCTTGTGGGTGTGAGCTCGACTTGAAACCAGGTCGTTGTACCATGTACACCTTCTCATCTAATTCACCTTGGAGAAATGTTTCCTTGATGTCCATTTGGTGGAGGTGCCAACTTTTGGCTGTTGCGAGCACAATCAATGTTCGAACGATAGTCATATTTGCTACTGGGGCGAAGAACTCTTCATAATCTACACCATGTGTTTCTGCGTGGCCCTTTTCCACAAGCCGGACCTTATACTGATTGACGGTGCCATTTGCATTGTGCTTCACCTAAAATATCCACCAACAGCCGATTGTCTTTTGGTGGGGTGAAGAGGGGACGAGATCCCATGTCTCGTTCTTGCAGAGTGCTTGCCTCACCTCGTTAATCTCTTCGACCCACCTCGGCTTCGGGAGTCACTCCGGATGTATAGGGAATTGTCAGACCTTGACATTTCGAAGCAAATTTGGTGAAGACATTGGGTTATCTTCGAATGCTAGGCTCTAGGTGCTTTGCTTGAGGCTGTAGAGAGGCTATTTGAGTCGACATACTGCTTGTGGGTGTGAGCTCGACTTGAAACCAGGTCGTTGTACCATGTACACCTTCTCATCTAATTCACCTTGGAGAAATGTTTCCTTGATGTCCATTTGGTGGAGGTGCCAACTTTTGGCTGTTGCGAGCACAATCAATGTTCGAACGATAGTCATATTTGCTACTGGGGCGAAGAACTCTTCATAATCTACACCATGTGTTTCTGCGTGGCCCTTTTCCACAAGCCGGACCTTATACTGATTGACGGTGCCATTTGCATTGTGCTTCACCTAAAATATCCACCAACAGCCGATTGTCTTTTGGTGGGGTGAAGAGGGGACGAGATCCCATGTCTCGTTCTTGCAGAGTGCTTGCCTCACCTCGTTAATCTCTTCGACCCACCTCGGCTTCGGGAGTCACTCCGGATGTATAGGGAATTGTCAGACCTTGACATTTCGAAGCAAATTTGGTGAAGACATTGGGTTATCTTCGAATGCTAGGCTCTAGGTGCTTTGCTTGAGGCTGTAGAGAGGCTATTTGAGTCGACATACTGCTTGTGGGTGTGAGCTCGACTTGAAACCAGGTGGTTGTACCATGTACACCTTCTCATCTAATTCACCTTGGAGAAATGTTTCCTTGATGTCCATTTGGTGGAGGTGCCAACTTTTGGCTGTTGCGAGCACAATCAATGTTCGAACGATAGTCATATTTGCTACTGGGGCGAAGAACTCTTCATAATCTACACCATGTGTTTCTGCGTGGCCCTTTTCCACAAGCCGGACCTTATACTGATTGACGGTGCCATTTGCATTGTGCTTCACCTAAAATATCCACCAACAGCCGATTGTCTTTTGGTGGGGTGAAGAGGGGACGAGATCCCATGTCTCGTTCTTGCAGAGTGCTTGCCTCACCTCGTTAATCTCTTCGACCCACCTCGGCTTCGGGAGTCACTCCGGATGTATAAGGAATTGTCAGACCTTGACATTTCGAAGCAAATTTGGTGAAGACATTGGGTTATCTTCGAATGCTAGGCTCTAGGTGCTTTGCTTGAGGCTGTAGAGAGGCTATTTGAGTCGACATACTGCTTGTGGGTGTGAACTCGACTTGAAACCAGGTGGTTGTACCATGTACACCTTCTCATCTAATTCACCTTGGAGAAATGTTTCCTTGATGTCCATTTGGTGGAGGTGCCAACTTTTGGCTGTTGCGAGCACAATCAATGTTCGAACGATAGTCATATTTGCTACTGGGGCGAAGAACTCTTCATAATCTACACCATGTGTTTCTGCGTGGCCCTTTTCCACAAGCCGGACCTTATACTGATTGACGGTGCCATTTGCATTGTGCTTCACCTAAAATATCCACCAACAGCCGATTGTCTTTTGGTGGGGTGAAGAGGGGACGAGATCCCATGTCTCGTTCTTGCAGAGTGCTTGCCTCACCTCGTTAATCTCTTCGACCCACCTCGGCTTCGGGAGTCACTCCGGATGTATAGGGAATTGTCAGACCTTGACATTTCGAAGCAAATTTGGTGAAGACATTGGGTTATCTTCGAATGCTAGGCTCTAGGTGCTTTGCTTGAGGCTGTAGAGAGGCTATTTGAGTCGACATACTGCTTGTGGGTGTGAGCTCGACTTGAAACCAGGTCGTTGTACCATGTACACCTTCTCATCTAATTCACCTTGGAGAAATGTTTCCTTGATGTCCATTTGGTGGAGGTGCCAACTTTTGGCTGTTGCGAGCACAATCAATGTTCGAACGATAGTCATATTTGCTACTGGGGCGAAGAACTCTTCATAATCTACACCATGTGTTTCTGCGTGGCCCTTTTCCACAAGCCGGACCTTATACTGATTGACGGTGCCATTTGCATTGTGCTTCACCTAAAATATCCACCAACAGCCGATTGTCTTTTGGTGGGGTGAAGAGGGGACGAGATCCCATGTCTCGTTCTTGCAGAGTGCTTGCCTCACCTCGTTAATCTCTTCGACCCACCTCGGCTTCGGAAATTTTTTTCGGCTCTTGGACTATCTTCACCTTCATCATGAATGCATAATGATATGCCATGTAATCAATGTAGCCGAATCGGCTGGCCACATTTTTCTCTTGGGTGGACCGATGGAGTTGTTCACTTGTCTTTGTGAACACTTTCTTGGCCCCTGGTGTTCTCATGATAAACACATCAAACCACCATATTCATTGTCGAGTGTGCGAGCCAATTCATTTCCACCAGCCTTTTTGGCCTTCCCTTTGTTCGACTTTGGACTTGACCATGACGTGCTTTGGTCGCTTGGAGGCTCTTGTGCTCCAATCAATCTGGTTGAGATTGGACTTTCTTCTAGTGTGAGCCTCAATCGATCCCCTCCTCTGAGTCTATGTTGAGAGTGGTTTTGATTGGTTCGGATGCAGCTGAGTCAATTGTGTACCAAAATGCTGATTTGTCGAATACGACATCCCTACTTACTCATACCTTCCTAGTAGAGGGGTTGAAGCATTTATACCCCTTTTGTTCAGGTGAGTACCCCAGGAGGATACATTTCTCTAACTTAGGATCAACCTTCTGCCATTCCTCATCGGGAATATGTACGTACGTGATTGAGCCAAATATCCTAACGTGGGATAGATCCAACTTCTTTCCATAGAAACTCTCATGGGGGCTAATATCGTGCACTCCGGATGTTCTACAACGATTCATTAAATAGATAACCAATGAGAGCGAGTTGTCAAGTAACTCATGTATATCCGAAAGGACCAAGAGACGAGGGGTTCTTCACATAGTCCGTTATTTTCTAGAAATAACGAAGATATTTAGTGAGGAGGATCGTAGGGATATTATATGTAGAATGTTACACCATCAACGTTTCGATGAAGACATGATTATAATTAAATTTAGGATCCAATGTATTTCAAAAGATATTGTAGAATCTATGAAGTCATCCCTAGACTTAGTGAAAGGTGTAGAGTGTTGGGAATATATCCCTCCAGTGGGAGGAGTCGACTGTTGAACATGGCCGACAGTCAAGGATAGGGAGCAGCCGACTAGTTGGATACGAGCCAACAATCGAAGAGTTCACTTTGAGAGAGTCAACATAGAGTGTTGAATAGGAGAGAGAATCGACAAGAGGTGATCAAGGTCGAAGACACGACCGGCTAGTCGGGCCAACTGGATGGTCGATGACCAGGCCAACTAGTTACACCGACCCAATAGTTGACAGATGAGTCGGCTAATTAGTAAGACTATTATTATTATTAGATAATGTTGAGAATCAAGCTCAACCTAGTGCAATGTGTGAACACACCATTTGAGAATCTATGATCACTCAAAGGTCAAGAGTCACACCACTACTCTCTACACATTAACTATGTGTCATAGAATCATATTCTATGACACATAAATGATGAGTTCCATATTTCCCATGACTATGAGTCTTCACATTCCCTAAGAGAGAGTAGTTGTTGTAGTGAGTTAATTAAGAGAGAGGGTGACCTTATATAAAGCACCCTCCTCCTACTTCATATGGTGTCGGTTGTGACTCCTTGTAATGCTACATTTTATAATTTGTATTCTCCTTGTTAATATACACCTTCTTCTTGAGTACTTCATTTTTCTTTCATCTATTCATCTTGTGTTTCCACTTCTCTCATCTCTTTCCTCTCACACATACACATAATACAAATCTCTTCGGCTGCAGAAGAATCAAATCTGATTCTTTACATGGTATCAGAGCGGTTTGGTAGCTCTATCTAACCCATCCACATGTGTTGTGTTCTACGCCGACGCTCAAGAAGAACCGGCTCATCGTTATCTTAGTGCCACTACATGGCTCGTGTTCGAGAGAGAAAGAAAAGAAGAAGTAGATCAATTTGTATCAATTTGTGGCTTATGTCACAATTGTGCAAATTACAACCACCATATTTGGATGTATATGTGCATACCTCCCACCATCCATTTATTTGTGACATATTTTTTTAAGTAGGTAACACATGGGTTTTTTGACCCTTGTTTTCGTCACTGCTTGATTCTTATGGGTAGTGCCTTATTTTATCGTTTTGTCATAACATTTGCTTGTTACTCGCACGACTAGAATATTACTTGTGAGTGCACTTGTTTTTTCAGGTAATACACTTTCTCAACCATAGCAATGCATGTTGGGTTGACATTTTAATATAAGGCTAACTAGGAAACTACGTTGATGTTAGAACCATGGTTGAGCCTTGGGGAGCCGCCATGATTATTCAAGATAGAGATCCGAGAAAGACATCTTAGCTATGTTTTCATCGTGATACATTAGATAGTACACGCAATTTTTTGCAAGACATGAACCAAATGTTGTATATTGCCAAAGAGAATGTCAAGACGGCTCAAGATCGTGCTCGATTTTATGCTGATTCGGATAGACGACCTCATGCATTTACTATTGGTCAAAAAGTTTTTTTGCATGTCCCTACTGACTCTACGTTATTGTCTATGGGTAAGTGCACTCAATTAACCCCACGATATTGTGGGCCATTTGAAATCCTTAAGTGGCTTGAGTCATCTGCTTATCACCTTGCCCTACCCCGTAACGTTGGTATTCATCCTGTTTTTCACATTAGCCATCTAAAACCATTTTTAAGCGCTGGTGATACCACCATCACAATCCAAGATCTTGTAACATTAGAGGATTTTTCTTACAAACCTCATGTTCTTGAACGAATTCTTGATTCTTGTACTAAACGTTTATGTTCTAAAGAGATTCGGCTATTCAAGATGAAATGGATGGATAAACCTATTGATTATGCCACATGGGAATGCGAGCATACTGTTAAGGCACAATTTGCTTACTTTATATTGCAAGAGTGCAATCTTTTGAAGTAGGGGAGTATGTTATGTACACATAACGTTGGTGAGGATAGGTCACCAATATTTACATTAGTGAAGGGTATGTTCACTAATGTTAAAAAGGGAACTAATGATAGGTCCATGCACTATCATGATTTGGACAACCAATGAATGGAGAGCCTTTTACAAAGGCACATCTATTCAAGGGGCCTAGGAAAAGGTATAAATATGAGGCTTAGCTACCCTCATAATCACATTACATCGGAACGTTGCTATCTTAGACACCGGTGGTACGGGCTAGGATTTCGTCTCGACAATTGTGTTGATCTCTTCCAAGGTATTAGTCATCCTAATATCTGGCGGTATGGGACGTCGGTGATAGGTTGGCTATGTCTAGATCATAGCTCGGGGGTGGTCGGGTGGAACGAGTTCTTCTATCCATTCTATTTTCCTTCTTTTACTTTAGTTTGGTTTATTGATTAGTAATAGAATCTTAACAAGTAGGGCATTTATTTGGGTTGACCATTACTAAGTATGGCACTACAGTCGCATGTGGATTAATCTTCATTTTTCTTTTTAAGTTCTGCACATACACTAAATGTGGCTCTCGAATTTCTAGAGCCCGTCTTCCTGTCTCCGGATCGATTGGTGGCCGTTGAATAGAGCAGATCAGGAAGTGAAATAATTGTCCTTCACGGACAAGCTTCGTCTTTACAATATTTTCTCTGATCTGGTTCTGCTCTGAGGTGACTATCCCTGATGAAATGTGGGCCCCTGGAGGAATAACTTTGAGCTTGGCTTCCTCCTCCTCATCTTCTACGAACTCGACGACCTCCGACTCGTTCTCTTCTGGTTGCTGCCTTTTCTTGTACTTCTTATGTTCTGGTTTGGTCTTCTAGGTAGACTTTGGTGGGGTTGTTGCTTGTGTGACCATCAGCTCTCCCTTAATGTACAGGGGCAAAGCAACAATCAAGTTGTTTTTTGTTTGAACATCCTTTTTTAGGGCTTTAGGGTGGCAGGAGTCAGTAATGAAATTACATTCATCGATCATGACTCTACGAACCCCCACCAACCTATCAACATCGAAGAAGAGGTTCGATGAGTCGTTGTCTTCATATTCGATGTTTCATACGTAGTCGTATGTGAATGTTTTTCCGACTTGCAACTTGCCTTCACCTTCAAACTTTGCAAGAATAAGAAGCAGGTCCCCTTCTTCCTCGGTGTAGATCAGTGTCCACTCCACATGGTGGTAGCTCTTCAGGCGAGGCTCCCCACTCTATTCGCCTAAAGTCTTCGGCATGTTACCAACAAAAGATTTTGAAGTTTCGTCACCTCTTGACTCGATAAGTGTTTTGTGAGAATCAGCTTTCATCATGGTGTCAGAAGGTCTTTTTGTTGGTGGTAGAATTTTCAGTTTGAAAGACGGCACCTTCTATCGTGGCTCACTGAAAACAACAAGTCATGACACAAGGATATAAAAATAATGTTAATAATAAACAATATAGACCTCTTAACTAAGGTAAAAATTAGCGAAAATCATACATTTTTGTATAGAATGTTACATAAAAAACTTGAATAAATAGACCAAAAAACAGCAAAAAATTTGACCAAATCTGATCTATTGATAATGAAAAGCCCATTTTTCAACGGGAACTCGATGTAGTGCATCGAGTTCAACGTGTGTCGAGTTCTCATTGAAAGGGACCCACCTCGATTATGGAAGCAATAGTTGAATAAAACAAAAAAGAATCTTTAAGGAATCTTTTTGGAATCTAAAATATTGGGTTGGAAAACATACCTGGCAATTTTCTTTCCTTTGTTTATGTTGATCTCGAAGATGTTGACTTGACTGGGGAGGCGAAAACTCGATGATTTTGATTGCTAAGTGCTCTTTGTGCTCTTGTGCTCTTCTTCTACTTGAAGGTGATAATGAGAAATAGGAGATGAGTTCGCTTTAAATAGAAGAACGTGATAAAAAATATGTTTTTGGACATGGTGCTTATTATAGAACCAAGCTTGTGCCTATTTTGGACGTTGTTGTTGTTACTTAGCCTTGAGAGCAGATGTCCTCAAAGTCGAGGGAAAATTCTTTGTTTTCTATTGAGCCAGTTATATTATCTGATAACTCCTTATTCTCAATCGAGGAATATAGCCATATTAATAATAAAAGGTGCCATGTTAAAACCAACGACGATCAAGAGCAAAACTCAACGTCAATTTTTTCGATAGAGCCATTAAACTTAGGTAAAGCACGATATATTAAAGTAGATACAACTCATGTCGAGTCTAGTTTATCGAATGCAGAACGAAGATTGTGTCAATAAGCCTCTGAATTTTCAAAGAGTTCCTCAACAAGTGAGTGTTAAACGATATAATTTTTTCTATTCGGATAAAAAAGTTTCAATTGATATATGAAAGGTATGTTGTGGGAGCCTTTGTCTATCAAAATTTGGAAAGGCAAACTTGTGGGGGTTGCGACAAAAGTATTTGTCTCTCAATGGCGACGAACAAGATACATTATTTTAAAATTTCTTATAGCATCGGGAACATGAGGCTACAGAGAATTCAACATCGATTACTGAAGGGGTGGTGGGTACCTTTCAACAATACATAATTTTCATGGAAGGGCCTGATTGGGTGACATGTTGTTAGATGGTTGGAGATTTATTTCTTAAAGCAATGTGATGTTATGACCACCATTGGAAGGTTACATTTGTCAGATAACTTTACTCGTCATGAGGTATACCAAGCCTATAAGGATGACATGTTATTGGAAAGTGTACCTTATATACAATATCGGCATTTTAATCGTTTATGGCAATCAAAGTTTAACAATGTAGTCATACCCCACAAGGTCCGGATGGGTGTTTGTTCGATCCGCACGAGTATAAAAAGCTTGGCAAAGAGTGGGACAACAGATGAAGAAATAACAAAATATAAGACTTTATTGAGAGAGCATCGACAAAGCCAAGCGTTGGAAAGATCTAAAGCTATGCACCATCGTTAAAAAGGGCTTCAATTGCCAGAAAGATACATGTGCTTGATTATAGATGGGATCGATCAAAAGAAAACTTGTTTGCCACATTTTCGAAGGTTGCCCAAGGATATTGGAGATGAATGCCTAGTGCAGATGCACTTAGTAGGTTGTCCTTTGTATTGTCAGGTAATAAGACCTCAAGTGTTCTTAACTTATCCAAATATCCACAACGATCCCAATCTTACAGTTACAGTTATGCAAAGAGTTCAATAGAGTTGGCAAGGTGTACTCCCACCAGTACTATACGTGCAAATTGACAACACGGTGAGAGAAAACAAGAACTCAACTATGTTTGGTTACCTGAGCATGTTAGTAGACAAGGGTATTTTCAAAAAGATTAAGGTCAACTTCTTGCTAGTTGGTCATACACACGATCACATTGATCAAGTTTTAAGTTCTCCAAGAAATTAGCCAAGTGCGATGCTTTCGCACTTCATGTGCTATCAAGGTTGATCCCTGAAGCTTATACCCCAAAGCCAGATGTGCAACATTTAGATGAAGTATATGATTTCAAGCGCTTTTGTTTGGATGATGATGAGACTGGATGTAGGGTTCTTGCTCCGCCTAATAATATAAGTTTTAACCACGTCTTCCTCATCCAAAAAAGTGTGGTCGGTCACAACCAAACCATGTTGTATGCCAAACAATACTCATCTAGTTGGCAATGGGAGCCACAAGACGGATGTAGGCTCTTATTGCATTTCCCAAATGCAATAATCTGTGGTGCTGAGCAAATGCCCTATGACGACCATAAAAGATTGGTTGTTGGTAGTTCAATTGAAGAGCAAAATATCCATTGGATGCGGTACCTTGAGGAAAAACAAAAAAATATTGAGCGAACCAAAAAGTACGTTGGTGATCAGGATGTTGATTGGTGGGATGTCTTCTTTAATCATCAACATACAATATTAGATAACCACGTTACAGGGTATTGGCCACTACAAAATCAATTCGAATGGGATCTTGGTGGCCCATCAATGACAAGCACGACTCCTTTACAACGACTAGATAATCTTGAATTGAATAATCTAGTTCGTCCACAACAAAGAGATATTTACATGGGACCAAGATTATCACATGTTGGAGAGGCGAGGTCGCAAGCCAATCTACATGGGCTACAGGTTGGTATGTTAGTTGCAACATTAGCTATGGGAGATAAGTTGGGTCATCCCTTCTGGATTGCCAAAATCATTGAAATTATTAAGGATGATGGAGGCAATAAAGTAAAGTCTATTTTGGTTCATTAGTATCATACCTCTTCCAAACATGCATTTACTGGGAAGTACTCTTTAGAGATGGTTAAGGATGTCGAAGGCACACGCAGAAAGCGAAGAAGAAAGAATCTACCAAGCACGTCTACTCTAGCACTTGATAATGTCGCCATACTCATGTATGACTTCTCCTTGACCAAAACAAGCCATGTAAGACAGATTACAATCAGGATAATAAAAGAGAAGATACCAGATGTGCATGTTGACGCAACACAGAGAGAAACAATGAGTATGTCTCATAATCATGGTGACGTTGGATTGCAATTGGATGAAGACAATGCATTGGTTGCTAGTGATGATGAGGATGAGCCCTCACAAAGCTCTTCTAGTTCATCGGGTGGGTCTGAAGGGGAAGGCGTATCTCTGGGAAGTGATGGATCTCATATCTGAAATGTAAATATTGTATGTTACATCAATATGGCGATTCACAAATATGTATAAATATACATGTTAGTCATTTTGTAATTTTGGTACATTCTCTTGTATATTTCACGTGTCAATTATTAGGGGCATTTTTTGAAAGCCCTAAATTTTTGGACATGGTATAAATCAATATATTTTGATTCAATTTCCAGAACCCTTTATGTATGCGATGGTCCTTTTTGTGAAATGACCTACTTTGTGCCTTTTTTGGACAGACTGTTCTTAAATTGTGACATATTACCTGTTTCAAATGACCTCAGGGTGTTATCGTAGTTTTTGAGACAATTAGCATCACAAAGGGCATTGCTAAACATCGGCTACAATATATAGTGCAATTAACCAACAAATTGGTTGAGTAACTAACGTAATTAATAGACTTTTCTGCATAGCAACCTAAGGTAACATTGTCACCGTTATGCCTAACATATCATGTTGTATGATTAGTTTAATGCTACAAGTCACGAAGTTGTATTTGTATCCTCATTTCTTGTTTTGTAATAGCAAGCAATTTGATACTCTTCTAGTATTGTGCATTGTCTATTTTATCTACAATAGTTAGTGATCCAATTGTTAACATGAACCATGAAAGCTCTAACAACTATATGTATGACAACTAGTATATATGTTTTGAATACAACACATTCAGAGGACTAGTATAAAGGAGTATCATATACTCTATATATGGCTCAGATGTATATATATGTTTTAATTCCAAACACATGTATACATCATGATGTGAGCCATTATTCTATTTCAAGAACAACAAATTCTATGAAACGTAGGAGCGCCCCGCAACAAGAGCCTACATTTATGATGACTAAAGGCTAAAACTTATGAAGTGATAATGAAACATGACACTCACTTCGGAAGATTTGGATGTGTTGAGACTAAAGAATGTGTCTCTCTTGCAATCCCTTGCAATGCCTTTGTGACGACTTTCTGATCTTGACACGATAACTTTGATGGAATAACCAGAGTGATTCTTGACAAGGCCATTGGCAACGTCTTGTTGAAGTGTCCTCATTATCGGCACATTACATTGGAATATTAGATATTGGATCTTGTGGGCATTTGGATTAAACTTTATGTGCTTGAAAATTTCAGTACAATTAACACAATTATTGAAACAAGCAGTTTTCCTTATTAAAAACCAAACTTTTGGTTTATCGTTTATTATGATGAGGATGGGAATATGTATATGTTTTCACAAGAGGTGAGGATTAGTATGGAGTAAGATACAAAAAAATATGAGGTTATATATAGTCTGTATATGGCTCACATGTATACATGTGCTTTAATCCAACACGTGTGTACATTGTGATGTGGGTCATTATTCTCAGGGAAGAAGAACAAATTGTATAGAAAATAGGAGAGCCCTGGAACAAGAGCCTCCATTTATGATGTCTAAAGCTTATGGGGTGATATTAGGATAGCCCTGCAACAAGAGCCTACATTTATAATGGCTAAAGGCTAAAGCTTATGGAGTGATAATGAAACATGGCACTCGCTTTTGAAGATTTAGATGCGTTGAGACTAAAGGAAGTGCGTCTCTTGCACTCCATTGCAATGCCTTCTTGAAGGCTTTCTGATCCCGACACGAGAACTCCTACGCACTCGCCGGAGTGATCCTTGACAAGGCCATCGAAGACATCTGCGAATCGCATCCCATAAAAAAAATAGATTAAGTAGGAGAGAAATATAAATGGAGAGAGAGCATAGAAACATTACAAGATCTACAAGAGATTGTTGGCGAACCTCTCCAATTTGGACGGGATCGAATGTGGACATCACCAACCCATGATGATTCTCCGGCTCCATATGCTTCCTGATCGAAAACGTCCGATTCGAATGCCTCGACTGGCGAGGGAGTCGTGCTATTTGTTGTCGGTTGCACGGCAGCGAAACTCTTCCTTTTTTGTGTTGATTTGAAAATCCACAAGAGAACGACAAATCCACCAAATATGACAATCCCCAGTATCATGGAAGCTACCATTACGTGTGTGCGATTGTAATTGGTGAAGGTATGGCGATGGTAAGTCTTGATAATGAAGGTGTTAGCTATGCCTGACAGCAAAAAGTATCCCAACATAGATGCAATGGTGATGCAGGCCACCCATTTAGTGTTCCCTGTTGTGCTTATGTTGGATATAATCCCTTGTGTTGCTACTACGTTAACGAAATCCGGTGGACGCAGCACTGACGGTTGTGATGGAGGATATGCTACCCTAAACTGTGATAGGCTAAAATCTTGAGTTTCGGAATCCAATTCCATATCTTCGCCACCGCCGCCACGTCGATAATCTCTCATGTCCTTTGAGGTTATGTAAACCTGAACTTTGATGCTCAACCCTAATGTGTCATAACCGGGAAGAATTTGGTTAGGGTATACGCTATCGAGTACATCTAGATCTTCTGGCTTTCTGATACAGTGATATAGTGTAATGGAGGTTGGAAGTGATGTGGATGTTGTATGGATGCCTTTATATCGATATAAAATGTCGCGAAGAATGGCCATGGCAGGAGTGATGCCTATACCCCCAGCCACAAGGACGAGCGATTTATACCTGGAAAAAACAAAGCAATCGTTGTCAACGCGCAGAAACAAATAATGCTCAAGCATAAAAAACATGAATGGACATAATGGAATGACAAATTCTAGGGTTTGTGGCAATGTACTTACTTTAGGTAAAATTCAGACTCATCTCCATAAGGGCCTTCCACTCTAGCTTTGAAGGAGAAAGGGCAAGAAGCTGAATCCCCTTTCTTGGCGTCGGAGAATTGATCACGCAATGCATTCGTCCATCCGCCAAGCGGCTTGATGATGATGGTCAGAGCTTGCTTCTTGTCTAGGAAGGAGGATGCTCCACTGAAGAAGTGCCACTGTAGTCTGGAGATACCAGGAATTTGGATGCACCATGTGGAGAGAGTATTGTACAATGGGCTTCCTAGTGAACCATTAAAATGCATAAACATCTGTATGAGATCTATTACCTTCATAATACAAATTCCAACAGTAAATTGTGTTATGATTACATTATATAGATGTTACCTTCCATGCTAATGGGCATGGTAAGCTCAACAACACCATTCTCGAGGAGCTTCACAGAGGAGACTTGAACGAGACGTGTCGATTGGACCATGCGAATGAATCGATCAACGAAGAAGAGCAACATGGGGATGACAAAGTAGTGGTAGGTCGAGACGACATGGTAAATCCAAAAGAGGGAGAATAAGAGATAGAGATGATGTATTCTGAAGAACAGATCGTAGAAACGCCTGCGGACATAGGAGTGCGATGTGATCCACATCACTAGACCTATGATCCATGCTATCAATCCGGCCACTACTGACCTTTCTTTCCTTGTCACCCATGTAAAAAACTGACAAGAGAATACAAACATGAATGTTAAGAGCATTATGTGAGTACATTCTATAGATCGAATGGTCAGAAGCACCTCTAAGATGTATATGTAGTCTAATGATTTATTTGTATAGATTGTTGAACAGTCGGATGCACTGCTAAGATGTGTATGTACACTAAAATTTATGTGTAGAACGAATTTATCAAAGACTTGCTAAGATGTATATGTACTCTAAGATTTATATGCATCGATCGAATGGTCGAAGGTCCGCTAACATGTATATGTACAGTAGGCTTTAGATGTGTAGATGGAATTGTCAAAGACTTCCTAAGATGTATATATATGTACTCTAAGATTTATATGTATAGATCGAATATTCGAAGGTCCGCTAAGATGGATGTATATGTTGTACTCTAAAATTTATACGTATAGATTGAATAGTCTGAAGGTCTGCTAAGATGTCGCAAGGACTTATTAATGACATTTCAAAACTGTGTCCTCGTTTACGTTTAAGCCCCCTTTACATGTAGGGTTTTAGCTAGGTAAATATTTGAATGGATTCGACGGAAATGCGCGACATGTGTATGTACTCTAGATCAAGGTTTATTTTCTCGTGTATGATTGTTTGTTTACATTAGTGCAATGTTGTGATCGACTTAAGATTAGCTAAGTACCATCAATTCTCACATGAATTCGAGCATCTCGCAGCTCACTTGCACCCCACCTTGAACTCAAGGTGTGGTTAATTAAGTTATCTTAACGGTAACACAATTATCATCATAGTTGACACTGAATAGTGGCCAGGCATACCAAGTGGTCTCTATCGGTGTAGCTGTATGCGACAATGTAGCCGACGCTATGAATAGTTAGCATGAGCATGGTCGAACCAGCGAGCCAAATGTGATAGCGCACCGCCTGCTCGAAGGGAATGCCGACCAACCGAAGCAATGGAGAGCCTCTCGACACGGGAATCCACAGTAGTGCAAATGGCAACATGGCCATCCTCCCAAAATTGAAAGACACATTAATGACCTTCTGCCAGTACCTGTGTCATATATAACACGGTAAACAAATATCGTTCCATCAAAGCTCTAGCTTCTGTTGTTTCCATCATGTATGTATATATATATATAGGTTAAATTAATGTACGCGAGATGAGAGATGTACTTGACGGATGGTGTTCGGTCCGATTTCTCGATGTGATGGAAGGAAAGATCTGTGACTCGGCCGAAGTGGTACACCATTACAAAGAGAATGATAAGAATTCCCACTGCCTCTGCCCCTGTGATAATGCCCAATGGGCTTCTCTCCACCCAAACCGGATACGTGTTCAGCCGCCATCGGGTCCTCCAACCCGCCGATGATCCGTCGCCATCGCCCCCACCAACCTTCTGGAGCTCCGCTGCTTTTGCTTTTATGAACGCGCGGAGCTCCATCACCACAAAGCTTAGCATTGTCGCCACGATGAATGGCAGCGCGTGGAATATCAATGAAGGCCCTAAGAAACACAAATTCGAACATTCCGAGAAGAAGGTTTAGTATAATTAAGAAGAGATTTAATCCACAACTATGATTCGGGATCGAATGATATTATAATCTTCATGTGGGAAAAAAAAACCTTCGCTGCCATCCGTGTTGAAGAAGCGAGAATTCGATATTTTGTCGCCGATCCAAATGTCGACGTATTTGTGCCTATCTTCGGGATCAGGAGACAAGAGCCACCATCCTATCCAGAATGCGCATGCTGCCATGATCACGGCTTCGAGGCACCCCTTCGCCACCCTTGCTCGCTTAATCACCCCAATCAGTCTTAACTTCTCGTCCCTAATTGATCCGCCATTACCATCATTCCTCTCATTCTGAGCTATACCTGCATCAAATTTCCGTTGTAATAAATATATATGGTTACAGTTGCATTAATTGCATTCCAACAAATCAGTAAATGCATTGTCTAATGATTGGTTCTTGGTTGCATTATCTCATGAAGTGTCCATAAGTGCTAGATTTGTACTCATGTCTTCTTGCATACCAAATGCCATGGATACTTCGGTAATCCCCTCGTGAATTTCGGCCATCGGTACGGTATGGCACAACACGATTATTCGATTAAATGGAATGAGACGTATTTGTGCACCAAGGGATGAAAACTTTAGTAGGGGGTGGACTTTCTTATATACCCAATAGGAAGGCTAGAAACAACAAATAAGTGATGTTGGTTTTTTTAAGTCAATGGTTAGGGTATGTGCCTACCACATGCCCACTAGTAGGCCCTTGTGTATTGCCGGCACAACCATACCACACACATTTGCATGCACAACACACATGAACATCATAGGCATGCACAACACACACAAACATTTGCTTTTATGTGTATAATTTGCACACTCCATATTAGTCGCCGAGAGTGTAAGGGACCAACCCCATTCTAATGATTTGGTATATATTAGAAGCATAAAGCAAGAACTCTTTCCATCTTCAATGATTGTCTGAAAAAATGACCGAGTGCCATCTGTTGCTTTCATTCGGTTGATAATTGGTGTTATAGGGGCTTCAAAATCTAGAATGTGATGTAATACAAATAACAAAATTTTGTGGTCGTAAAAATTCAATACAAGTGGGTTGTTATAGTTATCTGAAAATAATCGAGAAATTTGATTTAAATCAGCACGTGTAGGTTGAATTTTAGTTCTTCCATCCAACTTGGCCCTTAAAAGAGTTGAGAAATCAAGTCTAGACTAAGAAAACGTGTTGGGTAATTTTAGTATTGTTACAAAACTTACAATGAACAACCTTTTATGTATTCACACTTGTCATTTTGACATGCGAGTTTTAAATCTCTATTTTTTTTCCAATAATATTTCATACTACTAACGGGAAACCTTGAGATCATGAGGTCAAAACTCACAAGCGAATTGTACATGTTGTTATGACACTTAATCTTCTTCAGAAATTTATGCAAACTAGTAAAGCTCAACTAAATGACGCCTTAATGTCAAATTCATAGTTTCTCACTAGACATTTCTTGGAAGAAGGGGTAGGAGCCGAGTAGTCGGACTTGGCCGAATCAATCGGGTAGCAGCAGCCAGGTGCGACTACAGAAATACCTCCGACAACGGCCAGAGAAGAGCCGCCAGCCAGAGATGAACGAACAAAGGAAGCCCGGTACTAACTGACAACACCGCCATTGGGAACAACAAAACGGCTCAGCAGGAGCCGAACATTTTGCACATTTTTGACGACGCGTAGCCGGCAATTTTTTGTGGATTCGACCATGCAAGGAACTGCCCCACATGCGTGCCATGTATTGGCTAGTCAAGTCAGCCAAGGTATGAAAGGGCTATTGGGACAAGTGTGGGTTGAAGCCAAGACAGGTGGGGCTGGACATCAAGCTAAGACGAAAGGAGAAAATGTAACGTATCTATAATAATTAGAGGAAGTAGTAGTAGTGGTTTACGTTCTCGACGTAACAAGCCATGCTCCCTATAAAAACGGACATGAAGCCTTGTACAAAGTTTATTGGTTGTATTGAGTTAGTTGCCTAATAGTAACTCTATTTGCTTATACTCTGTATCTGTGTCCTAACAAAACTGAAATAAACCTCATTTACCCCGACTCTACTTATCCCAACTAACTCTTTTAAACTACCATGTTTTTTTATCATTGAGGGTGAAAAAGCAACAATTATACCATGTTTGTTGTAGTAGAGTTATGGAGTACAAATGTTGTCTAATAGAATATTATGAGACCTAAAAACTGAACATCAACATTGTCTTGTTGCATATGGTATATGATGTGACACAAACCAAGTACATTCTCCGTTATTTATCTTTATTATGATTTCAATTTATACGAATAATTGAAAACAATAAAAAGTGAACGATGGGTTTCGAACCCCATACATCCAATATATATATATATATATATATATATATATAATAAATGCTAGTTTAATAGATTAAAGTGTATGGTTATTAAGTTAAAGGTTGTACATTCAAAGCTTATTCCGTTATTGTAGATTTGACAAGTGTCATGCTCGTTAAAGGCCATTTTGCCCATCAACAACATACGTGTACCCAATAAAAATGTTTGTCAAGTGACATATAAAGTTTAAATTGCCATTTTAATATGAAAGGCCCATAAAAATTATACACATAAAATGATATTCTAAAATTTTATTCTTCCATATCATATATATTATATATATGCCACATATACTATTATCAAGTGTGTGTATAATTATATATTATATGTTTTTGTACAACATGCTTAAAATAATATCATGTAATGATGCAATATGTTATCAAACCTTTATTCTTTACCAATAATATTAGTTAAATTTTGATTTTAAAATTTACACTAACTTTTATTAAATATTTTAAGAGCCTAAAGTCTGGACTCTAGGTTTGATTCTAATGTTTTCAGCTTGAATTTAAAACCAAAATTTACTAAACAAAATTCTTTTATTAACCTATTTTTTTCATAATTTGCAAGAATGGATTATGATAATCGATCCATATCTTGTTTGTGCTTTGGGGGCTTTAAAAACATTAACACGATATTTATTTTATGTATTTTATTATCTTTGTGAAGTAGTTGTATTGATTTTTGTATCTTTGCGTACTTTTTATAGTAATCAAACGTATACAACAATGTAGCATTATATAGAGGTTTTCATTTATATGTCAAATGACATGTTAGTTTTTGTTTTAAATATATGTCATAGGACATAACATCTTTAAAAATGCTTGTCAAAAAGCTTTTTATACCAACCCGTCAAATTTGTGCCCTTTAATATATACTAATCTAGAAATAATAACCCTTTAATCATAAGAAAGAGATAGTTAGGCTAATTTGTGAAGAGTATTTTGTTAAGTGTAGAGTGGGAGAACTTAACAATCGGCAACGGTTCGGTTTGAACCGAACCGAACCGCGAAACTGCAGTTTAATGGCTTAACGGTTTCAACTGTTCGGTTCGGTTCAGGTTTAGGTTTTTATTAATGTTTCGGTTCGGTTTCAACAGTAAAAAACCACGGTTTAAACGGTTTAATGGTTTTTTATTTTGTATTTTTTAAAAATTTACAAAATTCTAAAATATTTTAAAAATTATTTTTAAACAATCTTTTCATTTTTAGACCTTATTGTCACATTTTAGGAACATCTTAAATATTTTAAAATTTTTAAAAAATGAAATTTTATAAATTTTTAAAAATTAAAAATTTGACCTATGTTAAAAATTGAAACCGAACCATGAAACCGCGGTTTTTATGGTTTAATGGTTTAATGGTTTAATGGTTTGAAAAATGTTTGGCGTTTCGGTTTGGTTCAGGTTTCAAAAAAAATTAACGGTTTGGACCCTCTCAAACCGAACCGAACCGTTGCCGATTGTTATAAGAACTCTCAAATTGTATGTAAGAGAAGAGCTAGTTCATTTTTCATATCGATCTTTTACTATGCCTATAGTGGATAACTCTTAAATCACATAAAAGAGAATGTTTTGCTCAATTTTTTAGGAGTTTTTTCCTAAGCCTATAGAAATACATATTATAGGCTTAGGAAAAAAAAACATACTGACATATAGGCTTGTGTCTATCTGCTACCAAATCATAAAGAGACTTGGTGAGGGAATAACGACCATGCACGATACTTAGCTAAGGGCACATGCAATTTGCACTGTCCAATCTTTATCCAAAAAAAGCACCCATCAAAAAAGCTGAGAGCCTCTATCACCAAGCGTGTGGTTCTGATTGCCTCTATCACCAAGAGCCCTACCCTTTGAATACATGAGCCCAACCGTCTCAAGAGAGGCACCTGACAGAGGTAGGTGCCCGACTCAAATTCTGACATAATTTATGTAGTGTGGCATGAAGAGGTCTCATTTTGCATGAAGTGTATAAAATAAAAGTGAAAATAAACTAAAAAGAAACTGAAATAATAACTAAAAGTTTGAATTGATGTAGTGTGGCATTAAGAGGTCTAATTTTGCATCTTGGTCAATTTTGGGGTTTTCTACATTTTCTTTTTCTTCGACTTTTTCTATTTTAGGGTTTCAACTTTAAGTTGTTTATTTGATCATGAATTCACACATGATAGATCTTTGCATAAGATGGAACCTTCTAGCATGTGATTTAGACAAATTGGCAATTGATTAATTTGTGATACCCAAAATAAGTTAACACTTATTCAAGGGGTGTGATACCCATGTTGCTTATCACTCTCTACCTAACCTATATACTAAAGCTTATCATAACAATTATTCAAGGGTGTGTGATACCCATGTTGCTTATCACTCTCTGCATACCTATATACTAAAGCTTATTGAGCAGTATATGTGCTACATGGATCAGGCCACATTTCACATACATATCAATCACGATATTGACAATACAATATCGCTTTCTAGTACACCTTTTTCTCAGATTATATAGAACTTCCTAATTTTCATTTCTCTAACAAACAAGCAATCTACTAAGTAAATGCATACTGTTTTAGTCTCCAACCTTACAAAATGACCTTTCTAGAGACATTTACACATTGTCTTTATCATCTTATGAGACAGTTACTCAGCATAAGCAAAAGCAACAACTCTTAATGATGTCAATGTTTCATGGATTGGACATTACTGGGCATTTAGATTAGTTGATCCAATATATACAAGCAAATGATAACTAGCACTATAACGATAATATCATTCCATTTCCTTCCTCCACCGAGAGGGTACACAATGTGTCCTTCAAGCACAATAGCCTTGAGGATATAATAACTTTAAGCGTACTCTTGAAACCTCCTTTTGTAGAGGACCATATTTGTTCAGTCCACAATTATACTTCAGAAACATGTCCTCAAGAAATTCAACAAGTAACATTCTGTAGAATGAATGAACTGGATGCTGATTTAAGCAAGATTTGTTAAATCACACCAAAAATTTTGAAGGTTGAACTCAAAACAATTTGTTTCTTGCATGTTGATGGAACTATTTTACTTCTAAAATAAATTGGATTTAAAACAGAATGGTTAATGTGAACTTACTGGAATATTAATAGAGCTTATTAAATAAACACTAGAAAGTTTGCAACAAACTCAGAGACATGCAAAGCGCACATTACATAATGAAAAATCAAGTGTTTCCATAGTACACGCATATCTCTTACAAAACAACTTGCTATAATAATGAAACATGTTTCAAATCAAACCATTACACCTGAGGTTCAAATGATGTTTCAAACCAACAATAATTCATTAGCCTAGAGGCACAAATGATGGTGCAAGCACCAGATATGGAGAGTATCATCTCTCATAATCATGCATTCTCTTATAGACCATCTTGTTCTAATGAAGGTGCAAGCACCAAATTCACAGAACGATGTATCCAACCATGATCTTGCCACGACTATTCATCAAAAAGCTCCTCAATCAAAGATCTGGAACAAAGTTTATGGCTGAGGTAAGCAGTTTTCTACAATCAAAACAAACATATTCATTCAATGATTTTCCATCAAAAAGCTCCTGCATAAAAACGGAGAGGAACAAGTTATGGCTTAAGATGAGCAATTATCCATAAACATATCAAACTCATTTCAACTCAAAATCCAAGAAAACCAGACAAGTTATGGCTTAGGGTTAACGATGATGATGAAACTATCTCATCCACATTCATTTGAAATGGTGAAATGAAGCTTTTGAGCTGCTCCTCTGACTGCACAATGATATTCTCTTGATCCCACATCCTTGTGTGTTTTAAGTTCTATAATCGCCTTATCCCACATACCTCGAAGAGAAACACAACCCTTCTTAAGCAATGTTGTGAAAGAAATACAGCCACTTTTAAGTATTGAATCATCTTAAACATAGCATTCTCTAAGGGAGAAACAAAACCGACCTTTTCAAGCCATCGTTAGCCTAACAATTCTATGGAAGGAAGACAGTGCACGGATTGATGTTCGTGTAGAAGAAGAAGAAATGGAGATGAACCCAAGTCTGCTTTTGATTTATATGTGTTCGTCTTTTATTGCCTGTCATTTCCTCAAGATATGAAAGGGGGAATAATTCTCCGTTAACGTATCTAGGAGACATACTAAATAATTGAGAGATGAGCCATGATAGAGAGAGAGAGAGATCTGACGATGCATTTTTTAAAAACAAAATTAAGCTTCTTGATACCAATGGGTCCGGTTCGGTTCGGTTGCTTGGCCTTGAAACCAAACTAAACAAATCCAAACCATTTAATAGTCATAAAAACCGAACCAAATTGTTTAAAATTTATGTAGCCATTTAAACTAAACCGTTTAAAGACGAACCGTTAAACCAAACTGTTTATGAAAAAATTTAAAACCAAACCAAACCGATTTATCATAAATCAAACCAAACCATTGTTTATTGATATTAATCATCATATTTATTATAAATTTGTGTGAAAAAATCATCATAAATTTATTCATCATACTTATTATAAAATTTTGTGATCATACTTATCATACATTTTGTGATCATACTTATCATAAATTTAGGAATGGGCTATTTGCCCCCCCCCCCCCCCCCCCCAAAACAAAAAAAAAAGAAAACTTTTTGGCCCCCTAAAAAAGAGAAAAACTTTTTGGCCCCCCTATTTTGGCTAAACCCCAACCCCCCCCCCCCAGCGTAGTTACTCTTCATTCTTTCTTCTTCTTCTTCTTCTTCCTCAAGTTTCCAATCAATACTGTGGATTCCTTTCTTCTTCTTCTTCTTCTTCTTCCTCAAGTTTCCAATCAATATTGTGGATTCCTTTCTTCTTCTTCTTCTTCTTCCTCAAGTTTCCAATCAATACTGTGGATTCCTTTTTCTTTTACATGATGTCTTAGGCGATGGGGAGGGTCGGTGGTGGCTGCTGGGTGCTGCCACTGGAGGAGGAGGAGGTGTGGGTAGGGAAGCAGTGGCGGAGGCAACAACTGATGGCGAAGTGAAGAGCGAGGATAGTGAGGAGAAGAAAGAGGAGAGTTGTCGTGATGAAGATAACGTGGAGGTCAAGGCTACTTCAGGAAGGGGAGGAAGAGGAGGAGCGGGCCCCGCCCGGGCGCTGGAGCTCGGGGAAGGAAGGAATTCCTCATCGTGATTCTTATGATTATTGGTCTTATTGATCACTATATGGGTTTCTGCCATGGATCCACCAAAACTACAAGCAACAGATGAGGGAAGAGGAAGAAGAAGAACACATCAAGATCAAAGGAGAGTCTTAGAGATGTCTTAGAGAAGATGATAGATAGATCTTAAACCAGTGGTTAAGTTTTGATGTGAAGCATGTTTTTAGAAATCAAGGAAAAGAGGGCCTCTCAGCCCCATAGAACCTCAATTGGTTACATGATGTTTTGATCGATCTTGAATATCTCATTTTGTGGCCATCTTAAGGTCTCCATTGGTTAAATGAATTTCTAGGAATCTGTAATATCTCAAACATAATGGCTTGTGTTTCGCATGAATCTCTTATTGTAAACCATATTCTAATTTTCCCCTTACAATAATGTGATGTTAATAGTATGCCAATGCAAATTCATTGTCTTCTGTATCATTTGATAACATGTTCATCATTCACCATCTTTTGTCACTTATATTTCAGTTTTGTTTAGCAATATTCATTGTGAGAAGAAAGAGGAGAGCTATCAGAGAGCTATCAAAATGTTTTTTTTTTGGTGAGGGAGAGAGAGCTATCAAAATGTTTTTTTTTTGGGTGAGGGAGGGGGAGGAGCCAAGCTATATCAGACTTATTATGAAATAGCCCATTCCTAAATTTATTCATCATACTTATTATGAAATTTTGTGATCATACTTATCATACATTTTGTGATCATTCTTATCATAAATTTTGTCATCATACTAATCATAAATTTGATCATCATACTTATCATATTTGATCATCATAAATAAAAAGGAGACTCTACATATAATGCATATAAAATTTAATAAGTTAAAACTAGAGTTTTAAATTAAAAGTTGAAAGTTAGAGCATATAAGGAAAATTTATAAGTATTTTTTAACCAATAAACCTATAAACCTTTAAACTGACCACATAAACAAAAACTGATAAGCTAATAAACTGATAAACCGCTAAATTCAAAAACGAACCAAACTGAACCGAAACCGATTAGTAACATTTGAAACCAAACCAAACCGTTTATTTATCTTCGAACCTATAAACCGTTAAGCCATGGTTTATCGGTTCAATTCGGTTTGAGCCAGAACCGGACCCATTGGTACTTCTTGATGAGAATTTTGAGCAGCTTCATGTAGGATATGCCTTACTCTCTTTTATGCAAACAAAAACTAGCCTTTCTTATCATCATCTGTCACTCTAGCAAAGTATTTTTACAAAGTTGATTTCTATCTCACCATACAATAGTTTCATTTGGTTCCTTCTATAACTCATAAATGGCATTGTTGTGATGACTCCGTTGTATTGATCCTTGTAGAAATATGCTCCAAATAGGATTCTACAAGGATGGATACAACCTAAGCCATCATTCCAATGCCATTCAAGAACTAAGAAGTAACCATATGCGAATATTGTGTGATATGGTAGAAATAAACTTGGTAAAAACTTGATAAGAGTTAGAGAAGAGGATAAGAAACTCTAGTTTTGATTTGTAGAAAGAATTTGATGTGATAAACTTCTTGTCCCTCTTATTTCCACTCTTTATTTGGAGGTAGGTGATTGTCTTCGTTATTAAATTTCTATTCTTCTAACGTTTTTATTCTTCATGTTTTCTTTTGTCAATTACCGATTTTCTATATTCAAATTCAATTGAAAATCAAAGCTATCATCAAATCCCTATTCTTGGGTTTTGAATGCGATGCCGTTTTGCTACAATGTAATATGGACAAAGGTTCTTTTATAGTTCTCATGAAACATTAGTGATGTTTTGATTGAAAATTCTTCCTTTCTTGGAGATGAACCCTTTCACTATTGTGAAAACAAGTGAGCAAACAATGTAAATAATGTTACACGATCATTTTGAATTTTGCATTACTAAAACAAATGTGATTGCCATTTTTTTTTGTGAATGGGAAAGAACGATTGTCTTGAGCGATCTAATGATGGTGTCACATCTAAGCTCAACATCATGGTGCAAAAGAGAGTTTAGGGCAGAGAGGAGTTAATCAGCCCGATCTTTTTCCACCATGATGCTAAGCTTTGATTTGAGCCCCAAACTTGGGAGCTTGGATGTGAGTTCATCATCAGACCCCTCATAACGATCATTTTTTTCCAAATTTACATGATACAAGAAATGGTCCAACATTTGCTTTAATTATGCAATGTTCAAAACAATTACAACATTGTTTTGAGGGCCACAAACTATATACAACTATATATTATGGAATCACTACGTACCAGTGAGAAGTAATCCCAAGTCATGCTATTTTTGTTTTGTCAATGAAAGATTATGGGCACATCACCTACAATGGATGAGCAAAAAATAGATACATACAAAAGTTATCAAATTTTAACACAAACTCAATACAATGTATCAAGTTCGTGTTGAAAACTCTATTTTTAAACACGAACTCGATATATTGTATCGAATTCATGTTTAAATGTTTTAAATGCAAACTCGATACATTGTACCGAGTTGGTGTTGAAAAGTTGAGTTTTTCAACACAAATTCGATACAATGTAACGAGTTCATGTTGAAAACTCTGTTTTTGAACATCAATTGGATACATTGTATCGACTTCGTGTTTAAAATCTGACTTTCCAACATGAACTTGATACAATCTATCGAGTTCATGTTTAAAGTTTTTTTTTTTTTTTTGATTTTTTTCTATTTATTTGGGGTCTTTTGTTTTTGTTTTAAAAAAAAATTGAAGTGATGAAAAATCAAGAGTTTTGATCACAAGTCGATACAATGTATCGAATTCATGTTTAAAGTTTTTTTTTCCAAAAAAAAATTTAAAAAATTTAAAAAATTACTTTAAACATGAACTTGATACATTGTATTGAATTGTGGTGAAAATTTTGGTTTTTTCATCAACTCAATCTCAATTTCTTTATTTCTTTAAATCAAGGGAAAAATATTTTGAACATGAATTTGATACATTGTATGTAATTGTGATCAAAACTCTGTTTTTTTTACATCAACTCGATACAATGTATGGAGTTCATGTTTAGAAATATTCTTTTTTTTCAAATAAAAAAGGTTTACGGTTTACATGAACTTGAATGGTACTAAAATCTTTGTTTTTACAAGAGAAAAAGATGCATATCAATACTGCAAAGAAGTATGTTGCACAACAAAACACCTTATGGTGAACATGTGCTTTATTGCTTAACAAAAAACCATTAATAATTGTGTTGATGGTAATTGAACCTTACAAATGCCATTTACATGTTCTATAAAATATTCTCGTGGTTCTTAATCACCACTTCAAGCACTTAATGTTGATCTTCATAGTTTGGTTCATTTACAATTGAGAAACATTTATGTGGAACTAAGAATTACAACACGTGCATAACTCAGGTGACAAGGAAAGTTGCAAGAACTCAAGGTGGGGATATTAATAGCTACACATGTAGATGGCCATGACCTAGGGCACCAATTCTGCATTGGTAAAGTTTTGGACGTTGTGATGCATTAAACTTTTGTATTACATCTATCATTGACATTAGTGAGGTGGATATCATTGTGTATGACTTTACACTAACAACAGTTGGGTGTTTAAGGATGACAACGATAGACATAATAAAAGAGATATTACCAAGTCTAGAAGATATCTCAAATTGAAGGCGAACAAGAATTAGTGCACACCATTTGATGAAGACAATGATTTGATTGGTACATTTGAAAATGAGGAGGAAGAGTCACACATGTATATTAGCTATAGTAGTGATTCTCATGAAAGGAATGATAATAGTGATGCAAATAACTCCTAAATGTATTTTTTGTGCAATGATATGTAACAAATTTAGACAACATTTTATCGAATGAAATAAAAAAGTTGATTGTTTTGATATCTTTCGCTTATGATTTCGTTAGGATCTAAAATACTACTAGTTGTAATTTCTCCTTCAAAATACACAACGTTACTTTTCATATTTGGCCAAAATTTGACATTTTTCAATTTTACCAAATGGTGAAAATTTTAGCTTTTTCATCAAGTTTTCGAGAACATGTGATACTGGTATCATGGTGTTTTGTGAAATGGCTAAAAAAGCCCCAAAATCAAACGGAATATTCCTTATCCTTCCATTTGCGCGCTACGTTTCACTTGTGAATGCGAACGTGATAGAATAGGGAAAAGGGGCGAAAGAAGAAGCTTGCGAGAGGAAGGGATGCAGAGGTCGCTCATGAGGCTAGTGACCTGTTGAATAGAAGACAAAAAGCAAAGAAAAAGAAAACTTGTTTATCCTAAACCCTTGCAAATAGAGGCCATGAGTTCGATTCCTCCCAAAACAACCTTTGCTTTTCATTAGCAAGTTTGTAATATAAAGATGAAGAATGTTATAAAATCAATACCAAAAGAAAAGTGTTGAAGTGATTGATTTGATAAGCCTTACTCGTAAGGGAGGATAGGTCTTGCCAAGTAATCTTTTGCAAATAAGTATTGTAAGTTGTGTTTTACAAATAAAATTATTTTCGTGCATCCATCTTGGCTTCTTGTCATCGCACCGTCTGCGATTACGCCCTGTCATCCCGATCATCGCTGAGTCACAGAACCCTGGCGGTTGCGACACACAATCACAATCTTTACAACGTAGATGACAAAGCAAGGATATATTATTGGGAGACTCACGACGATTGTTGGGATGTGTGCAAAGCTCAAAGAGTTTTGTACGAACCACATGATGGTACGAAAAGTTACATACATTAGGTGCATTATTCAATATGTGTTTGTTGTAGGAGGAGGAAAAGTTTCTACCTTCTTAACTACCTAGGAGGAAACCATGGATGATGGATGTTATTAGCGAAGACAACCTTATCCCAAAAGATATAAAGATAGGCTTGATACTAGACCAGTGTTGGGCAAAGTCCCAGGAACAGTGTTAGCGTTCCGGTTGGGTGAGGACTTTTGTCGGCCAAGGTGGGGAAGAGCCGGAATTGATTCCGGCTAGAATTTCCCCAAAACCGGAATCTAGACGGTTCATATTGTATGAACCGGCTATTTATGCATTACAAAAAAAAGTAATAAAAAAGTAACTCTCTCTCTCTCTCTCTCTCTCTCTACTACACACATACATAGTGTCTGTCACTCTCTCCCTCTCTCTCGTATAAAAAAAAAGTAATTCTCTCTCTCTCTCTCTCTCTCTCTCTCTCTCTCTCTCTCTCTCTCTCTCTACTACACACACAGAGTGTCTGTCACTCTCTCCCTCTCTCTCATATACAAAAAAAGTAAAAAAAAAGTATCTCTCTCTCTCTCTACTACACACATACACAGTGTCTGTCACTCTCTCCCTCTCTCTCGTATTTTCCCCTCCCATTTTCTTTCTGTTTCCCCCACATTTTGTTTGTTTTCCCCTGTTTCCCTACACTATCCAATCCCTCTTGAGTCTTTCCCCCCCTCTTTTCCATGTTTACCCCCTGTTTCCAAACTCTCGAATCCCTGTTTCCCCCTGTTTCCCCTCTCTTTTCCTATGTTTGTATTACCTCTTCGCGAATAGTGTGTTTTGTTTTCAAGGTTTATGCTTAAGTCGTTTGGTTGGGTTGTTTGTGCTTAAGTCGTTTATCATCAACTCTATTTATGCATTTTGATCTTTTGTGCAGTTAATATGGGGATTGATCTAATCTGTTGTCTCCGTGTCAATTGCATAACAATGATGCGGGACACAAGGTCATCTGTTTGTACTCATGTTGTGGAGATTATCAGATGTTTGATAGCCTTTCGATCCACGCAAATGCAGAAGGAACCCTCGACTCGTCAAACCATTAGATGTATGTTTTCGTGGTTGCCTTAATGGGGCTAATTCATTAGTGTATTAAACTCCAAGCAGTTTGCACATACATCTCGATTCCCGACTATGGGCTGCATTGTTTCTTTAATTTCATGCACCTTTGTGGGCTAATAATAATGCAAGAAGAGATTGATGATGAGACAGATGAATATGTGGATGTTCATAAAAGGTAATGCCTCGAAAGTGAAAGTTTAATTTTGCATGTTCAAAATCATCAATTAAAGAATATGCATTAATTTAAAAAACAAGTTCTTTTGGGGAAGATAAATTGAACTTAATGATTTTTTATCTATTGATTTGAACGAGAGCAGAATTAGAGTCGTCGTTTCTTTTGTATCATCAACGAGGTCTACATCAGCTACTTGGCTCTTGAGTTTGACTAGAGTGAGTATCATATCATTCCCCTATCTAGCTTTCTTTTGTTAGTTTCACTTGATATGGTGTATATGTAGAGATATTGGCTCTTAAGTTCAATTCATTCCATTTCATAAATCTCGCTAATCAATTCGTGGAGGGGATATTGCACACTTCAATGATGGGTCTATGTCAATGTAATACAATTATATTTGTTTTATGAGAATCAAGCTGTAGTATAGACTAAATGAAGGTGATTTTTTAAAATACAGGACTATCTTGCCTGTGCATGTTGTTTGAAAATAGGGACTGATAGAATGTTTACTGTGTTCTGATTAATTATAATCTACCATGTTTGATCAAGGCTACCAAAGAAGAAAGATTGGGCAGGGAATTTGAGGCGGAAGGTCGAATTATTCCTCCCAAGGAGAAGTCTGAAGCTTGTGATTCAAATGTAATCACACCAGGGACTCCTTTCATGGACAGTTTGGCAGTTACTCTTTGATACTATATACACCTTTGACTCAATCATGATCCTGGATGGCGTCAGATCAAAGTAGGAACCTAGGGTCTACTGGCTAAATAGCATGACCATCACATGTTGTTCCCACCCTGTAGTATTTTTACATATTGTGTTATTTCGTTGATGGAAACTCCCTAGGTGAGGGGGAGCATAAAGTCATGTCATACATTTGCTTGGAGAGAAATCTTCGTGGCTTTGATTCCAATACTTTCCATTGTTTGTATGGACTTCTATGTATTTTCTACTGTACATGAAATAAAAATGGTTTTCATTGTTATCAACTGTCTCTAGTATAGCATCTTTGACACTCTAGAAATTGAGCAGGATGCTGATCTTATAATGTTGGCTCTCGCAAACCATGAAATACACTTTTCCATGTTAAGAGAGGTAATACTCCTATCATTGCCAATCTGATATCACATACAAGACAACTGGTAGTTTATTTGCTGAAATTCAAGTTACATGACCCTTGTTTGTGGAGTTGTGATTGTAACATGCTAATATGGACATACGACTAAGTTTTGGATGCTTGGATTTGTATGTCATTACTCATATCTTAGAGATTATCCTTTTCACTTAAAGGTATACTCACCTGTATGGGTTTAGTGGTGCTGGCATTGTTTTTGATTGATGTAACAATGCTTCTATCATCAAAGGGGGAGGGTTTTGTCAATTGAACTCAAATGATCTCATGTGGGGTGGATAGTTTGCTATATGTATATTTAGGACAACATAATGATTAGTGGACTCTCTATGTGCATATGTACATGGGGCATCTTAAAGCCCATATGGTTGTTGCATCATACATGTGCTAAAAAAATTTGGTATGTGGTAAAAAAATAATTTAACATGTTCCGGTTGACATTATCACTTGTAGGAAAGTGGCCGGTTAAAATTTTTAATTTCCGGTTAGAATCACAAGCAGCAGGAAAATTTCCGGTAGGGGTTAAAAACTTTGCCCAACACTGTACTAGACAAACTTCCTGAATTGTGGGGAACATTCACAACGATGAATAACAACATTAAATTTCAGAGTTTACTTACAAAAGATTCGTCATGACATAAATCAACTAGCAAATCGATGAATGACATAAATCTTGGAAAGGCAAAACACAACTTACAATATTTATTTGCGACATTGTTTTGCGCAATATTTATAACTTTTATTTTATTTACAATATCTATGTGCGGAATAAATCTTGGAAAGACAAAAGTTATACACATGGGAGGGACTACACAAAGTGGAAGGCTTGAAGAGGACATGCATGGAAAATGATTATCCAAACAACATAAGGATGTACTGTACACACCCTTATGTGCTGGAAAATCAATGAGGGCACAATGACAGATTGTTATTATGGTACACTGCAAAGAGAAGGATCATGAGAAAAACAGTGATCAGAAGTTCCCGACGTGAGGAATGAGTAGGGAGTACCATTCGGCGCTGGGCTCGTTGAAGCAGAGATTCTTCCATTCCTTGATCGTTCCGGCCGTGGCCAATGCCAAGGTGGCCAAGCTCAACCACGGGGAGAGGATCCACATGTTCCAAAATTGTAGATGTCGAAATGGCGGTACAAGGAGAATGACGGCAAAACACACAGCCGATGCGTAGCACACACGGGAATGATGAGCGGCTTTCTTGAAGTAGGAACCGTATCGGAATAGCATGGAGGATGGCAGCCAACTGGTGCAGATAATGGCGATGAGAAATCCGACAATGTAGAGGGCTCTGAGGGAAAGAGGCTCTTTTTCCTCTTTATGTTTCTCGGCTTCTTCGATGTGCTTGACTTGCTGCTGGAAGGATGAGAACTCGGCCGGGGTGAGGGTAATGAGGACTGGGCGTTGGGTGCTAATGCTGCCAAACATTTGGAACAAGACCTGGAGTAGCGACACGCATGAGAAGAACATCGCTACTACCTCGATCGGTGACATGATTCGGTCCTCGAAGATGCGGATCATGCCGCTCACAATGTAGCCCAGGGATTGCAATCCCAGGAGCATCATCCCCCACGAAGTGTTCGTGCGCAGATAGCTCAGCTCCTCGTAATCGGGAACGAACCCTAGGTGCAACAAGGCCTGTTTCTGTGCACGTTCACGCAAAAACATTACTCTGTCGAGAACTGGCGGCGGTTCAGTCGAATCGTCGTTGTTGTTCGTGCTGCATTCGGGCATGGGGACTATATGCTCTTCCTGCTCATTCACACTACCGGTGCCCCCTGGCGCATGTGAGGTACCCCCATCTTTCATGGATAATGGACTGTGCTTATAGCACAGCATTTCCTTCCCTTGTATCTGCAGCGGATGAGTGGCTTCCAGATCTTGCAATCTCTTTGTTTTTGATGGCGTGGTTGCTGTTGGTGGCGATGGAGGGGGATCAATGACCTTGTTAATGTCGAATTTGCCAGTTTTGAGAATGATCTTTAATTCAGATAAATGCGGCCGAATCCGGTTCCTTATGAATTCGAATACGATACTCATCACTTCCATTAGGATACAGCATGACTCAACTGACTCGGCATTTCCAAAGATCCAGTCTTCTTCTCCTGAGTATCCGATCCATATGTCTGCCACCATAAGGACTTTAAGTGATCGAGGATCCCAATACAATTCCTTGTCACTACTCCCCTTCCTGGATTTCAATAGCTCACCTTGCCAGAATTTCTTCCTTTTTAATCTCCACGATGTCTTCCAGGTATTAACGTTGCTGGAGAATGCTGCCATAACTCCAAGTCCTGGCACCATAATAGCCGTGAGAATCTTCACGAAGTAGCTGATGCGTATACCCAGTACTTGTGCCAGGAGCGACCCATTCATTAGGTCTGCAGCCTGAGCCAGGTAGATCATGAAGATTGCCACCACACCAGAGAGAGTGGCAAACAGGGATCGCTCATCCCCAGAAAATGGTGTACAGCTGCCTACAGCTTCTGCCATAGTAATTAAACTGAAATTAAGTGCGAGTTTAAGCAGGGTTAGGCTTCTGATTAAGAGTTCGGCGCATCAAATGATTCACCGTAATTAGTGAGTCAGTCCTGATGCCAGAGCAAACTACTTCATAAAGCAACTTTGCCCCTCATTGACTTTGTCCTGATGCCAGAGCAAACTACTTAATAAAGCAACTTTGCCCCTCATTGACTTTGGAAACCAACTTTTGCCTCTCATTGACTGCTCACTTGTCCAGGGCAACATCGCTTTCGATATTGTCAACAATAATGATAATTCATTTTGTCATTGAATGATGGGCGGCATTAAAGTGTGTATATCTTTAAGGAGTCTGACAAGTCAAGGCCTTTCATTGGTTTTGGTTGGTCTTGTCTAGTGTACCACCTTGCGTTTCATTCATATTGACCCATGCTCCAAAGAAGATTCGGCTTTCCCATAGTGTTCAATAATCCATTTGCCATTGATACACATCACATAAGCATTGATCATTTTGACTTCTCTTACAATATGTTCAATAATTCATCTCTCATTGATAGTAGAGAGCTTTCTCGAGGAATTCATCACTTTGGCTTTTCTTAGACAAAGTTGAGAGCTTTTATTTTTGCTATCTATTCATTTGTTGTCGCATTTGTAGTGATTAAAAGAAACAAGTCACAAAGTTATCCTTTCTCTATCTTACTAGTCATATCACCTTGCAAGAAAGAGAACAGTCTCCCTTGAAACCCTACCAAGCTCCGAATTTTAGAAGACTTTTACACACCAACAACTTGTCTCTTGGTATTTGGATCCCCCGACTTCTGGAATGCTCCAATCCGACGTAAGCATCTAGCTCGGGATTGATACCCGTTAAAATGTCTCTAAAGAGGGTGGGTTTTGTGTCAGATGAATCGACAAAAGTGAAGGGGCCTAAGTTGGCCAATTTCATACACTCGAATGAGATGAAGGTGGGGCCTTCTTGTTCCTCCTTAACAGAATTTAAGAAGAAGAAGAAATTATCCCTCCACTAATTCTAATCCCAAGTTTTTACTCTCAACTTTACAGATTAAATAGGTCTTAACGAGACTTCACAGTTAAGTACAGATACACATACGATAAGTACATGGATAAAGACAACAACCATTTCCATTATTATGAAAGTATATGGCACGCATACAAGAGGTAGATTCATAAGGGTTTCGCTAAGGAATAGGGAGTAGGAAGCGAGAAGAAGGAGCATGAAGAAGGAAAGCAAGAAAAGAGAAAATAGGGGGGAAAGAGAAAAGAGTGGGAAAAGAGAAAGAGGGGGGATTCGGGAATTTAGAAATGAAACATTGAAAGCATAGTTATTAGTCACGACTCACGACTCACATTATACATAATACATATACAGTTATACTATTATAAAATGTACATACTACAATGTACATTATAATAGGGAAATTGGTAAATTCACAATTTTTTTTTGTATTTTCACAGTTTATTAAGAGAGAGATAGACGGAGAGAGAGAATTAGGGAGCTTCAATTAGAGAGAGAGAGAGAGAGAGAGAGAGAGAGAAAGGGAGCTTCAATTAGACAGACAGGGAGAGAGAAAGGGAGCTTCAATTAGATAGAGAGATAAAGAGAAAGGGAGCTTCAATTACACACACACACACACACACACAGAAATGCATAATATGCAGGGAGGGAGGGAGCCGTTACTGTGAGCGAGCGAGCGAGTAATTTTCGCGCCTCTATTTATAACAAAATATGTAGTGCAAATATAAACTGTGAGTGAGCACACAAATAATCATATTTCTGAACTAAAAAAAAACTATGAAAATACAAAAAAAAACTAGAGGGGGGGAGGGGGGGGAGGATAATTCTCGAACAATGGCCAAAGTTGCTTGGAAGGTGTTGCTTCAACCTAAAATCCATGGAGGATTGGGTTTGATGTACCCTTAAGTTTGTGATTCGAGGATTGGTCCCAAAGTCAAAAGCTTGGATAGGAATGTTTCTAAAGCAGCTAATGCACTTGGATTCAAATCTAGCAAATACCATAAGCATAACATCTTGCACATTTACAATTTGTTCATTGTGCCAAGATAATGATTGTTCCCATTTCCATGGTATATTCCTCACTTTCTACAACCTTCCAACCTATGCAAGAACATTTTTGGTTTGGATGCTTTATAAATGACACATTGTTGGTTGTCAAGGGCGTCTCACCTAATGGGTGCGTTACTTAATTTAAAGTTCTTGAAAACAAATTGCAGCTTTATGCCTTTGACTACAACTATCTACAACACATGCAACATGCACCAGTCAGAGTGGTTTCTAAAATTGGAAAAGAAGTGGTTGCTTGATCTTTATCCTTCCATCGCTCACATGTGTGATATGATGTGGTTGTATGCAAAAGAACCTGTTACAATATTACTATGGGATCCGGGGGATTGGTTCTGCTCATACTCCTTGGGAGAATAGATAATAAAGATTCCCTTCTTTCAGTATTCAATGAAACTTGGAAGGTCATTAGTGATGTCTAAGAATGTAAAAACACCAGCAACTCAAAAATATTGGACTAACTGGGGTGTTTCAACTTTGCAGTTGATAACCTACTAGAGATGCATCTAGTCTTTCAAAGGGCCCACTAAATTTACTCTCTTCAGATGGCTATTAGTGCATGCAGCATTACCAATTGGCCAATCATTGAAAGGGAATGTAGCACTGAATCTCAAGCAATGTTGCTTTTGCAAAGCAACTCACGAGACTACCAAGGATGCCCTCTAGTCTTGTCCCATGGCTTAGCAAGTATGGAATCCAGTTCTTTCTTTATTCCTCACAGTTAATGTTGGTTGCTTGTTCTCATGGGGAGCGGCGGTGTGGAGAGTTTTACATTCCAATGTGTAGATATGGAAGTCTAGGAAAAGCATTGCCATGAAAGGCCCTAAAGAAGGTATAATGTGTAGATATGGGTGCCTAGGAAAGAAAAGATAGTGGTTGATAGAGGGGAACTAACTCTGAAGAATCCCAAGAGTTTGTAATGAAATTGGCATGTGGGTATCCTATAATTATCAGGCCAATGGCCCAATAGTTAAGGCACTAGTGAAAGCTTCCAAAGTTTAAGTAAATGATTGGCCTAGGGGTCCTATCCTATGATGCTTTATGGACTGACATAACTAATGGCATACAGTTCCATAACAAGGTATATGCCCGATTGAACTAAGACGAGATAGATGCCGATAATGTTTGTCAATGGAAGAGACGAGAAGCACATGAAATCGGAGATAAGTAGAGAAGACTTGGTAGCTATTCAAATCGAAAAGCTCCTCCTAATGTATTAAAAAGAGATCTATCTATCTATCTATATACATTTTGAAAGCTCTTCGTATTAGCTTTCTTATGAATCTTTTCTTTTCTGAATTGGATATTGGGTGAAGAAAATACAAGCTTTTTGCTCTACCTTAATCCTCATATCCATGCATAGTTTTTTTTCCCTATTTTTTTGCCATACTTTTGTCTACTTTTGAAAACCGCCTCCAACTTTATATTCCTCATCATTTATTGTAAGATTGAATCCTTTGACCTTTCATTTATGTTAAAGATTACGTATGTTTTGTGCGGAAGCGTGTACGTAAACACAGAGTATACAGTTCAGAAATAAGACAGTTCGGTAAACACAGAAAACACAGAGAGGGAGATGGAGAGGGAGAGACAGAGAGAGCAGACAACAAAAAAACTCAAATTCAAAATAATGACCCTCTATACATACACCGTGCTCAGTGAGCACCTTTTATACAAGCCCTTACAATCGAGCTGACACAAGTACTGACGGTACTTGACTGCTCATAAATGAGCCACGACACTCACTCCCAAAATTATTCCTTTCGAGGAATATCTCTCTAACGGCCTTTCGGTGTCCACACCGTTACGACCATGTTGTGCGTACCGATTTACACATCCAGTTTACGCACTGGGTTACAATAGAGACAACGTCCTCTACGTCTCTCACTCTCTCTCTGTACGCGGTTGCACTCAAATCTTGCACCAACACACTACACTAAGTTTGCCCTAAGTCATATTTATACTAATATGACTTTTCGGCTATTTACAAATATAGCCCCAATGGACTCTCAGAAACATATTTACGAATATGTCCCTTCATCCGGTGAACATTCCTCACCGGGCCTGCATCATCCGGCTCTTGCCGGGCACTCGTCATCCGGTTCTCACCGGGCCTTCCTTGCCGGGTACTCGTCATCTGGTTCTCACCGGGTCTTTCGTTGCTCATCAACATTGTTCTTCTCACTTCCCATCCGGAGGGACCTGTTTCCTAACACATTTTTGGTTTGGATGCTTCATAAATGATACATTGTTGGTTGTCAAAGGTGTCCCACCTAATGCATGCATTTCTTATTTTGAGTTTTGACAACAATAGATTGTAGCCTCATGCCTTTGATTGTAACTATCTACAATATGTGTGGAATGCACCAGTCAGAGTGGTTGCTAAAATGGGAAAGAAGTTGCTTCTTGATCCAAGGTTATCCTTCCATCACTCATATGTGTGATATGATGTGGGTGTATGCAAAAGAACCTGTTGCAAGATTACTATGGGATGGGGGGGGGCGGTTGGTTCTGGTGATACTCCTTGGGTGAACAAATCATAAAGGTTCCCTTCTTTCAGTATCCAGTGAAACTTGGAAGGTCATTACTGATGTCTAGGAATGTAATGGTGCCAGCAGCTCAAAAACATTGCAGTAACTAGAGTGTTTCAACTTTGATGTTGAAAACCTATTGGAGATGGATCTGGTCTTTCAAGGACCCTTCTAAATTTATTTGTTTTAGATGGCTATTAGTGCATGCAACATTACGAATTGGCCAGTCGTTGAAAGGAAATGTAGCACCTAATCTCAAGCGATGGGGCTTTTTGCTATGCAACTCAGGAGAATACCAAACATGCCCTCTAGTCTTGTCCCTTGGCTTAGCAAGTATGGAAGAAAGTTCTTCCTTTATTCCTAACAATCAATGTTGGTTGCTTGTTCTCATGGGGAGCACTGGTGGGGGGAGTTTTACATTCCAGCTTGATGTTGTATGACGTAGACGATATCCACGAGGCGATGACGGTACACAATAGAAGATTGATATTAGTTAGTCTGTTTCCACAACCTCGAAAGTAGGCATGATTTGTCCATGTCTGGAAAACTGTGACGATGGTAAAGTTATGGGTATTATGGAAATGTGGATGTGGTCGACTTTATGATGCAGCAAATCTTGGTCCTTTAGATGTACTGCTTGAGATATGGGAGACACTGATGACAGTAGTCCATGGGCAGTATGATAATATGTATGGTTCTGCAGAAAATGCTCATAAGAGGAGGACGAAGCTTCTTCACTTATGGAGGAAGTTGCCCTTCTTTGTAGTGTCAAGTCAAGGGCCTCAATGGAACTATCAACTTCTATGGACCCTTTCTTGAATATCAGTACGTCATGGCAATGTACCGTATCAAGTTGTTTTTGTACGTACAAGTTTTGGTATACACACAATGTCTTTTATTCTATGTTGTAAGCCTCTTGGTAGATAACTTCAAGTTGTAGTCTTCAGATGTTTTTAATACTATTGAAGAAAATCTTTCAAGGAAAAAAAAGTCATTAACATGAAGTCATCGTTTTGTTATAAGACGCAGAGTCCACAATGACTATCCAAAACATATAGTAAATTATTTTTAAAAAGTAATTTGTCATGCCAACTGAGTTGATTATAATTTTTTTAGGAACTCCTTGACCTTCACGATGAAATATGACTTGGAACAACATGATTCATGAAATCATGTGCATCTTTGAGCCTAGGTATGAAATTTAGACAATTTCTTGCGATTGATATAGAAATTGTGGTGTTCATGTTCAATGATAATATCGTATTTTGTTGTATTGTCAATGTCCAAGAGTAAAATTCCTTTGTATTTCAAACTCTAGAAAAAAAGAAGGAAATTTTGAGCATGACCAAAAATATTTTTAGATGTAATTTCCAATTTAACCTTATCAACCATTGTTTACGCGTTAGTATAATATTTCTTCGTGTCCCTTGTTGATCGCGAAAGTTCTAACACAATTTGTTAGCTTTTGAAATGCCTTGCGCAGATGCCCTGGCTAAAGGAAGTTTGGGCTATCCTAAAAATATGAGTCTTCCCACATTATTCCAATATGAGTTTTTCCACATTAGTGTAGTATGCTTTCCTTTTCCTTGACATTCATCGAAGTGTGACAATGACATTTGGCGATCATGTATTAGACTGTGAAAGGTAGCCTACATGTGATGATATGATGTGTATTGCTAAGATTTAGCATGCAACTTATAATAATCCAAAATGAGTTTTTCCACATCAGTGTAGTATACTTTCGTTTTCCATGTTGATCAAGTAAATTCTATAAAAATTTGTTGACTTTGGAAAGTCTGTTGTGCACATGTTTTGACTAAAGGAAAGGATGTTTGGGCTATCCTAAAAGTGTCATTTTATATTTATTTATTTTCCCAAAAAAACACTACTTCGCATTAGTGTCATTCTATATTAATCTAATATGAGTGTATTTGTTTTTGGAAAGAAAGAAAAACTTGTATCTATCTGTCTTCCAGTTTGGGATTTCTTTTTCCGAGAAAAGACGTTGCTTTCTCATTAGTTAAGAGAGTTATTTACAGAAAGGCTATAGAATATATATATATATATATGTGGGAGTATCATCCCCCGTCCGAGTCCAAGAATATGAGCAAGCAAATAGGGCTATTTACATATCTATCGCAAGCTACCACGAACCTGTTCCCCAAACCCTTAACAAAGGAAGGGTGGGAAACAACCTACACTGGTGTTATAAATATGAATGGAGCATATTCACTTGACTTTTGGAGCTCATTCAATGCTATAATGATTAGAAGTGACCCACTTGTATTTATAAGCCATAGTGGTGGCTAGTTGTGGCAACCAACCACCATTCAGAATCTTGTGGCATACTCAACCTTTAAGCCAGTAGAGCCAAGAAGGTCATGGCCCAAGTAGGTAGTTCATGTCCACTGTTTTGTGGGCAAGAACGAGATATGGTGGCCACGTTTGCCGGTGTGCTTACAGTCCTTACATTCTTCATGGCCCAAGCTCGAAGAGGGTCAGGATATGATCATCTGAAAACTGAGTTGCAAGCATTTTTTGTCGGCATTGCCAATGCGTGTAGATTTGGGCCAGGATTCGGACTTAAGGTGGCATTCATGAAGACCCACATGCACAACTACTGGATCGTTTATTCTGGCGGGGCATTGGTGATGGTCAAATGATTCCCCCATACGGGGAGGGGGTTAATCATGAAAAGGAATCATATTGGGATCCTTGGTCACTTGGCATTCTTATGGCGGCACAGGTGCGGATTGCTTATATCGAAGAGCCTTCTGGATCTGCTAGTCCTAGTCATGAGGACTCTGTCCGTTATGGTGAGGACAATGTTTGCAGTAATGAAGAGTGTTCGGATTTTATTAAATTGAGCTATCCATTGCACATATACGAGCATGCACTCATGGACAACGTTGAACACATCCGGCACAGGCACTCAACCACTTATGTCCTAAAGTGGGACTTCTTCAAGAGCAACATTGTGATGCTCCTATATGTGTTGCTCATCAACTCTGTGATGTTAGGGCTCACCGGCCTTGCATTGTTTTATGGTTTCTATTTCCTGAAGCATGCCCACTACTCCCTTCTTTGCGCCCTGCCTTCATTCGCATTCACCTTGGTGGTATTTTTACCACTTTTCTCCAAGGTAACATCTACAACACAAGAATCTCTTCTAGTCACACTCAGAGTGAGCCTTTTGCTGGCAATCATTGGAACGATAATGGAATGGAAGACACTTTGTTTCAACCAGCCCTCCAAGGCTTTTACATATCATGCCTTCCCTCCTCACGTCAGTACCTTTTAATTAATATCTATTTCTTCCCAATCTACTATCCCACATCTTATGTCAATCAATAAACTTGATCATACCCACTGCATTGGATACCAATGCATATACCGTATGTTCAATCCCTATTTACATATATGCACACTCATACGTCATATGCATGCATCTATTTATGACATTATCTTCTTGAGCTTTTGTAACGTACCTTGCACTTGTAATCTCTAACTACTCTACATGAAAATAATTATTATTGCAGAAGTATTCCTTCATATAATATCTTTATGAATAGCACAAGACAACGATGATGTTGGTAGATTGCACTGCATCACCATAATACTAAGATTGTGAGCTCCTTTGCATCCAGATCATTGTGTGAGCTAGGTGGAAAACGCCGAGGTTTTCGACTAGGAGGAGGAATTTAAGGTAGATAAGATTATGAATAGATTGAATGAGAGAGATATAGAAAACCCGTGAATCCCACGAGGTGTATTATATTAATCAAAATTTAGAACTCTAATAATTCCCCAAAAATTCAACAACCCCCAATTACATTTTGCTCCCATCCTTATATAGTGATGGGAGAGGCTAAGTATAGCTTATCACATAGCAACCATCATGCTTTTTCTAACTATAGTATTCATACACATTAGTTGTGCATGAGTAGCTTTTTCTAAGATATTTCTTTCAACTATAGTGTTCATGCACACTAGTTATGCATGAGTTGCTTTTACTAGAATATATGTAAAGAATCGAGAGTGATTATGTGCAGCGGAATGTGTATGTATGCGTGTGTGCGTGTGTGTGTGTGTGTGTGTGAGAGAGAGAGAGAGAGAGAGAGAGAGAGAGAGAGAGAGAGAGAGAGAGAACATAGAGTGTATAGAAATATAGTAAATTGTATTAACAAGAGGAACAATAGGCAACAAGTACAAAGAGGAGAAGAATGTGCTCATGTAGTCACCTTCTCTCTACATTCTCTTACCACCACCGTTTCTTGGGAAAGAGGTGGAGACTTAACTACCTACTAAATATGTATCATAGGACTTAACTTCTATGACACGTTAGTTATAATACAAAGGAGGTGGGATATTCACACACTGGGGTATTCTTAAGGTGTTTTCCCACACTAGGGAAGTTGAGTTTGATTCTCAACATGCCCCATTAAACGCAACTTTCGGTCGGTGAATAGTTGGTTCAAACTGGTCTTCGGATCAGCTTTTAGTTGGCTCCCACTTCAGTTGTGGATGGTTGGCTCACGCTTGTGTTCGTTCTACTCCATTCGATGTCGTGTCGAACGGCTCCTTATCCATACTCCCCCTCAAGTGTTAGGAATATGTCCCTCTAGTGGCAGGAGCCGATTGCTTGGAGAGAGCCGACAATCGAAGACAAGGAGCATGCGACTGAACGGATGAGAGCTGACGGTTGAGGAGTCGACTCAGAGAGAGTTGATCGAGGTTGAAGACACAACCAGCTAGTCGGGCCGACCGGATGGTCGATGACCAGGCCGACTAGTCGGACCGACTCGACAATCGATGAAATGAGTCGGTTGATTAGTAGGACTACTATTATTATTATTGGATAATAATAATGGCCATGATTGTAAATAGCCCATTCTTTGTATTAGTATAAATACACCTAGGGAAAATAGAACATGGATATATATAAATAGGCATGTCTGTGTGAGCCTCTGGTGTGTAGCGTGAGAAAGTAAGATATATTAACGTCTTCTAAGGCAAAAATTGGCCCATGAGACAAATGGTTTACAACAAAAAATGGGATATTTACCCATTCATCGAAGGTAAAAAATAAAAATAAAAATAGAGTTTTAAGCTAAATAGTTATAGTAAACTAACAAACATGCTCTACAATGAAAATGATGTTATACTAGGCCTAATTTCATTTCCATCCAAGTCTCTCAAAGAGAAGCGGGAGATCAAAGGGTTTCGATGTGGATATGGCTTGTGGCCCCAATGTAAAAGGTACCCCAACCATAGCTTCTAGTCGACCTAGCTCACGTTCCCTTATCTTCTTCGTCCTTTCTACTCCGCGTTGACTTGTTTTGAAGCCCAACATCCGAGGGCATTTGGTTGTTCTTTGCATTTCGGCTTCCTCAAGAGAGAGGCCAAGAGGCTTAAGTGTATCCACATTCATCGTCTCCCCTTGTTCCTGAAAAATTACACTAGTTACAAGTTGATGAATAGTAAAAGGGTTATGGTTAACACTTTGCAATTTATTCTCCCTATGTTGGTTTAGCTCTAAGATATACCTACCTAGTCTCTTTACATCCGGGGTATCTAATAGTTTGGAGAGGGTGGGAGAGGCTCCTAGTATGTCTTGGTATTCCACTCATATCTCGGCATATGTTGGGCACTTGCATGTGAAGTGATACTCATCCTCTATCTCTATGTGGCACAACCTACATAGCTTTTCCTCTCTAGGGACTCTATTAGCCCGACCATTATCAATCTCAAGTTGGTGATATGATATCCTAAGTTGTCCAATGGCCACCCTTAGTGCATTTGATAAGAATGTATCTAGATATCTTGGTCGTGTAATAAAACCTAGCTGAGAGAAGTGCAAGAAGTGTTCCTTATAGTACAACATTTTAGATGGGAGTCGCCCTTGTGGGGTGATCCATTTATATCAAGTGTAATTTTGCCATATTTCTTGGCGTATCACTTTATTACGGTCTTCATGAGATATTAGAGTTTGATCAGTCCCATGGTTCTACTTAAGGGGGGGTAAATTATTAATGTCTATGTTGTTTGCAAGTCACCAACTCACGACAGTGCTATACCAAGAACTAGTGTTTCCAGACGCATGTAGGGATCGGGATGCCTCAAAGGCTCAATGGGATATCCTATCTAGTGGTTGCCTATGTATCCAATGAATAAAAAAAACCACTTGAAACAGTGTTTCTACTAACTTCGGGGGCAGACTGAACTCTGCTCTAATAATGTCATGTGGTATTGTCAATTTGCTTCGGATTGCATCCACATGAAAGATGGTAGACCTGGAGCCCATACTACTGATGCATACATGAGGGAAGGGGTCACTTTTGAGTCAAAGAGCCATCCCTTAGTCTGTGGCTCTTGAAAGTATGCGTGGTGGCATTGTCTCTCTAAGAGTGAGAGGGATGCATACACTCTGGTTAGCCTATCTTTGGTTGCATGGGTCATTGAGAAATTACCTGAGCGAGCACTAAAAGTGACTCCCAAGTATAAATATGATCCAACTACCTCAACTAGTTTATGAGAGAGGATTAGGTGACATTTACTCCCAAGTCGGGACGATGTATGAAAGAAAAGGACTTTAGTTTTTGCAAGATTCACTACCAGTCTTCGTTGTGTACAAAAGTCATCTAGGGCATTAAGAGGCATTAAGATGCTTTTGCAGGTCGTGTTCCAACTCCGAGAGAAAGACAATGTCATCTGCGTAGAGTAAGAGACTAACTTGCATATCCCCAATAGCTACTCCCTTGCCTCCCTTATGTGCAATAAAATCAGTGATCTCATCAATTTAGATCTGGTGTTTATGTAGGTCCGTATTTAACGTTTAAATACGTATAGTACCTCATCATTTGTATAGTACGGTATTTAACATATTTATAAAAAAAACATGTATAATACGTATTTATAAAGAAAATGCAAGTAAAACCCCAACAAAAAGCAAAAGAACAAAAAGATTTTAGTGAAAAAGAAGCCAAAGGAAGGAAGAAAGAAGAATAGAAGAGACGACGATGAAGAAGATGATGAAGAAAAAGGAGAGAAAACAAGACATAAACCTGTCCTGACTCTATGTGTGATAATCACAGAAGATAGAAGAAGAAAAAGAAAATGAAGAAAAGAGAAACCTATCATGAGTTTGATAATCGTAGACAATTCCTCAATCTATGAAGGCATAATTGTAAATAATTACAATTTGAAGTAGAAATCGTGATACACACTTACACTGATTTATAGAATAAGGGAATGTCGACATCCATATTACTACAAATATTTTAGGATGTTAAATGTTCAAATGTCTTATATGCATTTTAGGATGTAGAACTATATTGTATATCACAAAATTGTGTAAACATAGATGTTTTTTACAATATTATAGATATTTTTTAGAAAGGTAAATAATTTTCAAATTCTAGAAGTATTTAACGCACTATACGTAAAATACATATTTTACGTATTTTATAAGTATTTAACATATTAAGAAAACATATTTAACGTATTTTTAAATTGGTAGGTACTATATGCGTATTAATATGTTATATACGTATGGTATCCATATCGTACCTAACGTACCTAACAACCTTGGATAGGGGGCAACCTTGTTTTACACCAATGGTACTAGTGAAACAATCGGATAGGCCACTTGGGCATCTTACACACCCAGAGACTATTTAACGTATTTTTAAATTGGCAGGTACTATATGCGTATTAATACGTTATATACGTATGGTATCCATACCGTACCTAACGTACCTAACAACCTTGGATAGGGGGCAACCCTGTTTTACACCAATGGTGCTAGTGAAACAATCGGTTAGGCCACCTAGGCATCTTACACACCTAGAGACTTGCTCATATAGGGCATAAATGGCCCAGATAATGTCATTTGGTATCTCCAAGCTCTTAACTACATCAAACAACTTCTCGCTATGATCACAACAACATTCGAGGCTGTTTACACTGTGTAGAGAGAGTGTTGTACTTTGATCTCATTGTTGTATATCCATTGTATAGTCAAGCTCCGTTCTCTATGGTTTTCACCCGCTTTAGGGTTTCCACGTTAAATCTGTGTACATTGTTTTTTGTGCATCAGAGTTGTGTATTTCAGCATATTCCCCTTCTAGTGGATTGACAATTCCTTTCCCAACAAAGTGGTATCAGTGCTTGAGGTGCAAGCATGGAAAGAGGTGTGAGTGGCTTCCCAAAAATGATAGTTCTAAACTCTCACAACTATGTAGACTAGAAGATAAAGATGGAGGACCTTCTCATTGTCAAAGACCTATACGAACCGATCGACAGAGTAGAAATACCCACGGGGGTATTAGAGTCAGAATGGAAAATTCTTAACAGAAAGGCGGTGGCCACCATTCGACAATGCGTCGATGTAAGCGTCCTTCAACATGTGGCGAACGACAGAAATCCTCACGAGATGTGGCAGATGTTGTGAGGTCTATATGAGACGAAGAACGCCCTCAATAAAACCTCACTGATAAGAAAGATCTAACAACTGAAATAGAGAGAGGGTGAGAGCATTGTCGATCACATCAACACATTCATGGGGTATGTAAATCAACTTGCTACAACCAAGTTTCCCCTTGATGATGCTATTCAGGCCATCCTTCTTATGTGCACACTGCTGGGTAACTGGGAGAACCTGGTGGTTACTCTCAGCACTTCCAGTCAAGAAAAAACTTGTCTTTACAAGCGGTGAAGACAAGCATCCTGAATGAGGAAGCGAGAAGGAAGGACAAGGGTTTCCTTGTCCAGTCAGAGTCAAATTTGACTCAACACATCGGCAATGGAAGGAATCGGCAAAGAAGTCCACCAAGGAGAGAAAAGTCTCAAGCCAGGTCGAAGTCCAAAGGAAAGCTCGTGTGCTTTTATTGTGGAAAGCTTGGGCATTTCCAAAAGGAATGCCGATACCTTAATAGGGCAAAGAGTGTCGGTAATAATGTCAAACCAAGGAAGATCCCTGATGAGAAGTACACTTCAGCCATTCCTACGAGCAATGGAGAACTTGTGTTCATTTGTGAATAGACAAGTGCAAATCTTGCAAGCGAAGAATGCACTTGGGTGATCGACTTCGGTGCATCCTTCCACATACCTCCGTCGAGAGAGTATTTCTCGACTTACATAGCCGGTGATCATGGTTATGTAAAGATGGGTGACAGTTGGGAGTGCAAGTTAGCCGGAATCAGAAGTGCATGCCTGACGACATCGACTGACTTTGAAGGATGATCGACACGCCCCCAATATCAGATTGAATCTGATATCGACTAGAAGACTGGACGACGAAGGCTACAATGGTAGTTTTCGGAATTTGGCAAGTGGAAGTTCTGCCATGGAAATCTTATAGTGACCCGAGCACAGAAGGAAGGCACATTGTACATGATGCAAGCCTGACTGTGCAAGACGGAAGTGAATGTGGTAGCCGACTCGGTAGGACAAATATAGCATAAGAGGCTAGGCCACATGAGTGAGATGGGACTGCATCTGTTGGCCGACCAGAAGCTTCTACTGGAAGTAAAAGGAGTGCACTTGGAGAAGCGTGTCGACTGCTTAGTTGGAAAGTAGAATAGAGCAACATTCCACACACGGCCACCAAGAAGAAGAGAAGTTGCACTCGAACTAGTACACACAGATGTGTGTTATGTAGATGCTCTGGCGCATCGAGGCGGACAGTACTTTGTGACTTTCATTGATGACTACAGTCGGAAGTTGTGGGCTTTCGTCCTAAAATCAAAAGATCAAGTACTGCCATTTTTCAAGGAGTTCCAGGCAACAACCAAATGGGAGTCAAGTCGGAAGTTGAAGGCTATCCGAACCGACAATGGTGGTGAATATAAAGGGTCGTTCGAGGAATATTGCAAGGCACAAGGTATTCGAATCGAATGCATAGTACCAAAGAACCCTGAGTTGAACGGGCTTGTAGAGAGAATGAACCGGACAATCATGGAGAGAGTAAGGAGCATGTTGTCGCATGCTAAATTGCCGAAAATATACGGAGTTGAGGCGATGTACACAACTGTTTATTTGATCAACTGTTCCCCCTTAGTACCATTGAAAGGTGATGTCTCACAAAGGGTGTGGATAGGAAAGGATGTCTCCTACTGACACCTGAGGGTGTTTGGATGCTTAGTGTATATGCATGTGCCTAAGGATCAGAGGTCAAACCTCAACAATAAGTCGAAACCATGCATATTCATGGAATACTCGGAGGACGAGTTCAGCTACAAGTTGTGGGACTTAGTCGACAGGAAGGTAGTGAGGAGTCGGGACGTAGTCTTCTTGGAAGACAACACGATTGAGGATTGGAAGCAACAGAAGTCGGAATTGAGTTCCCAGTCGACTCCCACTACCACCGACTTAAGGCCAAGTGAACCGACACAGTCGACTGCTTGGAAACAGCCAGTTGGCACAGCAGAATCCGAGTCATTCGACTTGGAACAACCGATCAACACTGAGGGTGTGAACACTGAGGGTGTTCAGATGCCTAGGGAACATGCATGTACATAGCTGAGGATCAGAGGTCAAAGCTCGACAGTAAGTCGAAACCATGCATATTCATGGGATACTCAAAAGATGAGTTTGGCTATAGGCTATGGGACCTAGTCGACAAGAAGGTAGTGAGGAGTCGGGACATATTCTTCTTGGAAGACAAGACCATAGAGGACTGGAAGCAACAGAAGTCAGAATCGACTAACTAGTCAACCTCCACTACTATCGACTTGAGGCCGAGTGAACCAACACAACCAACTGATTCGAGACACCTAGTTGACATAGCTGAATCCGAGTCGGTTGACTTGGAGAGACCGACCGACCATGAGTCTGAGTCAACGGAGATGTTAAGATCGATCAAGGAATATGAGTTGAAGTCGTCCAACCTTGAGAAGCCGATCAACATACATGAACCTGAGCGAAGAGTAGAGTTTGCAGAGACATCCGAGCTGAAGCCGACAATAAGTGGAAGGAGATACCCATTTAGAGAAATGAGAGCACCGACAATATATGCCAATCAATACATCCTCTTGACTGATGAAGGTGAGCCAGAGTGCTATGATGAAGCAATTGCTGACAAGCATAGAGAGAAATGGTTGAGCGCGATGCAAGATAAGATGGATTCTTTGCACGAGAATTATACCTATGACCTAGTAGAGTTGCCGAAAGGTACGAGAGAACTCAAGAACAAATGGGTCTACAAGGTGAAGACTGGAGAAGTCGACAACGCGCCTAGGTATAAAGCCCGCATTGTGGTGAAGGGGTTCCAACAGAGAGATGGTGTTGACTTTGACGAAATATTCGCTCCAGTCATGAAGATGACATCCATTAGAACTATTCTAATCATAGCTGCTGATATGGATCTGGAGATCAAATAGTTGAATGTCTAGAAAACGCTCATGCATGGGAGTTGGATGAAGAGATTTACATGCAACAACCCGAAGGTTTGAAACAAGCTCCTAGTGTGTCAAGTGAAGAAAAACTTGTATGGGTTGAAACAAGCTCCACGCCAATGGTACAAGAAGTTCGAGTCTTTCATGGTGGAACATTGGTTCCAGAAAACACAGGTTGATCATTGTGTGTTCGTCAAAAGGTGCGACGAAGGTGACTTCTTGATTCTCTTGTTATATGTAGATGACATGTTGATAGTCGGTCAAGATACAGGGAAGATCGGAAGCTTGAAGAAAGCTCTAGGCAAATCATTTGCCATGAAAGATCTTGGACCAGCTAAATAGATCTTAGGGATGCATATAGTTCAAGATAGAACTAAGAAAGTGTTGTGGTTGTCACAAGAGAAATATGTGACTAAGATCCTACAAAGTTTCAACATGTCGGAAGCAAAGCCGGTTGCCTCTGTGTTACCGACTAACTACAAGTTAAATGCAAAGCAATGCCCGAGAGAGGAGAAAGAAAAGGCTAAGATGACGAGAGTACCATATGCCTAAGTTGTCTGCAGTCTAATGTATGTTTTGGTCTGAGTAATCTAGGACGAGAACACGGCGCAACGGTGAAATGGATACTGAGGCACTTAAAAGGCACCTCTGGTATGTGTCTTAAGGATGGTGTCGGAAAACCCATGCTCGAAGGGTTTACCGACTCGGACATGTCGGGGGATGTAGACTCAAGCCGATCCACTTCAAGGTATGTGATGACCTCTGTAGGGGCAATAGTGTCATGGTAGTCACGACTGCAGAAATCTCAGGGCTTGTCGATCACATAGGCAGAGTACATGGCAGCTGTAGAGGACGCTAAGGAGCTGAATTGGGGATGAAGCAAAAGGATTTCTTGCTTCACTGTGAAAGCCAGAGTGTCATACATCTAGCCAAGAATGCTACATACCACTCTCGAACCAAGCATACACAGAAAAGGTATCACTGGCTATGGGAGAAAGTCGAAGAAGGAGAGTTTACCCTCGTGAAGATCCATACTAACAACAATGGATCCGACATGCTGACAAAGAAGCTACCGATGGACCACTTAGAGTATGTCAATAGAGGACAGGAATAACGGACTCCTCCCCATTGGAGTGAAGGGGGAGTTTGTTAGGAAGATGTTCCTCCAGTGGTAGGAGCCAACTGCTCAAAGAGAACCGACATTCGAAGATAGGGAGCAGGCGACTGAACGGATGAGAACCGGCAGTTGAGGAATCGACCTAGAGAGAGTTGATCGAGGTTGAAGACACGACCATCTAGTCGGGCCGACTAGATGGTCGATGACCAGGCTGACTAGTCGGACCGACCTGACAGTCGACTAATTAGTAAGACCACTATTATTATTATTGGATAATATTAATGGCCATGATTGTAAATAACCCATTCTGTGTATTAGTATAAATACACCTAGGGCAAACAGAACATGGATATATATAGATAGGCGTGTGTTTGAGAGCCTCAGGTGTACAGCATGAGAGACAAGGGAAAAGAGGGTAAGGGAGTGTGAGTGAGTTAGCGGTGTCATAGTGTGATAAGAACAACATATGCCAAGAGTCCTTCGAGGTTGTGTACACTTTGTGTAGAGAGATGGTTGTACTCTGATCTCGTTGTTATATATCCATTGTATAGTGAAGCTTTGTTCTCCGTGGTTTTCACCCGCTTTAGGGTCTCCACGTTAAATCTTTGTACATTGTTTTCTGAGCATCAAAGTTGTGTATTTCATCAAACTCCTCTTCGAGTGGATTGATCATTCCTTTCCCAACATCAAGCTCGGCTGGGCTGCAATAGAAAGACCCAGGTTCGTCGTGAACTGTCGTAGCTTGTCGGCTCCCAAGGCTTTCGTGAAGATGTCGGTCGTTTGTAGATTCGTACTGATGTGGTGCAAATCGACATCTCTAGCCAGCCAATACACATTATCAGATGAAATGATAGTGCACCTTGATGTGCTTGGTTCGAGCATAAAATGTAGGTTTTCGAGCTAGATGAATACTGCTCATGTTGTCGTAGTAGAGGATAATTGAATCCGTGATAGGAACGCCCAGATCCTTCAATATTTGTTTCAGCTAAACAACTTCACATGTGGAAATTGCCACGCCGCTGTATTCGGCCTCTGTGCTCGACAATGCGATTGTCGGCTGCTTCTTACTACTCCACGATATGGCTCCACTACCAAGGGAGAAGACGAATCCCAATGTTGACCATCTGTCGGCATCAGTGTACCCTTTGAGTGAAATTGGTGTGGCTGATTTGTAGTGAATGTCGTAATCCATTGTCCCAGTTACAAAGCATAACACTCACTTAGCACAGTCTAAGTGAATGTTTCGTGGTTTCAACATACACTGGATAAGATGGCCAACCATGTAGCTGAGGTCGGGTCGAGTAATGGTGAGGTAGATTAGGCTTCTGACTAGCTATCGATAGAGAGTTGACTCAACACTCTTTTGTGCCAAACTCAGCATCTACCTTTAGGTTTCGATCAAGAGGGGTGGTGACGGGTTTACACTTTGTCATCCTGAACGGAAGATTGAGGATATAGTATCATTGGGAGATCAGGATGCGCTCACAAGTTCGAATGACTTCTATGCCAAGAAAGTAATGGAGCTCCTTCATGTCTTTCATTTCGAATTGGCCGGAGAGAAGATTTCTGATGTTCTCAATATTTGCTAGGTGCTCTCCTCCAATAACCAGGTCATCCACATATATTTTGATAAATACTTGTCCTTTGGAGTCACTCCGAATGTATAGGGAATTGTCGGACCTTGACATTTCGAAGCCAATTTGGTGAAGACATTGGGTTATCTTCGAATGCCAGGCTCTAGGTGCTTTGCTTGATGCTGTAGAGAGGCTATTTGAGTCGGCATACTGCTTGTGGGTGTGAGCTCGACTTGAAACCAGGTGGTTGTACCATGTACACCTTCTCATCTAATTCACCTTGGAGAAATGTTTCCTTGATGTCCATTTGGTGGAGGTGCCAGCTTTTGGCTGTTGTGAGCACAATCAATGTTCGAACGATAATCATATTTGCTACTGGGGCGAAGAACTCTTCATAATCTACACCATGTGTTTCTGCGTGGCCCTTTTCCACAAGCCGGACCTTATACTGATTGACGGTGCCATTTGCATTGTGCTTCACCTAAAATATCCACCAACAGCCGATTGTCTTTTGGTGGGGTGAAGAGGGGACAAGATCCCATGTCTCGTTCTTGGAGAGTGCTTGCCTCACCTCGTTAATCTCTTCGACCCACCTCGGCTTCGGAATTTTTTTTCGGCTCTTGGACTATCTTCACCTTCATCATGAATGCATAATGATATGCCACGTAATCAATGTAGCCGAATCGGCTGACCACATTTTTCTCTTGGGTGGACCGATGGAGTTGTTCACTTTTCTTTGTGAACACTTTCTTGGCCCCTGGTGTTCTCATGATAAGCACATCAAACCACCATAGTCATTGTGAAGTGAGTGAGCCAATTCATTTCCATTTGAGTCTTCGAACTCAGCCTTTTTGGCCTTCCCTTTGTCCGACTTTGGACTTGACCGTGACGTGCTTTGGTCGCTTGGAGGCTCTTGTGCTCCAATCAATCTGGTTGAGATTGGACTTTCTTCTAGTGTGAGCCTCAGTCGATCCCCTCCTCTGAGTCTATGTTGAGAGTGGTTTTGATTGGTTCGGATGGAGCTGAGTAAATTATGTACCAAAATGCCGATTTGTCGAATACGACATCCCTACTTACTCATACCTTCCTAGTAGAGGGGTTGAAGCATTTATACCCCTTTTGTTCAGGCGAGTACCCCTGGAGGATACATTTCTCTGACTTAGGATCAACTTTCTGCCACTCCTCATCGGGAATATGTACGTACGTGATTGAGCCAAATATCCTAACGTGGGATAGATCCAACTTCTTTCCATAGAACCTCTCATGGGGGCTAATATCGTGCACTCTGGATATTCAACAACGATTCATTAAATAGATGACCAATGAGAGCGAGTTTTCAAGCAACTCATGTATATCCGAAACGACCAAGAGACGAGGGGTTCTTCACATAGTCCGTTATTTGCTAGAAATAACGAAGATATTTAGTGAGGAGGATCGTAGGGATATTATATGTAGAGTGTTACACCATCAACGTTTCGATGAAGACATGATTATAATTAAATTTAGGATCCAATGTATTTCAAAAGATATTGTAGAATCTATGAAGTCATCCCTAGACTTAGTGAAAGGTGTAGAGTGTTGGGAATATATCCCTCCAGTGGGAGGAGTCGATTGTTGAACATAGCCGACAGTCAAGGACAGGGAGCAGCCGACTAGTCGGATACGAGCCAACAATCGAAGAGTTCACTTTGAGAGAGTCAACATAGAGTGTTGACTAGGAGAGAGAATCGACAAGAGGTGATCAAGGTCGAAGACACGACCGGCTAGTTGGGCCAATCGGATGGTCGATGACCAAGCCAACTAGTTACACTGACCCAATAGTTGACAGATGAGTCGGTTGATTAGTAAGACTATTATTATTATTAGATAATGTTGAGAATCAAGCTCAACCTAGTGCAATGTGTGAACACACCATTTGAGAATCTCTGATCACTCAAAGGTCAAGAGTCACACCACTACTCTCTACACATTAACTATGTGTCATAGAATCATATTCTATGACACATAAATGATGAGTTCCATATTTCCCATGACTATGAGTCTTCACATTCCCTAAGAGAGAGTAGTTGTTGTAGTGAGTTAATTAAGAGAGAGGGTGACCTTATATAAAGCACCCTCCTCCTACTTCATATGGTGTCGGTTGTGACTCCTTGTAATGCTACATTTTATAATTTGTATTCTCCTTGTTAATATACACCTTCTTCTTGAGTACTTCATTTTTCTTTCATATATTCATTTTGTTTTTCCACTTCTCTCATCTCTTTCCTCTCACACATACACATAATACAAATCTCTTCGGATGCACAAGAATCAAATTTGATACTTTACATGGTATCAGAGCGGTTTGGTAGCTCAATCTAACCCATCCACATGTGTTGTGTTCTACGCCAACGCTCAAGAAGAACCGGCTCATCGTTATCTTAGTGCCACTACATGGCTCGTGTTCGAGAGAAAAAGAAAAGAAGAAGTAGATCAATTTGTATCAATTTGTGGCTTATGTCACAATTGTGCAAATTACAACCACCATATTTGGATGTATATGTGCATACCTCACACCATCCATTTATTTGTGACATATTTTTTTAAGTAGGTAACACATGGGTTTTTTGACCCTTGTTTTCGTCATTGCTTGATTCTTATGGGTAGTGCCTTATTTTATCGTTTTTGTCATAACATTTGCTTGTTACTCGCAAGACTAGAATATTACTTGCGAGTGATAGGTGTTTTTTCACGTAATACACTTTCTCAACCATAGCAATGCATGTTGGGTTGGCATTCTAATATAAGGCTAACTAGGAAACTACGTTGATGTTAGAACCATGGTTGAGCCTTGGGGAGCCGCCATGATTATTCAAGATAGAGATCCGAGAAGGACATCTTAGCTATGTTTTCATCGTGATACATTAGATAGTACACGCAATTTTTTGCAAGACATGAACCAAATGTTGTATATTGCCAAAGAGAATGTCAAGACGGCTCAAGATCGTGCTCGATTTTATGCTGATTAGGATAGACGACCTCGTGCATTTACTATTGGCCAAAAAGTTTTTTTGCGTGTCCCTACTGACTCTACGTCATTGTCTACGGGTAAGTGCGCGAAATTAACCCCACGATATTGTGGGCCATTTCAAATCCTTAAGCGGCTTGAGTCATCTGCTTATCACCTTGCCTTACCCCGTAACGTTGGTATTCATCCTGTTTTTCACGTTAGTCATCTAAAACCATTTTTAGGCGCTGGTGATAACACCATCACAATCCAAGATCTTGTAACATTAGAGGATTTTTCTTACAAACCTCATGTTCCTGAACGAATTCTTGATTCTCGTACTAAACGTTTATCTTCTAAAGAGATTCGGCTATTCAAGATGAAATGGATTGATAAACCTATTGATGATGCCACATGGGAATGCAAGCATACTGTTAAGGCACAATTTCCTTACTTTATATTGCAAGAGTGCAATCTTTTGAAGTAGGGGAGTATGTTATGTACACATAACGTTGGTGAGGCTAGGTCACCAATATTTTCACTAATGTTAAAAAGGGAACTAATGATTGGATAGAAGGAATGATAGGTCCATGCACTATCATGATTTGGACAACCAATGAATGGAGAGCCTTTTACAAAGGCACATCTATTCAAGGGGCCTAGGAAAAGGTATTTGAGGCTTAGCTACCCTCATAATCACATTACATCGGAACGTTGCTATCTTAGACACCGGTGGTGCGGGCTAGGCTTTCGTCTCGACAATTGTGTTGATCTCTTCCAAGGTATTAGTCATCCTAATATCTGGCAGTATGGGACGTCGGTGGTAGGTTGGCTATGTCTAGATCATAGCTCGGGGGTGCTCGGGTGGAACGAGTTCTTCTATCCATTCTATTTTCCTTCTTTTACTTTAGTTTGGTTTATTGATTAGTAATAGAATCTTAACAAGTAGGGCGTTGATTTGGGTTGACCATTACTAAGTATGGCACTGCAGTCGCATGTGGATTAATCTTCATTTCTCTTTTTAAGTTTTGCACGTACATTGAATGTGGCTCTCAAATTTCTAGAGCCCATCTTCCTATCTCTGGATCGATTGGTGGCAGTTGAATAGAGCAGATCAGGAAGTGAAATAATTGTCCTTCACGAACAAGCTTCATCTTTACAATATTTTCTCTGATCTGGTTCTGCTCTGAGGTGAGTATCCCTGATGAAATGTGGGCCCCTAGAGGAATAACTTTGAGCTTGGCTTCCTCCTCCTCATCTTCTACGAACTCGAGGACCTCCGACTCGTTCTCTTCTGGTTGATGCCTTTTCTTGTACTTCTTAT